>NW_009260676.1:783720-822597 GCF_000687185.1 Egretta garzetta
AGAGTCGGTGGCACATCCACTTGTGCTGTGAATATAGCACAGTTTGAAAGAGTCTCCAGGATATTTTGTGGTCGTCATTGCAGTGTTTGATATATTTGAAATTGAATGTCCAGGTGCCTGGATTCATGATGTACCTATTCATTTCAAAAGAAAATTTAAACTTTGATGGTGGAGGGTGAGCCACAGTGATGCGAGTCCCATAGCAGGGGCTAAAGGCAAGGCACAGTGCTGCAATGGGCATCCCTCTGCCCTTGCTGCAGATTAAAAAAAAAAAGTGAAAACAATAGATAATAATAAAAAAAAGTCTTTAAAACTTGCAGCAGAAACACACGCTCCTGCTTGCCTCCCTGTTACTTTACATAAAATTGTTATGCATTCTAAGTAGTAGCAGCCTGGGCCTCTTGACCTCACAAGAAGAGCTGTTACTATACATTTAACAAAAACAAGGTATTATGTATTAGCCTACACATTTTGCAATAGCTCCAGCAATTTAGTAACTACAGTCCAATTTAAACCGTGCCTGGAGGCAACAAAAATTGCACAAAATGGCAGCTAATTTATAGAAGGGAGAGAGGAAATATTTGGGGGTCTATTCCTTCAAGCCATCTGATTCGTATTATTGACTCATTTAGAAAACAGAAAGTGAGCAGAGACAAGTTTTTAAGGAGTTTGGTTTCACACAAATGACTTGCAATTGCAGCCCATTATTTTTATACCAAGACTTCATTAGTCATATCCCCGTCAAACCTGTGAGCAGTGTCAAATGTTTTCAGAAAACACACCAGGACAGGTATGGAACTCATCAGCCCGTGGCAAAGGTCGCTCTCATTAAGGAGTCAAAATGAAAACTTTCAGTGTCTCTAACACATTGCACAGACGCTCCTGCCCCCACTTCTGAAACGCGGGGCCGAGCGAGCACCTCCTGCTCCCCAGACATTCAAATAAGATCAAGATGACAGGGCAAGAAAATGAATAGGATTCTTAACTGGCTGTACTTTATAATATGGTACTGATTGGAAACAACCAGAAAGTTGTTTGCCATGTCTATAGTACCATTTCCTGAGGTTAAACATAACATCTGAAACGAAGCAATTAAGTCCCCTTTTAAAAAAAAAAAAAGGGGGGGGGGTTGGAAAGAAGGAAAAAAGGGGGAAAGACGTGGGTCTGCGCGGTGCTGACTCGGCACGCCAGCCATGCTCCGATGAGCAAAAGAAATGTCTGTGCAAACTTCTTCCCACCTGGGAGGGGAGATAGGAGAGCTGTGACACCGGAGTTGTTCGGGGCTGGCTCTCAAGCTGTGCCGTGACAGATGTGTTTTGAGGAATTTTGAGGCATGGAGATAAGAATAACAAAAAGCCATTCACCGAAGCGCAGTTACACAGGCTTAGCACAAAGGGGCGAAGGGAAAAATGTGTCAATACGCTCCTTATTTGTGGAAGGTTTGCCGTGTTTCTGCAACGCGCTGCATTTTGATCTGTGGGCTGTCGCTAACAGGAGCGAGGGTTGCTGTGTTGCCCCTTAAAAGTTATTCAGAGTGCCCCGGCAATGAAAAAGGATTCCCTTTAGCTGCTTCGCTCTGGGACACGACGAGGTCCTGCTGATGTAGAAAATGTTGTTTGTTTTAGAGAGGAATTGCTTACTTAAAAATAGCGTCCATGGGGTATTACGTAAAATGGCAGAAATATTTTTAGGAAGCTTTTTGTTTTGTTTTTTAACTGCTCAGCTTATGTAGGCTTGGATTTGCTTGCTCTGCTCCAAGCCGGCCCCTGGGCAGTTGGGAATGGGGTCTCCAATGTGCCTTGGTCTTGGCTTTTTCGGTCCTGATGTTCCCCAGTGGGTTGTGACAGCCTTCAGTTATGGGCATAACCTCTGCTGGGTTTCCTGACAAGTGGGGAAGAGAAACCCAATTTTTGTGGATTAGTTGGTATTTGCAACATTAATTTGTGAAGATTTAGGTGCTATAGCGATTACCTAAAGAAAATGGTTGAAGTTGCAGGTTGTTTCGCATGTAGGAAGATGCATGTATAGGTAGCTTAATAATTCTGTTTGGAAAACTTGATGTCTTGTCCTGCATACCAGCACGTACTATGGTATTTGTGCAGTGTATTTATTCACACTTCAGTATATTTGCCTCTCTTGCTACTTTGCCTGTTCATGCCTATGCACCAGTGCTTGAAAAGCTGGAGTGCCTAAGACCCCTCCAGCCTGGCAGTGGGAGGCACAGGTCTCAGGAAAGCAGAGAGAAATGCCAGTGTGCTGAGCAGGTTGTGGCCGTGCCCCTCTTGTGTGGCTCCCAGTAGCTCGCTTTTCCTGCTGGAGAGCTGGCTGAATCACAGGTTGCTCCCTAAATGTGAAAAATGGAGGTGATGCGAGATACAAAAAAGTTTTAGCTGTTTTTGAGCATCATTATGGGAGCATGCGTGGGGCGAGCAGGCTTCTCAAGCTGGCTCCTGGCCCCTTTGGCTGTGTGTAATCCACTGGGAGGTCCCGAGGAGGAAGGGGAGAGCCGAAATTCTGGGTTCAGTCATTCTGCTGCCGTGGTCTTGGGCAAATCTGCTTCTCGATTACTTGATTCCCCTCTCTGCAAAGCAGGACCAGCGAGGCCCTCTTTGAGTGCTGGGAGACTGCCCAGATGGAGCTGCCAGGGTGTACAGGGTGCTGCTGCGAGGGGTGCGCTGAGAAATGCCAGGGCTCGTCGCTGATAAGCAATCTCTTGGCTGGACCCGCTTAATGAAAAGCTTTTTCTGACACCTATTACCTACCCAGGGCTCATACCAGGGATTTATTTCCCCCCTGTCCCAAATGCAGGACATGTGGGGTTATGAAACTCCCTCCGTTGAGCCTGTGTGTTTATCTGTGGAGATAACAGGGCTGGGGCTTGCCGGGGTGCCCGTGCCCTCACCTGCCAGCCCCCGGTCAGCCCCCGAGCAGGCGGCACATCCTGAGCACCAGCCCCGTGATTGATGCACTTGGCCGAGAACTTCCCTCCTGCCTGCTCAGGAAACAGGAGGGCTGGGGAGATAGCGCTCGCCTTTCTTTCACAGTCCCTGCTTCCGAACTCTAATCACCTTCTGCTGTGGGAAAAGAGATGAGATGCTGCCTAAAAAACAGATCATTGTCCGCCTCCTAGATTAATGCAGAGAAAGCAGTATTGTCTGCTGAATGGATAAACCTTCCTCCTGTCACTCAGAACCTAAATTCAACGCTACTTCATTTCTAAGAGGCTTATCTTCCTTGAATAGACCCTTGCAGCTCAAGTAAGAGGCGATGTAATGAAGCGTGTTTTTTTCTTAAGTGAGAAACCTGCTGCAAAGAAGGGGTGAAGCCTGTGCAGCTGTTCTAAAGGGCCTTTGCAGACTCTCGAAATACTTGTCATTTATCTGGTCTTGCATGACAGCAAATGAGAGAAGATCAAGTTCAAAATCTGCCGGCGTGGCTTTCAGGGCTTCTTCATCTGTTAATTAAATAATGGTCGTTAGTGCACAATGCCCTGCGATAAGGGCGGATATGATGCTGAGATGGAAATATGGGTTTGGGGCTTATGAATAAGCAGATGGTCCCCAGGAATTTTCCTGGTTTGACCCCCCCAGCGATGCCTCGGTATGTGGCTGGAGGAACCAGCAGAGAAACAGGTGGCATCAGGCGGATAAATAAATTCATAGAAGCGTGCTGAAATCATTGTCGAATATAGCCCTTTTATGCGGGGTAGCGATTAATTCGGTGATTTCCCACAACCCAGCTTTTTTTTAAAAAAAAAAAAATCACACACCACCACTGCTGCAAATAATGACCTGTTTGCTTTCCTGGAGCCTGTTGCAGTAGACTTAAATTTCCCAAAATACATTAAAAGTGTATGCTCTAAATTAAGATTGGTTGCACAACATCAGAGGGTCAAATCCTGAGGTTTTTATTCAACTTCTGCTCAGTCAAATCTTACACTCTTCTCAAAGGGCAGCTCTGAGGATTGCTGACATGGGGAGCAAGATCTGCCACTGAATAACTGCAGGTGATACAGGAATTTGTTGTGGATGTAAGAGGTTAGTTCTTTTCATGGTTAATGTATATTTAATTTTCTAGATGTTTGCCATCAGATTTTACCTAAAAGCACTGATCTTGTACATACCTCTTTCTTTCATCACCGATAGCATGCTCTTTCCAGTCTCACCATCACCGCGTGGGCTGTGGCCATCCAGTTTGTGCCTCCGTAGTTATGGGCCATGTCTTGAAAAGCCTTTCCTTGGCTGTTTTAGAGGCACTGAGGTGGATGTGGTCTTACCTCAGCTGTGACCCCATGGGAATTATGTGAGACTGAGTCAGCCAGGAGCATATCTGACTTTTCCCTTGCTGTTTTCTTCCTGGGGCTATGATGGTAGGACAAGAGAGGAGACCCAGCGTGGTGCACACAGGGTGGGCAATGCAGAGTCTGCTCATGCCAGAGCTAAACATTGCCAAAGACATGTCCAGTCTGGCTTGGGCAGGAAAATAAAAAAGCTTCAGAAAGTATTTGAGATTGGCCATCTTGCAGGGTGGCGGTCACCTGGAGGAGATTTGGCAGGTCCATGTGCTGTGGAGGAGAAATGAGCTTGGAGTGCAAACTCCTGTCGTGGGATGCAGCGTTTCTGACACTGAAATGGGTGCCCGAGGTCCTGCAGGGCAGTTGGCATCTCCTGGATGGGTCCCTGCCGTGGCATGGCCTGAATCAGTGTGGGGACCAAGAAAGCCAAGAAGTGGACAGTGGCTGGGAAAAACATGAAATACATAATAAATACATTCACGTGACAAATCCGTGCTAAAGAAACCACGATGCTTGTGGCAGAAAACAATAAGAGTGAGGAAGTTTGCAGTTAATGGTAAAACATACCACATGTCCACAAATGCCTAGGCACACCAGGGCATCCCCAGAATGGCTTTCTTCATGTCAAGGTCCTGAAGAACAGACAGCAGGTTTCACCCCAAATTATAGTTTTTTTTTTTTTTTTTGGGCTGCTGCTTTGTATTTTTGTCCTTCATTGCTACTTTTGTCATGTCAGTGTCATCACTGACCTGTCCCTGCCATGTGTTGCAGCTGATCTTTTTGAGATGGGGATGACCTGAAGTTCTGGTTGGCAAAGGTTGTTTTTCAGGTACCTCAGAGGGGGAAAGCCTCACCGATGAGCAATAGTGCCCCGAGCAGATCAGTCAGTGCTGTCACTAAATGCACCGTAACCCTAAAATACGGTACCTGGTCTGGCAAGAAAACGTTGTCATCACAAATCATAGGTTATTCCTCCAGCCCTACATCCTGAGAAGCTCTTGACAAATATAATGCTATATTTCCTGGATTAATAGGCATCGATAGCCAAATTCCCTGGACTATGGAAAATTAACAAATGCTTTCATCTCTACTTTCATTACAGGAGTTATTTATGGGGATGTTTTGGTAGTAGGTGCTGTTTCTGTTAACTGTTTAGGGAGCTGGCTGGAGGTTTTGTGTCTGCAGATACTGACCTTTTGCAGATTTTTTTTTTTTCCCCCCCTTAGCTGATGTCTTCGTCAGTAAGGAGACACCTGCATCCGTGCAACCCCGGCGAGCAGAGCGACACAGCACTTCAGTATTTCCCCTTCTTCACCAGCTGGATAGGACCCCTGATACAAAACCTGAGAAATGTGCCAAAAGCCTTCAAAGTTCAGGCCAGAGGTGTTTGTGCAAGATAAAAATGGGACAATATAGCATCCCCGTACAACTCATCTGTTTACTCATGACACTTGCTTTGCAGCCTCTGATTAGCTTGTTAGTAAGGAGGCAGGAAGAAGTGCAATCAAGTTTTTATGATTCATCATTTCTGTTCCCTGTTTGGGAGACAATGTCAGTGCTCTTTGCCAATCATGGAAGGTGGCTCTCGAGTGCCTTAGGGAGATGCTTTTTTTAAAGATGCTCTCTGTGTTTCTGAAGGCTGAGCCACATTTCTAAATAATAGGGAAGTCCTGGAGTTTGTTTTGTGTTGGTGTGTTGTTTTTTTTTTTCTTTCCTAATTGTATCTGCTAACAATGCTTTTATGTTTGCTGCACGTATGCTAAAAGCAAGCATGCTTCCAGTTTGTCTGTAATCCTGTTTTCACTCAGAAGTGTTTGTGCAGAAATAAATTAGAGATGGTACCTGGAATATTTTCCGCAATACAAAAGGCAAATGTAAGTTTTATTAAGTTGAAAAGGATACATTCTCTTCTCCTGACCTTGATTTTTTTAGCTATATTCTCTATACCCCTGCTTTAGAAGTATTATTCTTCATCCCATCCAATTACCATTTCTATCAGCTCTTCTGAAAGATTATGCTTTTTGGGTGTTCTTCTGTAGATGTCTTTCCAGTGGCTTCACTTGATGAATGTGACAAGTTTTGTGTTTTCTCCCTCCCCTCATTGAATTGAAAAGTTTTTTGATAAATACAGGCCAATAAGTGCCCAAAGGCAGTGTTTCAATGGCTGCTAAATCTTTCAAGGTTAGGACTTAACCTCCGTTCTCCCTAATTCAACTGCAACCTTCAGTCTGGAGCCAATCAAGAATATCAGATGATACTTAAACAATGAAGGATTTCTGATATTCAGGTACAGCCTCTGTTCAATAGGATTGCAAATTCTTTGTGTGAAGAAAGTCGGTTTTGCTCTAAAGTACTGTCACAAAAAGTGAAATTACCATTTGCTTGGAATGATGCCATTCATCATTGTCAGAATACTAAGCATTGTAAGTAGCTAGGCCTCTCCAAATTAATGCCTTGTTTTGCATCGGCTAAATTTCCCAAATCCTCGAGGATGGGTCATACAAAACTCATCTCACCATTTTAATTTATCAATCCAATATGAGTGCGGTGAAAGGGAGCTTCATTCGGTCTTAGCTCTTTTATTTACAGTCTAATTCTAAAAGAAAAGGAAATAAGATATGAAAATAAGTTGGAAAATAAGATAAATCTCTCAGTGAAATCACAAGATCTACTCAGTCCTGTAGCAAACCCTCTATAATTCATTTGTAGGTCAGCTCAAGGGATTAGCCATGACGTATTTGGAAATTCATTTATTTTTATTTTATTTTGCTGTTTCTTATGCATAAGGGTAATGCTGTCCCCAAGGCTTTTCAGGTAGCCCTCAAATCTTGACAACATTTGCTGTCTCTAAGGCCTAAGCCAAAATTAATTTTCAAATAAACAGCATAAAAATGTATGGTGTTGTATAAATTTGAATACAAAATGCATTTGTTTTGCTTGCTTCCTTCCATACATACATACTGTTGGCTCAGCCAAAAATCATAACATGACATTGAAATTAACGGCCATATGTACATCATGAAAGTCAAAAAAGTTTCTTAGTTTATTAGAAACACCGTGGTGTGGGGTTTTTTCCCCACTTTCTCCTTGATATGCTCTGCTAGATGTGTGCTGGGAAAGAGATGCATGTTAATCATGCTTCTCCCTCCCAGTGCCTTATGAAGCCGTGCCTCTGCTCCTGGACCACTTGCTGGGTCCTGCATCCCGCTTGGGATTTTGATGGGGGTGACATCTTGAGAAGGGTTGAGATGTTTTCAGTGCAAGTGAAATTAAAAGCCACTCGGTATCTCTTGCAATTTTTTTTTATCCAGCACAAGTGGGGAAATGCTGAAAGTGAGAGCGGTGCTTGGACAGCTTGCAGCAGCGGCATGGGCTGGGAAGTGCCTCCGGTCCCGCACCCAGTGGAGAAGCAGAGTGGAGGGCTAGAAATAAAACTGTAAAGCAAAACCCCCAATTCTGGGCTAAACCAAACCAAAAAAACCCCAACCAGAAACCCGTGCTGAGGGATTATAGAGAAACAAGGCAAGCATTTTGCTGGTGTTTAAATATGATACAGAGTTGGCTTTTCCCTTGGG
Organism: Egretta garzetta; assembly: GCF_000687185.1. Classification (NCBI taxonomy): domain Eukaryota; kingdom Metazoa; phylum Chordata; class Aves; order Pelecaniformes; family Ardeidae; genus Egretta; species Egretta garzetta. The sequence goes on from NW_009260676.1 coordinate 791,590, forward strand.
TCACTGGTGACTCCAGGGCATCCCAAGAGGTGCTGGGAGCTGCTGCTGTCCTGGGATCTGCAGCACCTGCAGGATCAGCCCCATGGCAGCTAAAAATAACTCCTCTGTGCTTTTAAATTAAAACAATATCTCTTTTCGGCATAGTTTTTGAAACCTCATTCCACAAGGGGGCTACAGGCATGCTGGAAATTTAGCGGTTGGCAGGCTGGGGAGTACCTGGGAGAAAGGATGCCCGATCCTGTTCAAAGGTGCCTGAGAGTGGGCCAAATCCAGAGGGAATTAATAGGAGTGATAGGGTTACCTGAAATATTCTTTCACCTGTACTTAATTAAGAGCAGAATGGCTGTGTGAGATCTCACTGGTGCATTGCCTGGAACTTCATATCTTGAGCAGTATCAGCTGACCAATAAATAGTTGGTTAATTATTAATTAGTTAAAGATTATGTTTGGAAGGGTAGATCACCTTGAAGTGTTGCTTTCTATTATCTTTTTCTAGCCAGGCAATGAAAGATTTCAATTTAATGTGACATGACAAACTACAAACAAGTGTGTTTTAGGACGTGGGGCTCTGTGGGGCTGTGGCAAGGGGCTGCTTTGTCCTTACCATGCCCAGCCAGGACTGGGTGTCAGCCGCATGATGCTCTCCTGCTCGGCATGTTTGGGATGTGTATGGATCCTCTGCTCAGCAAACTTCAGCACTGAATGATCTTGCACCTTTTAATATTTTCAGTGCTTTAATTTCCAGCAATATTAGCTTCATGCTGCTATGCACAGTACAGAGCCTTCTGTCCCAAAAGACACCAAAGTGCTTTATGGTTTATTTTCCAGTTTTATTTAATCCTCCACTGAAATGTTGTTATGCTGGACTTTGGGGTGAAACACATGGCGACATCCTCTCACCCTGCCCCTGCACGTTGGCTGGTGCAGCAGGCAGGCATCTCGGGGAACGTGTCCTTGATGGGGATGGTGTGGCTGAGACCTTCCCACCTGGCTCTTCCTGGCTGCTGCTTGCAGGCGTGAATTTTCCCTCCAGGCTAAGTGAAAAAACTGAGGCCAGTTGCTAAATGAATGTCCTTGTTCTTCCCACCCACCACACAAGAGCTGCCCTGTAGCCCTGGCTGGGGGCTGACTGGGGAGCAGCTGTGGTCTCTGTGCCAGGCTTGGCTTTGGCTTGCAGATGGAGCATCTCCTTCAGCTTTTGATGGTCTTCTAGATCTCCCCAGTTTAGCTCACCCTTCATTGCTTGGCAGATTTTGCTAATCCGGTTGCAAGAAATGCAAGTTGAGGATTGTTCACCTGATGCCTGGAGCCCAGTCCTGGGGAAACTGGGGATTGGAAGGGGAGCAGTGGGGAGCTGCTGCTGTCCCCTGCAGAGGTGTGTTGGCTGGGAGCTGCTCTTAGCAGCCCAAATCTGCTTTCATGGCTGCAGGTCAGAAAGAAAGAAAAGCAGAGGAAGAAAGATAGTTTTGCTTGCAAGTAAGGGATATTTGATAACGCGCACTTTAAAAACCATGGCTGTCAACATGAATGCTGCTACATAGTGCATCCTAGAATGGGAAAATTGATTTGAAAATAAATAATCCCCCAAACATAAAAGACAAAAATAAATGTTTTATAAAAGTCTCTAAAAGTGAAAAGAGCAGCTAGCATCATTGAACCACGTGCCATTGCTTATAATCTATTCTGTTTAGTGTATCTTTTGACAAAAATTCACTGAGTTTTTTTTTTTTTCTTAGCAGCCCAAATCTGCTTTCATGGCTGCAGGTCAGAAAGAAAGAAAAGCAGAGGAAGAAAGATAGTTTTGCTTGCAAGTAAGGGATATTTGATAACGCGCACTTTAAAAACCATGGCTGTCAACATGAATGCTGCTACATAGTGCATCCTAGAATGGGAAAATTGATTTGAAAATAAATAATCCCCCAAACATAAAAGACAAAAATAAATGTTTTATAAAAGTCTCTAAAAGTGAAAAGAGCAGCTAGCATCATTGAACCACGTGCCATTGCTTATAATCTATTCTGTTTAGTGTATCTTTTGACAAAAATTACCGAGGGTTTTTTTTTTTTTTACATGCTTGGAAATCTCCACAAGTCAAAATCCCAGAGGGAATGCAATGCCTTACTCATGCAGTATATACAGATTGTTTTTTAATTAATAACACTTCCTAATTTCTATTTTAGGCAGTGTCTGTAGAACAGCAGAGCACAGTACTGCACTTCTGGATGTGTACATTGTAGTTGCTGAAAACGTGTTTTTGACATGTGACCTCCGCGTCTTGCTGTACTGAAACTCTGTCAAACCAGACATGTCAGTAATATGTATAGCCCTGTAAACGTCTTTCTATTGTGCTCATCACCCTATTATAGCAATTGCTTCTTAGGTGACTTTCATTTCTTGCCAAAGCGTAAAACACCCCACGATGCATGAAATGTGGGATTTGCATACCCATTTGGAACATCAAATTCAAAGTATGTTGGCGACTGGTTCCTTAAGGGCCTGCGTACATAAATGCAGGGCTCTGCGAGGCTTGGCAGAGCAGCGTGGGGGGGCAGCATCAGGGTTGGATCCTGTGCAAGGTGGTGGAGAAACAGTGGATTTTGGTTTATCTTCGGAAGAGGCGGCACTTGGTTTCCCTGGCCGCGCAAGCGAAGGGGTGGGTGGCTGAGCGCTTGCAGCAGCATCACCTCCCCGCTTTAGCTAAGCAGGGCATGTGGTTAAATTATAATTATGCCCTCCTGGCTGTGCTCTTGGAGAACAAAACCCCTTTGGCTTCTCTCCCTGCTGATGTGCTGTTGGGGGGGACAGGTAGCCATGGCACCCGGGGGAGCCACCCCCATGTCCCCCCACCGATGCTGGCACCCCCTTTGCTCCTGCTCTCCCCCAGCTAAGGCAGTCTCCTCTGCTGGCTTCAGTGAGGTGCAGAATACCCTCTCCTTTTCTCCAGTTTCACTAAAATCCTTTTATCCTGTGGTTTTCATGCTTCATACTGATAAAGGAAAAGGGTCTTATAGTCATATACCTGTGTCTTAAGGAATTGCACACATCTTATGGCATCCAGCCATCTCTGGGAAGTGAGAAAAGTTTCAGGGCTCTGGTTAAATCCATTTCTTTGGACTTCTACACAGAGTTTGCTGGAGACGCTTCCTGTTTACACCAGGTGAGGATCTGGCCCCCTTCTTTGCTTTCTGTTTGGCGCTGCTGCCAACTCTAAACTTGAGATATTTGCTGTTTCTGCGAGGAAAGGGTGGGATACACACACACACACACACACGACAGAAAGGCGATCATGTGGAAAAACTCCAACTTTTACGTTTATGAGACTGATTTTAATAACTTTGAGTTACCCGTGCTAATCCTTTAACAGGAAGGCGGTTTGAGAACCGACCCAACCTCCTTTCCTTTCATTCCATCCCAAAACACCTGCAACTCTCAGCAGAGTAATCTATGAATCACTGTGTCTGTCGTCCACTTATTGTCTTGTCTAGTGCACTCCACGGTGGAACTAATCAACAGCCCTGAATGAAGCATTGCTCCTGAGCTGAATTCCTTAAAGCTCCTGAAGTATTCAGCAAGGAGGAGAAATCTTTTAGTATGATTTGCTCCACATTCCAAATTCATTTATAGAAAGAGAATAGATGATTAACAACGGGTCGAGAGACACAGATTTAGCACTGCTTTGCCCTGACCTGCCCCGAGTTACTCCTTCCACTTCCCAGGCTGCTCTAATAAGATGAGTTCAAGGAGTGGGATGGCAAAAGCTGCTTGAATCCCCTGCACCCAGCCGTCTTAATTTGGTTTATTGGCCTTAATGAACAAATCTGGTTCCTTAATCACAGGTGAACGGAAAAGGTCACTTGCCACTCTGACAAATGGGTTTACCCTGAGCTGTTTGTGTCTGGCTCGCAGATAGTGCGTTTTTCCCCCCTTTTTTTCCCCCCGCGATGAAATGCCAATGTCTCTGCGGCACCTCCTATTGTGGCCATTACCTGTGGTGCCTGGGCTGCCTGCCAAGGAGCACCCTCGGTAGCAACAGAAGCATAATCATTTCCAGTTGGAAAAGGCTGAGCTGTAGTAATTTTCCCCTTTCCAAAGCCACAGCAGTCAGGCTCGGGTTAAACAGGCGCTCGCTTGGTCCTGGGACATAGCGCAATGAGGGTACGAAACTTCGTCATCTGCAGCAGCCATTTGGGGAGATTGCGAGGTCCCCAAATATGTTCTTCATATAAGCTGACCTCAGCTGTGGGGTGGCCAGGGGAATGTTTGCAGCTTGCAAACATCTCTGTGTTGGGTAGGTACGGGTGGTAAATGCTAATAAAATGGGTGCAAAAGGAGTGATTAACGTTTCCTAAATGAACAGCTGGCTTGCAGAGAGGTTCAGAAGAGGAAGGGGTGTAAAGGTGCTGCAAGCTCCTGCCCCACCAGCCAGGATGGCAGTGCAGGCTCTGCTGCAGCAGCAGGGAGCAAACACAACGGCTCATCCCAAAGGACAGCCTGCGTCTCCCGGGACCGGCTGTGCCGGGCAGCGGCACGCTTTGAGGGCACGTTGTGGGCCCTTTCCCAACCAGTGCAAACTCTGGGCTCACTGACACTTGCTGTTGACTTTGGTAGTAAACTGTAGCAATAACGCCAAGTCTCCATCCAGATGTACCTACTGAAAAAGCCAGCCGAGCAGTCTCACGCAAGCCCTGGTTAGTGACTTACTCCAGGAAATCCTTTTGCAGCCAGTACAAAAGGGAAACCATTTCAGAAAGTAGTTAGAGAGCTACATAGGTACTTGCAGTGAAATCATAGTTTCTTTCAGGTAGGGCTGAAAATCTCTTGATGTATGTAGAAGACAGAGAGCGCTTAGAGCGTGTTCACGGTGATGTATGTTTATCGATGTGTGTGAGCTTTTTGGACATGTGGGCTGTGGAAAATAAAACCTCTGAGAAACAGCGCGGGCAGATTTGCAGAAGTAGTGCCCATGCGGAGCGGCGTTCAACGTCAGCTGAAGATAAAGCTCTTGCGGGCCCTGGGTGCTCACAGACGGCCTCGCTGGCAGCCTTCTTGGGTCACATAAAAAATGAGTTGGGTCAAACCCCAGATGTGCTAACTGGGTGTTGAGATGCACTGATTTTCACTTTGCTGGAAAAAATGATGTCTCTTTTACTTCACACTTCTGTTTTGAAAGAAAAAGTGAGGTGGGAGCTTGTCCAAAACAGAGCTTTCCAATTTTATCTGGCATTTAAATTCTGCTATGTTTGAGTAATCGTCAAAAAGATAAAGTTCCGTCTTGCAGGAACGTACTTGGACTTGCAAAAATGCAGCGGACAGGTGACTGGCAGGAAGCGAGAGCGGCTGCTTCCACACAGATGCAGACGACGAAATAAGTTTTGAGATCATCATTCCCATTCAGGTCTTTTCCTTTGATTCTTCAGATTATTTTTATGTCGGAGGCAAATAAGAAACAAAGACAAATCTACAAAATGACGAGTCGGAGTTTATTGGAGCAGGAAAATAAGCCATTCACACCACTTCCCGGTTTGCCGTGAGAGGCAAAATCATTCACAATGGTGAATCATGGCAGCTAGAGCTGCTTGAAATTACTGCTTTCTAAAGTTAAATTGCTGCTGGTATGTGTGGAATAAACAAAGATATTAGTTCAGTTCGTTTAAAAGTACAAGTTTTCTTTAGCTGTGATTTGGCATGTGCTTTTGTAGGGCCAACGGATGAGCTTCTTTTCTGACAGATAATATTTAAGAGCATCTCTGTCTTTTCTTTGGGTAATTGCATCATTTCCAAGAGAAAACCCCATCAGGGATGATGAAGAGATGCACTCCCTTCCATCTCCAATAGCCAAAATGGCAAGACGAGGTACGAGTCGCATCTCTTCAACAACTGAAACTGCTCCTGGTGAAAGTGTCTGATCCTTCTCCCTGACATAAATGTGGATTTTAGAAAGAAATCTGTTCCTTCTGCCTCCTGGGTGAAGGTGTTAATTCATCCAAGTTTTTTCTGTGAGGATCTCAGTGCGGACTTTCAGAGTCGGCCAGGTACCTGTGAGTTTTGGAGATATTAAAGGTACTGTACAAGAGCTGCCTGACACATGCCCATAATGTATTTTTTTGGCTGGTCTTATTCCTTCCCACGTGTTGGTGACAGGAGATAGGTGGTTTATTACAACAAAAATATAGCTTCTGAAATTCAGCTATTTGGGCTGATGTGGGAGAGAACTGGGTGGGAGCAAACCTTTCAGAGGCCAGATTTCGTAGCAAATAGGTACTTCTCCAGCACAGGGGTTCCTGCCCTCCTGGTCATGTTGATCCTTGGAGTTTCATACCCTTCTCCAGCTGCCTGGGAGCAGAAGCCGTTCCCTGCAACCCAAACAAAGTTTTCTTGCTCTGCTCTACCCAATTTAGCTTGCATCTACATGGGTACAACATCTGCCAAGACCATCTGCTGTGATGCCTCCTGGCACCAAAGCTTTCCATTTCTTCTTGTTCACAGGCTGTTGAGGTGGGATTTGTCTGCTGTAGTTGTCTATGAGCACGCCTACCTCGGAGCAAATTGTTTAGATTTCCTCTGTACCCGATAGGCATCTCGTAGGATGTCATCTCACCTCAAACTGGACGTCTAAAATGAGTCTCCTGGACATTCCCTTCCAGCACTCTGTTTTCTGCAGCCTGTGTGAAGCTGGGGTGTATATTGTAAATGTCCAGAATTAGCGGTGGTGGATCCCCGCGTAGGTTGTGTGCAGACAGCAGAGGGTGCTGGAGTTTTTTTTCCTTTCAATGCACCTCTAAGGTTGCAGGATCATTATAACCTAAAATCAATTGGCTTTTATTCTGATTGCTGAGCACACAGAAGCCAGGCAGGTACAGCAAGAGAGGAGGTACTGAACTTGAGTTAAATTCACACTGTCACCTTCAAAAGTCATGCCTCTGCCAGAAACTCTGTATCTACCAAATCAGTAAATGAAAACTGAAACTAGCATGATATGAATCAACAGATCCTATTTTTCTAATGATTTTTTAACTAGGATTTACTTTCTCTCAAAACGTTTTTAGAAGCTTGTTTTCAGGAAATGGAAAACAAAAGCCTCTACAGTTCTGTATTTCAGAGAAGTCAGAATCCGGAAAACTTTGCTTGGTCAGACATGCAACTTGCAGACTTTATCAACCTCCAGCAAACTGCCAATCTAGACTTTTACAGATCAGAGTAACAGTGTTGTCAGCTGGTACCTCGCTGCCTTATAGCAACATCCAGATCTATACAATTGAGGAGCTTCACCATCAAGCTCATGGGCTGGAGGAAGGGCTCCCCTGTAAACATCAGTAATAAGACTTTTGAGAGCAGGCTTTAAAGGATGTAAGGGTAGCAAACCAGGCCGCCAGGCTGTAAGACTGGAATAACTCCCTTAAGCTCAACAGAGCTTAAGTGACTTAAACTTCCCAGAGCTGAGCTTTCCTCGTCGGGACATGGTTGCACTGGCCGGTGGTGCAATAAGTCTGAAATTCAGACTTGCTCCTTAGGTCTTACCCAGGTGTGCCATGGATGAGGAGCTTGGGGGCTGTGTTTTGGGCTATATCGTGTGTGCTGACACACGGACTGCAGGTGGTGGTGCTGCTAATGGCAGGGAATGGGAGCGCATGTAGGGCGACAGCCACTTCACCTTCCAGTTAATGCCCTCTTACATCCACCTGTGTTTAAAAGCACAAATTTCATACCCGCAGGTTACCAAGTCCAACTGATGTCAGAGCCAGGATTAAAACTTGGGAGTGACTGGCTTCTAGCCTATTTCTTAATCTATTAAATCACACAGTCTCTCTCCTGCTAACTCTTGCTGGTTACTGGGATTGCTTGGCAGCAGCAAGCCCAGGCTGATGTCTGATGCTGGCTCCGTTACCAAGTCAGCTTGGTTGCCAGCTCAAGGGCATCCAGTCAACAGATGTCTTATTTTTGGATTCTCCCATTCTCCCGAGACCATTGCTTTGAAGAATGACCTCCCTTACCTCATTCACCTTGTTTGCTGTTCGTGACCCAGGTAGTCTCGTGGCTATTGCATGAGTCAATCGTCCCGTGGAATCGTGGTCTTGCTGTGATGTTTTCATTAGCATTTGAACCAGAGCAGTGGCTGGCATCTGCAGGATGTTTTGGATGAACATACAAAAGTCTATATTTTAGTCACGTTAAAACTATGACCAAGCTAACAAAAGTCAGGAAATCCAAACTGCAGCTTGGTAGGTTGTCCTTGGATTGCCCTGCCATGTCTAGGTATGGGACGGTGACACACCGGGGACTGAGCATCATGGTCCATGGGGAAGTGCTTCTAGTGCCTGGGCATGGAAAAATGTGCTGAGGGTGGAAGAGCAGCTGCAAATACAGTTAGGATTTTTATGGGTTCATATCTTCTTTTTAAGGTCACTCTATTCTACTCCAGCAGTTAACTTTGGCTTTGTTTGCAAAATGTGTTTCTCCAAAGATGCGTGGCTTCCTTGCATTCAAGTAGAACGCTTCTTTTTGGATCCTCCACCTGTGGAAGGGTACGCACATGTTTGCCCATGACACATGGGTCCCTTTGCACAGCAACACAGAAATCGCTTCCCAGTGACAATGTGCTATTTCCCAGTTGCCTTTTTCTGTAGCCAATATCACTTGTCTGTTTTGATATTTTTTTTGCTTCTTTTCTGTATACCTTTGCAAGCAAGAGCCCTCTTTAGGAAATACACTATAGGAATCCGAAATCTTTCAGCTTGCCTGCAATGCAAAAATGATGAAGAGCAGTAGAGAGTGACAGATTCTTACTAAACTATGGTTTTCATGCTAAACTATGGTTTTTATGAGTACCTGGAAAGCCTTGTCTATGTTTCTTGCTAGAAATGGTAAAATTATTCAGATCAAGTTAACTTTCATAATTTCCAAATTTCGGATTCTGTTCCAAAACGTAATTCTTGAAAATATTTTTTCTTCTCCCATTACCAATGTAACTGGGTAATTTTAATTTTCTTTTCTTTTGGCAGAGTGTTGCACGTGCAACATTCAGTGTTTATAGCTTTTGCTGAGCAGGCTGACCCAGTTTTAGGGCGGAATGGCTTGACAATTTGATGCAAAAAAGAATGGCATTTAAATATAGGATCGGATTTTGCAACCCGATAAGCAGCAGCAATCCCAGCTTGAGTAATCCACGGACCTTGCAAGCTCTCCTCTGGGCACGCTGTCGGTCCCGGCAGCTCAGCGCTATCTCTCAGGGCGGCTGGGAGTTACAATTGCCCTGCGACTTCCTCCTCCCTCCTCGCAAGGAGAGGATGGGAATTTGCTGAAGGTTTTTATCAGCGATATGCATCTGCCCCCATTCTCACTCAGTGGCTCTCGCCAACGAGTGGGAAAAGTCGGGCCAATGTGTAATCTGCTCCCAGCTTGCTTCCTGCTGCCGTGCCCCAGGGATGGAGGAAGCAGACAAGTGGCCCTGTGTGCTCTCTCTTTGCCAGGCCCCAAAGTTCAAGAGGCTCAGGGAGACGGCAGAGAGATTCTTGCTCCCTTTTGCAACAGATATTGCCTATTTAATGCTGGAATGTAGTCAAAGTCTGTAAAGGTGAGTTATATGGGACAAAACCCAGATGAACCTCATAATGTCAAGCTCTTTGGACACCTGCTGACTGGATTTTGGTCTGAACAGAGCCATTTGCCCTGTACGCTCTGATGGGATATTAACGTGCCATCTGAAGAGTCTTCCAGTTAAATGAGGTGTCATCTTAAGGTTTCATTTTGTACTTTTGCTCCATCTGCAGTCTGAGTGTACTTGGGGCCACCACTTGATTTTATTTCTTTGTCAGTTCAAAAAGGTTTTGCATCAAGAGGTTCTCTTCTGCCTACAAAAGTGCTTTCTGATGAAGTGCGGGGTGGAAGCGACATGTCTCTACTCCTGGTGCACATAATTTCTATAAGTTTGGTAGAAGCTCCTGAATATCGAAGACCTGTATATGAGGCCAGAGGGTGAGAGCACGGGGAGCACGCTGGGGTCTGAGCGATCTCCCACAGTGCACTGGAAACCACCAGTGAGATGCAGAGCAGAAGCACCATGAGCCCTCCAGACATGGGCAAAAGCTGCCTCTTCACTATTTACCTGCAGTCCTTGGCCCAATAGGGTCTTGACCCCCAGATAAAGCCATAAGGTGCGACTCTGGTATAAACAGTAGGAACGTAGCTGGTCGCTTTTGCCCCTGCTGGTGTACGAATGGGAGAAGACATTGCTCCAGTCAGAAAAGCCATGCTGGTGGGAGCAAGTGTTGGCACACGAGCCCCGTGTTTGCTCAGAACTGTAGACCTTTGTGTCTCTGTTTTTTCAAATAAGTTTTTTTTTTTTTTTCCCCCCAGAGCAACATAATTGGTGAAATCTTGCTCCTATTTAAATCACGGGAGTTTTGCTATGGACTTTTATGGTGCCAGGATTTCACTCCGTGTGGTTTTTTTAGCACCTGAGCTTAGGTAGGGTTCAGGAGCAGCCGTGATTAGCCCAGCCTTCCTATGTTGTATCAAGGTCTGGATTTAACAGGGCAGTTGCAAAGCGTGGCACGTAATACATTTCTTCATTAAATACACCCACATTATCTTATATCCCAAGCAGCCCAGATTGTCAGTAGACAATTATGGGTTTTGCTGGGTTTATTTTGATTGGCCTGCTCTCAGTTTTCCATAGTGGTACTCTATTTGTAAAAACAGATCATTAATGATAACAACGGGTGACATGTGTCTGAAATATGGGGTGGACGAGGGAGTTAGTTTTTCTTCCTATTTTTTTTTTTTCCTGAGTGTCTGCACTTTGACAGCACGTTTGCCAGGCTGTCACTTGGTCGAGAGATCCACAAGATTAGGACCTCATTGTGTGAATGTTTTCACAGCACTTGTTGCTATAAAGAATCTTCACACTTTGGTGGATGAAATCTGGACTCCTAGACACAAACTGTTAAGAAGCAATCATAACAATTAGCTAATGTGTCAACAATTAGCACTTTCCATCAACCAGCATTGAGTAGAACCTTCTTATCCATACGCAGACAAAAATGCAATGATGTAGTAAAGAAAAGCAGTGGAGTTGGCTGCTCTCGTCCCTTGCTGTAGCCAGCAAAGTCCCATGGGCATTGTTTACAATGATTATTCTTCCATTATGATGTTATTGCACAGGTCAGGGGTGGTAGCTAGACTGAAAATAAGCTTTTTTTTTTCCTTTTCTTTTTTTTTTTTTTTTTCTTAAACTCTTGGCTGCTTTTACAAAAGTACAACAGAAACAACTGCTGTGAAAAGGTCAGCCAGTAACAGTACTTTAGTGTTTAACTGGTAAATATTTCAAAATAGTATTTCTAATATTTTACCATTTGGAAGTTTTTCAATGCATCTCCAGTCCAGTGCGACTCAATCAATGTAAGATTTCCACAGTCTCCACTGGGAATTCTTTACAATGGGTACATTATGGTCTGTTACCGTCTCTACCACCAATTGGTCAGAATTTGTTTTAATATCTTTTTATATGGTATATTACTGGCAGTAATATAAAAAGCACTGTTTGCTCAAGTATTTTACATATCTCCATATGTAAGCACTGAAGAGAACTGGAGATAGGTCTTCTGACATGACCTTGCAGCCTCTCTTACTCATGCAGTAGCTTCTTAGAAGACAACACATTTGACTGGAAAGGAGATCAGTCTTCTGCAAAGAAAAATCTTTCAGGAATATTTGCTGTTATGTATGGCATTCCTAACGGGCTACTGTGGGATGAACATAAAGTACTGCAGCGTCGGTAAGGGTTTCTCTGGTTAATTGTGGAGCTGGAGCCAAAGTGAAACCATCTTAAAAACAAGCAGTACAGTTTCTAAAAGTAACATGCTGCTTGACTGCAAGCCAAAGCAATTGATTTAAAACAGGGCACGGTGCTGGAGCACAGCCTCACGTGGTACAGCACCCTGGTAGCCGCAGTTTGGACCATGTGTGTATGTTTAGGAATTATTTGACAGCTCAATAAACAAGGCGTTGCCGTAATCTGAACAAAAAGGTGGAGGTAAAGATGCAAATAGAAACAATGGTAATCAAAGTTTACCGATTTCTCTAGGTTCAGCAAGTGCTAGCTTGCGGTAACGAGGGAAAGGACGACCCTGTGGTTTAGGGGCAGATGCACCCTCTTCCCAAATCTCCCGGTGCTTTCACGCAAACCTAAGACCTCAACGCACCTCAGTTGCCTCCTTTTAATCCCAGTTCTTCCCTGTCCCCTCCTTCCAGCCCGGGACATTGTGATACTAAACAAATGTTTGAGATTTTTGGAGTGGCGGGGGGAGTATAATTACACTAAGGATTATTAATATGGGAAATATGGTCAATAAATGTGAGAGGGGTTGAGTAATGCAGGAACATTCTTTACAAATTCTTTAGTAACGGAGTAGGCAGAGTGCCACAGACAAAGAAAATCCTCTGAATTGCAAGTGTGTTCTTATGGCTTTTGCCAGGACGATGACAAAACTCGTTCTTTCTTCTTGCATTAGGACTCCTATTCAGTGATACACTTAAGCATGTTCTTAAATTCCGTTGACATTTGAAAGCACTGTTGACTTTAATAGGACTTAAGCACCTGTTCATGGTTAATTGTGTACTTTCAGGGCTTTTCCTGAAAGGAAAAAAAAAAAAAAAAAGATGGATAGACTTAGGCATGTGCTTAAAGTTAAGCAGGTGCTTAAGTGCTTTGCAGAGCTGGAGCCTTAGAACCAAATCTAATCCCCTCTGAAGTCAGAGGATGGATTTTCCCTGCAGTGTGCCTGGTGTGGAGGAGCAATTTGTTTAAGTGACAAAATGAAGTCATGAGAAACATCTGAAGGAAATTTTGATTTTATTTATTTATTTTTGCAACAGCACCTAACTAGGGGTGTCAGCTTCTGACAACGTCTTTAAAAACTTCTTTACTTTGAGGGTGACTGAGCCCTGGAAGAGGCTGCCCAGGGGGGTTGTGGAGTCTCCTTCAACCCTCGCCTGGACGCTGTCCTGTGCCCCCTGCTCTGGGTGAGCCTGCTTGAGCAGGGGGGTGGCACTGGGTGATCTCCTGAGGGCCCTTCCAACCCCTGCCATCCTGTGATTCTGTGTGAACTGAATTATAAAATGAATTTACAGTTAGACTAAATGAAAACCTCTTCAAACATTAACAGCTACGGGTCCAGATAATGTCACAGGATAATTCTAATCGTACTCTGAAAAAAGCCCTTTTCCCATTGGCATAGCACTAGAGTTGCTCCTGGCCAGTGCAGGGCTTGAGCCCCCCAAGCGAAGCAGCAATCCTGCTGGGACAGGCGACAGCCCTTGGGTGAGATGGGAGCGGAGAAATGTCTTTTTCTCTGAGAAAGGGCTGCTTTGGTGTAGGTAGTGATCGACAGTTCAGAAATGACAGCGCCAGAGGGGTTTTTCCTATTCAATGATACACTTAAGCATGTTCTTAAATTCCGTTGACATTTGAAAGCACTGTTGACTTTAATAGGACTTAAGCACCTGTTCATGGTTAATTGTGTACTTTCAGGGCTTTTCCTGAAAGGAAAAAAAAAAAAAAAAGATGGATAGACTTAGGCATGTGCTTAAAGTTAAGCAGGTGCTTAAGTGCTTTGCAGAGCTGGAGCCTTAGAACCAAATCTAATCCCCTCTGAAGTCAGAGGATGGATTTTCCCTGCAGTGTGCCTGGTGTGGAGGAGCAATTTGTTTAAGTGACAAAATGAAGTCATGAGAAACATCTGAAGGAAATTTTGATTTTATTTATTTATTTTTGCAACAGCACCTAACTAGGGGTGTCAGCTTCTGACAACGTCTTTAAAAACTTCTTTACTTTGAGGGTGACTGAGCCCTGGAAGAGGCTGCCCAGGGGGGTTGTGGAGTCTCCTTCAACCCTCGCCTGGACGCTGTCCTGTGCCCCCTGCTCTGGGTGAGCCTGCTTGAGCAGAGGGGTGGCACTGGGTGATCTCCTGAGGGCCCTTCCAACCCCTGCCATCCTGTGATTCTGTGTGAACTGAATTATAAAATGAATTTACAGTTAGACTAAATGAAAACCTCTTCAAACATTAACAGCTACGGGTCCAGATAATGTCACAGGATAATTCTAATCGTACTCTGAAAAAAGCCCTTTTTCCATGGGCATAGCACTAGAGTTGCTCCTGGCCAGTGCAGGGCTTGAGCCCCCCAAGCGAAGCAGCGATCCTGCTGGGACAGGCGACAGCCCTTGGGTGAGATGGGAGCAGAGAAATGTCTTTTTCTCTGAGAAAGGGCTGCTTTGGTGTAGGTAGTGATCGACAGTTCAGAAATGACAGCGCCAGAGGTGTTTTTCCTGCCTCTACACCTGGAATTAGGCAGGTAGCTTTTGGGTGATGGTGGGGTTGCAGTGCCTCGCTCTCCTTGAGAGCTGCCCTGGGTGCCTCTTCATCTCCACTCCCTGTCTGGGAGGAGAAGACGATGCTTCTGCTCTCTTCCCTTCTCTTGGTTCATATTATAAGTTCTACAGCGTCAGGGACTGTCTTGCTGGAAGGTGATGTGTAGTGCTCAGTGAAGTGGATCCTGCCTGGCACTTCTAGGTAGTGCAGTAGTAATAATAATAATAATATTAATGTAAGTTTGGAGATCAGAATCTTACTTTAAGGTTAAAAAATAGTACCTGGTTTTCCCTCCCCACCATCTATTGAGCACTGAGTGGAGCAGTGTGTAAGCTTTCTTACGGTCAACATCTTGAAAGAAGGACACCATCCAAAGGGGATGATCAGATGTGTGGTGCCATTGCGAGAGTCGCCTCCAAAGTGTCAATGTGCCACAACTGTCCTCTTGGAGAAAGCAGAAGGGAGTGATTTAAACTTTTAGGTTTACTGTGCCCCTCAGCTGTCCTGCGCCGTGTGGGCAGGCTGGTGGGCTGCAGGCTGGGCTGAAGAACCGGAGTGCTGCTTTGGTAGGAGAGGGTCAGGGCTGGTGCAGATCTGAGATGTCGGTCCTGCTCCCATGGCGGTGTTGGTCCTTGAAGATGCTGCAGAGGCTGTGGTGGTGCACTGTGCCAGGGTGAATCTGAAAACATGGGTGCAAACAGGTCCTCCACCAGCACTCTGATGATGAGTCTTGCTATATTTGGTGGTTTCCTTAAAGCCCTGTTTCCTTCAATATTGTGTTGCAGTGGCAATGGCATCTTTTATTTAGAAAAGAAAAAAGAAAGAAGTTTCCAGCCTTTGTGGTAGCAGAGATAAGCTGGAAAGTGTGAGCCTAAAACATTCCCAAATAAGAAGGCAAATAATTAGAATCCAGCATGCATTTGTTACAACAAAAAACCCCAAACCAAAAATTAAAAAAAAATAAAATTAAGCTATATTCCTTGCTGAGTGCATTTGAACGGTGGAATTTAGCAGCGCTGCCTTGTTCACAGGAGGTGGGGGATGACCGGTGCAGATACCCATGCCCAGGGCTCTTTTTGTGATTTAACCCCTTCACCATGGAACTGTGATAAAGTTAAATGCAGTTTAAGTGGTTCAGCATGGATTACGGGGCTGCGGCTGGAGGGATGGATTCCTCGCCTGGCTGTAAGGGTTTTTGGAGAGGATGTACATACATAAGCTGGACAGGAGGTGTTTAATCCTCTGTCAGGAATCTGGTAACGAGAGTGAAGTGTTTCACATGAGAGCTGCCAATTCCTGTCCATGCTGTGTTGCAGATTAATAGGAAAACAGAAAACACGAAAATTCTCAATTTTTCTTATTCAGCTTATATACAAAATGAAACGTGTTCATATTGGAGAACGGCAAGCAATCCTCACCACTGCAGAGAGGAGAGCGAAAACAAGGAGAGCCAGGTGCTCCAAATAAGAAAATGTCAGGAAAGCTCTATGTCTCCGCCGAGCAGCCTGCGCTATAAATTGTGGCAATGCCACCACTGTGACCTGGAGCCTGGGGGAAGAGAATAGTATAAAAACGATAAATCACAGCCTGAGTTCCAGATCTTAATCAGACAAAGAAAGCTGGTTCCATTATCAGACAGATTTATATAATCGCTTACTAATAACGCTGTGTTCTTCCTCTAGTTTCTTTTAGTAGACATGGGGTAAGACCCCAGATAGCAATCCTGAGGTCACATCTGTCCTGACATCGGAAGGCACCGGTGCTCTTCCAGCCTGACCTTCTGCGACGCGCAGGCAATAATTTCCTTGCATTAATACCTGCTTGAACCGGAGCATCTCTCCTAGGAAAGCAGCAAATCCTGCTACTGAGCGAGCGCAGCATCTAGTGAACTCCCCTAATGATTCTTCTTGGTCGTACTCCTCACAGCAACGTGTCCAGCTTCCAGCCACTGCTCTGTTATACATCTGTGTACTTCAGCTCAAAAGATTTCCATGATCAGGCCGCTATGATCTTCTCTCCCCCTACCCTCTATATAAGCTAAAGAATCTGTTCCCCACGCTTTTCCCTACAAAGGCGCACTTTCTCATCTGTTCATCGTTCTCATTGCTCTTCTTTTGAATCCTCGCTAATGTTTCACACTCCTCCTCGAAGTGGAGGTGCCAGACCTCATGGCGGTTCCATTGCTGGCAGTGCCGCCGTGTCACGGGCAGGTCTGCCTGCTGCTGCCCAGCTTTCAGGGGACCCCAATTCCTCTGCTGCCCTTGTCTCTTCCCCACTCGCAGCTCCTCGATTTTTGCATCTTCTGCGTACTCTCCTGGATGTTAGTCAGGTGTTTTCTTCCTTGTCATCGATTAAAAACTCTGATTGTGGTAATGCCAGAAAGTGATTCTTGTAGGAGTCTTGGGAAATTGTAGTTACTTGTTGACGATTTCCTATTTGTAGTTGCATTTAAGCCATCTTTTAGTTGTCTGTATTTTGTATCATTCTATTTGATTCCATAATCAGGTAAAACAGTAAAACCTTCTCCATATCTCAGTCTCTAAAATACCATCCAAGGATTTATACTGTAGTATAAATTAATAACTATCATCCAGCCAAACCTTTTGAATAGTTTAAGTATATCATGTGACCAGAACTACCTTTGTCACATAAACTTATATAAAAACAAATTTTGATTTACTTTGATAGGATCTATTATCTATAAATGCACATTAATTAGCATTACCTATTAATATATTACTTTAATTCCTAAGGAAGAACCCCCCCTTGGTTAAGGAAATAACTGCAGTGTAGTTTGCCTTCTCTGATATCAGGTCGATCTGTCTTTACCCGACTGCTGCCTCTGGTCCATCGCAGATACCACAACCAGGCTGGGTTTCCTGCAGTCCTCTGAAACCGGCGCTGTCTTCTTAGAAATCCACGTTCACAATTCAGGGGATGTCTCCTTCAGCTGCCTTAAAACTCTTGCATGCCAATTGTTTGGATAAGTTTATGTAAGAATTCTGGCTTTCATAGCTGCAATTTAATTCCCTTCTGGGCTATTTTGAGATTGGGTCATCGCTGAGTGTATGTGTGATACGACGTTTGCCCCCCAAACATTTCGCAGAAGCATCTGTTTGAGCACTTCTTGTTTTGTACCTTATTTTTGACAATTAACTAGTGCCATAATTCAGATCACTTTTGTTCCTACTGAACTTGAGTTTTTCTTGTGCCCAAAACATTCTATGATTCTATGATTCTATGATTCTATAAATGCACATTAATTAGCATTACCTATTAATATATTACTTTAATTCCTAAGGAAGAACCCCCCCTTGGTTAAGGAAATAACTGCAGTGTAGTTTGCCTTCTCTGATATCAGGTCGATCTGTCTTTACCCGACTGCTGCCTCTGGTCCATCGCAGATACCACAACCAGGCTGGGTTTCCTGCAGTCCTCTGAAACCGGCGCTGTCTTCTTAGAAATCCACGTTCACAATTCAGGGGATGTCTCCTTCAGCTGCCTTAAAACTCTTGCATGCCAATTGTTTGGATAAGTTTATGTAAGAATTCTGGCTTTCATAGCTGCAATTTAATTCCCTTCTGGGCTATTTTGAGATTGGGTCATCGCTGAGTGTATGTGTGATACGACGTTTGCCCCCCAAACATTTCGCAGAAGCATCTGTTTGAGCACTTCTTGTTTTGTACCTTATTTTTGACAATTAACTAGTGCCATAATTCAGATCACTTTTGTTCCTACTGAACTTGAGTTTTTCTTGTGTCGTTATTTTCCTCTGGCAAATTTCTGTAATTTATAGCTTCAAATTAACATTTACGACTGTTAGCTTCCCTCTTTTCTATTATATTTATATCAGCTCCCACTTCCCCTCTAAGTGACACTGTTTTATAGGTTTTCTGGTTTTTTATTTTTGTGGCAACTTACTTTCTCGGCCACAGAATAAAGCCTTGTAAACATCTTGTAAAAGGTGAGCCGATCCCAAGTATCATTCCCGTACTTCTATTTAATTTTTCCTTTTCTGCTGAATGGTTTGATAATTGTTTTCAGCTTTGTAAAACCATCCCTTCGAGCAGTAAGTGTGTAACTGGTGGGAATTTTATTCTTATTGCACATAATGAATGTAATTAATGTGATTTCATGAGAGCTGGGTGTCATCAGCATATTGCTGTAATCCAGCTCGCTCTATTTATCGTTGCAGCACGTGAATCCCAGTTGGAATTGTATTTTCCCAACCCCCCACATTACTCTCTAAATAAATTGGGGATACTCTGAATGTGAATTTTGTTGCTGAGGCCCATGTAGTCAGTCACGGCAAGATCATCTACTTCTACCAGCTCTGTATTTGTTTTTACAAAACCACTACTACAGAAAGATCAGCATGTGGAGGGACGACTCCACGCCATCCTCTTTTTTTTCCTTGGGGGAAAGAAAACCAATGGGGGGGAAATTTGTGCCCCTGCGCCGTGAAGCGTGCTGTCCAGACACCTGTACATAACGTGAAGTTAAATAGGGGAAATAATAGGGGAAACCATTTCTGTTGTCATTTCCATTTGGATCATCCTCATCATCACGTTGCAGGGTGACAGGTACAGAAATAACGTGTGAAAGTCTTTTTAAACACGGTGCCTTCTGAAAGGCTGCATCTGTGTGCAAGTAGTCGGTCTGAAAGAGGGGTAAGATAAGGGTTTGAACTATTTGTGTGCGTGGCTGCGTGTACAAGCGTACGCCTATATCTACAGAAAATTAAATTATGCTTTAGTGCCAAATGCATTTGAGTGGACTGGGAAAGACTCTTGGGAAGACGCCGGGTCTCTTTTTGCTATGATATTTTCTGGTAATTAAACAGTTCTCTATTTTATAATAGTTAATGAAAATGAGAGTGGTTGGAAGGGTTATTTCTGTCTGTTACTATTAGATTCTCCAGATTTGCTGACCCTGAATAATTAAATGTTTTTGATCACTCCGTTTATATTGCCTAGAACTGAAGTAATTCTGATCCTTCAGCAAACTTGAAGCACAGCATGGAACATACTGAAAGGCGCCAAAAGATGAAACATTTCAGTTTTGTGGTTCACATCTGTCTGTCCTGAGACCAGGAGACCATTATAATACACTTAGAGCATTTAAAAACTCCTCAAGGTTGAAAGCCCCGATTAGGGCAATATCTGTTCACGTGTGGGAGCCCTGCCTGCGCCAAACCTGGGAGCAAGGAGCCCTCGGGTCCCTTTTCTGTGGGAAAAGATGTTAATAACGTTGGGTAGTGGGGGAAAAATAAGGGGGAAATGTAATCAAGGAGACCCTGACACTGAAATGAAAATAGCAAGGTACACATCCATCAGTTTGTTCTGTTTTTACAGAGAGTATAAAATATTTAAACTGAAGCCATTAATCATCCTGCTCCTCCGTTCTAATCCATGGGAACCACAGGAGGTCACCAAATATGCATTTAATATAAAAGAATGAAAAATATTGGAGGGAGAAGTAGTGCAGTCTAAGAGCTAGAAATGATAAGAGCAAAAAAATTTCAAGCAGAAATTTTGCTAAAAATGAAAATATTATTTTCCTAATATCTTGTTGGAAAACCATTACATTTTGGGCAGCAATCCAAAATATATTTAGAATTAGTTATGCCCCCTGCCCTAAAATGGAAATTAGTTTTATTTTTTGATGTATGTGTGTTTTTTTGGTTTTATTTTTTTTTTTTTTTTAAATACTGCTGGACAAGAGAATGTTCCATTTTGTTCATTTTGATAAAATCCCAACATTGCTCATGGAAAGCAGATGCTTCTTGCAGAAGCCACTGCCAGGTTCACATTCTAGGGTTCCATCAGGTAGCTCTGGACGTTTTCAACCCCTCACATGGTTGGGTTTTATGCCCTAGGCTGATATTGCCCCCGAGTTTCAATACCTGAAGGTGGGGGGGGGAGTGGGAGGGGATGCCTTTCCCTGCCTTCGCTGGATGCCTTGGGTGCTGGTGTGGAGAGGAAAGCCAAGGACTGTGGCTAAGCTGCATCTCTGTGATTTATCTAATATCATTCGAGTTTCCTGGAGTAAGCCTGGCTATTCATTCATTTATTTATTTACTGGTTCGACTATGGTGCCTGGAGCCAGGGCTCGCTGTGCTGGGAAGAGATACCTCGGTGCAGGGAGGCGAGGGATGGCAGAAGCAGACCGGCTGCCCAGCCAAGGGCTGGAAGGAGCAAATATTTCCATTATCCAGGGGCTGTATCCTACGCTTGCTATAAGTGCTAACGAGAGCCGGCGTGCAAAGCGAGAGCACAGAGTGTTGCTGTGCCTTGTGCCACCCGGGAACGTGGGGAGAGACAGCAACGCGCAGCAGAACTATGGGTTTCCAAAACCTGCATTCAGCTTTGGCACAATACAGCCACTGTAGAAGAAGACATTAGGAACAAAAAATAAAGCTTGAAGCTTCAAGAACAGGCTGCCAGAATTATTAAGAAAAACATCAAAATGATGCCATTAAAAACAGATGGGGATTCTATAAAGTATTGAAAAGAAAATGTTTAATTATGAGCCTTATGCAAAACCCATCAAAGTTGGATTAATATTATAGTGCTGTTGCTGTAGAGGGTTTAAGTAGTCCGTGGTGGAACATTAATCTTTCACTCCTTTAAAAATAATGTTTTCCTTTTGTTGATGACAAATTCCATCTCTTCACTGTTGAAATCATATATCCAGATTAATAGCATCTAACATAATGAAATCAAAAGGCACAGGTAATATGGATTAGTTTAGAAAACAACAACAACGAAGGGGAAAAAAAAAGACCCAAGGGGAAAAAAAACTTCCCTGGATGAGTGCTTTTGTCAACATCACTGTATTTTTTCCTGTTGTTAAAGGATGAGGGGGTAGTCTCTGTTCATAGGTTTTCTTGTCTGTCTGGGATATCATGTCGGGGCTGTATAGCCACCGTATTTCTAAAAGTGTGTCAGACAAGTATGCCTTACAATTTCTTGGGGTGGGGAAGTCTCGTCTGTCTTGAATTTCTGTAAGATTGCCCATGGCTGTGCAATCTGAACACCTCTGGCACGAAGTGTTGCCCTGAATCTGCCTCTCCCAGCTCAGCTGGCTGGAAGAGCTAGAAAGAGTTTCTGGATTTTAGTTAATAAAAGTATCTGAAGTGTGGAGTTGCTGATGCAGGAAGGGTTATTTTGGGAAAGCCAGGCTGCAGGGCTGCTTTTCCCACCTCCCCTTGCCATGGCACTGCTTTGTCTGCCCCATCCATGAGGGCTTTGGGGTGTCTCGGTGGGCGCCCTGCCTGCACGCACCGGCTTCTGCCCGGCATTCCCTGTCACTGCCAGGATGTGTACCGCCTGCCTGTGCGGAGAGATTTGTATTCCAGGCTGGGAGTTTCAGATAGTCATCTTCTGCATCAATCAGGTTGAGCATCAGAGGAGATCACAAATTTTTTCACACGTGTCATGATGTTTTTCGGTTTCTCCTTGGTGGGGTTGGGCACAAGTGTGAGCCACTGCTTTGGATGAGAGAAAAACCCAAGTAAAACCTTTTCTTTTGAACCTCTGTCATCCTGGTGTCTGGGCTTGGATCTCTTAGGTAAATAAAGCAAGGAGATTTTGTTCCCCTGTTTTTTCCTCATCACCTCTTTTCAGGGATGGGTCGTGGTGCTTGGTGCCTTAGCCCATGTGTTGGGATTCACCACCCTGGCCCTCCAGCAGGTTTCTTTCCAATGTTTGCAGCCAACTCTTTGTGCATGAAGCTCTGCCTGTGCTATCTAGTGCTCAGCTGCTTTATACAATGAACCATACGGTCAAAAACCTGTATGATGTATTCACTTAATACAACAGGAACAATTTCCCTTCTTCCTTTCCACCCCCTGTCTTCCCTTCCCCCTCCCCCAAAAAAATCTCTGCTATATTGAATCACCAGGTACACCAAAAGCAGGCTCTTATTTTAGCAAGAATATCAACACTGACTGCCAAGGTAGATTTAAGGTATTCATTACAAAATATTTTGTCCTGGGCTTTAAGAATAATGCACTTCCAGTACAAAGAAATGGTTATTCTGAATATTGGACATTTTTTTAGTTATTTACAATAGGTTTCAAGATTTAGAATTACCATGAAAGATTTACTTATATTGCAGTTCATGTAAAATTTAAAATCAATAAAGTAAATAAATTTAGCTTGTCTGCCGGAATCGATTTCCTTGTATGCTAACACAGCCCTGTAATACTGTACTTTCTTATCTCCGATGTCATCCTCTAGTGATAGTTTCAGGGTTGCAATTCTGCTATATTATCATGTCCTTTGCGACACAGTGTGCCTCTGAGTCGCCCGTGACTTCAATATTTCAAACCTGGGATATGAACGCCGCCTCCCCCCGAGCAGGGAGCTGCCGGGAGCCGGGGTCCCTCACAGCCCTGTGCTCTCACAGTCGGTGGATGGGGAGAGCAGAGGCGGCCCCTGGGTAAATGGAGAAAGGGAAATGCTGCTGCCGAAACAGGGTAGCTGGGCTCTGATGCTGCTGAGATATGCACGGAAAAGAGCTGAGAGGTCCTTTGGCAAGGCATCCTCACCTGAGAGGGAAGAAGGATTACCCCTTGTTTTTCACACTAATTCAAAAGATGCCAACCCATGGCTTGGGCACAAACAGAGATTCCTTTTTTTAGTTTTCTTTCTTTTTTTCTTTTTTCATTTGTAGGATTTAAATGGTGACGAAAAGCCAATGTGCTTATCCAGCTGTTGCGTTGGTATGCTCCTCAGCATGGCGGAGAGGGCAATTGCAGTGTGCACTGAAAGAGGAGAGACCTCCCCATGATGGTTTTTCATTGAATTTGTCCTCTTGCTTTTTTTTATATGGATGCCTCGGTTGAAGGTACCTTGTAAGTGGTCGTAGATGAATTGCAGTGGAGGACCTGCTTCAGAGCAGGATACCGGGCTGTGACGGTGAGCAGCCCATGGTCCATGCGGGGGTGACCTAGCTTCCAGAGATCCACAGCTGTTTTGGGGGGCACCTCTTATCTCCCACCTGGGGCAGCACCTTCCAGTGGGGCAACGGGAGCAGGGTGCGACCGTAATGAGGTTACATCAACCAACCTACGTTACATCAACCAACCTACATTTCAAACGTGCAAAATACAAGAAGGGTGGGCAAGGGCAAGGGAAGCTTTGTGAAATGGTGGGTTGCTGTATTTAATCTTTATTTCGGGACCCAAATGAAAATGTTACCCAAAAATATAATTGAGGGCTACTGGGATCCTTTGGCACAAAAATAAATCCTTTAGTTGTTCTCGCTCTGTAATGTGAAATGGCATTCTTGATATTTTCTGGATCTATGGCATGACTGGGAAAGGCTTTATTGCATTGACAGGTTTGGCTTTCTGATTAAAAAGGGATTATCTGTTGCCAAATGAAGGACGGTGGTTTGATTTTAAAAGTCCAATGATTTAAAATTTAGTCCTGTCCTGCATTGGAACAACCCAAAACTTTGCAAACAGGTTTGTAAAATGGAATTATGTGGCAATGACAGCGTCTGCGCTACCTGAGTGTGGTTTTCAATCTGTCTCTTTGATTAGAAGTAACTAGAGGGTCATGGATTTCAGAGACCCTTTCCTAAAAAACTTGTCGAAACTGATACACCTTTGGAAGATGCCCTGGCATAAATAAAATAGCATGGTGAAAGAAAACCCTGGGTCGGAAATGTTGCAGCCAGCTCCAGGTTTAACCCTTTGCAGCCTCATTAGTGTCCTCTGCGGAAGCGCAATTAAGTAATGTAAGCCCTGGACCTACCTTGCAATGCTGTCGAGAAGTTTGCACAGCAGACTAGACACAGCTGTACCATTCAAACGATTTGGAGGAAAAAAATCCTTGCAACAATAATAATCTAAAACTGATGAACTTTAAAAATATTGGATTTATTTATTAACAAAGGAAACACATAAATACAAATGCTTTGATTCTGGGTCTGGCAAAAGAGTAACTGTTTTTATAGCCAAGCAAACACTGTTCTTTTAAGGCAGTACTCTGGTTTCATGTGAAGTGAAATGTGCCTTTTTTATTACTTGCAAAAGAAAAGAAAATATCAACCCGTCTGTCAGTGTTGCTGTTGAGTTTAAGATGGAGCACCCTTCCGGAAGCTGCGAGGAAGATGTCTATAAAATGTTAGACAGACTTTAAAGGAAAAAAAGAATAATAGGGAGAAACAGAAAACAGAAAAAGAGAGGGCATAGGGATATAATAATGATAAAAAAAATGGGGCAGATCTCTTTCTGGTTTAAGTTAGGATAAATTCAACTGAAACCAGTAATGTTATGCTGCATTTATACCAGTGCAACAGCAAAAGGTTTACGTACGTCCAAAGCTCATAAATTTGAGCAAATAAATACAAGCTATGTAATCAGTTTTATTTGTTTTCTGACTCATGTCTGGTGCATGGAGGTGAAGAGGCTCCAGTCAGAGGAGCAGAGTTGTCCTTCAGGCCGGAGCTGATGCTCGGCTCGGAGGATTGAATTATATAAAGTTGCGGGATTGCTGTTTCAGCTCTGTAACTGCTGGCAGCTTTTGCGGGCGATTTTGAGCAGGATGTTATTCTAGCCCAAATACAATTCATACACCGTGTTGGTCAGCCTGAGAGAAAACAAGATGTGCTGGACTGGCTATGTGCATTAATGACCAGGTTTTCCCAGATGCGGAGCTGTACAACTCCCGAGGCTGTTTCTCACTAGAAAACTTGGCCAAGATGTAGGGAATTGGGCTAATTAAGAAGATGTTAAACTCAGCTTTGCAGCAACAGCAGCTGACTGGCACGTTGTCTGGAACAAGAGCCACACTGAGCCCGACTGTCACGAAGCTGAGAAAGGAAGAGCCTGTAGTTTTATTAACTGCAAAATGGTGTTTGATTGCGTTAGCAAGGCTCTCCTGGAGCAACGAAGCCTCATTTTCTGGGGAAGGCAAAGTGGGTGCCCGCAGGGGGAGCGCCATGCTCTGAATGGCACCCGGGCATTCATTTTATCCCCTTGGTGTTTTGATAGAGTGAGTTACATTGTCAGAAACGAGTAGTGTTGGTTAGCCTCCTAGCGCCTAGGGATAGGCTTGGAACGAGTGCTTAATTTTAAAATTATTAAGCATCAAGTCAAGGACTTGCTGTCCTGTTCTGAACGGTTGAAAATCAGACCACTTCTGGCACCAAGATAAGGGGAAAGAAAACGTCATTAGTACCCATTTAGAAATGCTTCAGAAATGCTAGTCCAAACTTTGGAGATCTTTTTCCTTTCTGCTTTGCCTATTTAGTAAATAGATAAATAATTAATCCTAGAGAGTGCCGTTTTTTATTCTGTTACCTACTGGTCTTTCACTGAGGACGCAAGCTGTATCCCTGCACGGGGTGACTGAGGTTTATTGCAGCACCCAAGAAGTCGCGATGCTCTGCTGCTCTGCAGGAAAAGCTCAGTCCGTGCAAATGCTCAGGACCAGCCAGGAATATTTCTGTGTGTATGTAATCAGCGGTGAGCTTGCAGACTTTATTTAAACCTTCAACTTCTCTACGCTTAGACTGACAAATATTTTAAGCCTTTCCACCAAGTCAACCCTTCCACTCCGCTTCTTTTTGATTTTGTAGAATTTAATTTTGAATTTTCTTTCACTGAATATGATTGTTTGGATTATCTAAGTGTGATTGTACTGACTTTGAGTCTGCATTTTTGTAGTATTCAGTCCCGGGCTGTAAACCGTTTCAGGTGAGATTCCAAATTTTTACCAAAGATTGTTAGCAATTGATACGTGAATAAGACATACCCTTTGGTCCTTGGTTTTTAATTTATTTATAGAAGCAAAGGTTTAAATTGTTTCTGTTTAAGTAGAATTTTGGATAACCACGGACAGGTTCAAAACCACAATGTGATCCCAAAGAAGTCACAGCCATGGCTCTGTGCTGGTCAGGGTAAGCTTTGCTGTTACCTTGCATTTACATTTTTCACCAAGAACAATCAAAATCTGACACCCCCCGTCCCAAATACAAAATTAATTAAAGTAATGAAAACAGGTGAAGCCTCTCCTTCCTTGTGCAGGCAGGGACACTTCCATAGAGATGTTTTGCTGTTCAGGCTGAGCGTGCTGGGCTGGTTCCCTGATGGTCCTGTGTGTTTACCTCAGCCACCGGTACCCGTCGTTTCATGAAACATGAAGCTACGATGCCAGTCACCAATTGCTGACCATGATCATGTTGTTAATCCAGTATTTCCTCTGAGAGGGGTGATATGATAACAGACTGGGGTTTCAATTTTATTGGCAATTAATGTGTAAACTGGTGAGGTTTAACGTGCCTTAATTAGGATGCATGAATAACTGAAAACAGATGAAGGGATGGGTCAGGGTGACAAGCTCCTGTATTATTATTAACTTTGTCATATCAAGTATGGACTTTGATCCGAGTGCTGGACTCCTGCATACACTCCTCCACCTTGGGTTGTAGACAAGATTGAATTCATCTCTGTGCTCATCTTTCTCAAGATGGAGAAAGAAGATATTGGAGGAGGGAGATGACATCAAATGGGCAACCCTGGCTCGCAGAGATGCCTGGTTTCCTTGCTCCCATACATACAAACCCAACTGTAAATGTCAAATACTCCCAGTGTTTTATCTTTCGGATCTCATCTGCACCAGACATCAGCAAGTTACAGTGAACGAAGTAGTTACGCAAACTGTGAAAATGTAAGATAGGAGCCTAGACCTGGGTAATTTGTGTACCTAGAAAGCTGTGCAAAAAGGGAAGCTTTCTCCTTCCCACAAAAAAACCTTCCCTCCTGGCACCAAAGAGAGCATGAAAGCCCATAACCATAGTGCAAGAAAAGTATGAGAGCGTAGAACAGAGAGACATAAGGATTTGGGGCAAGCTTATCTTGACCTCCCGCTCAGCTCTGGCTTCCCTGTGGCTGGAGATGCGAAGGATGTCTCCATCCCTGCCACGTGCTCCGGGAAGCAGGATGGAAGGGTCTCAATGATCTCTGTGGGCAAAATGGCAGGATTCATTTTCTGAGTGGCAGTTTCTGCTGTTAAAGCAAGAATTTGAGACAAGCAAGCAGATTTAGAAGGTTTTTATAATTGTTATTTTTGCCAATTTATTGGTCACCTCCAGCTGCTGCTATTTCATGTCGATGATGGCTGTTTTCTGTCCTCCCTTTGTAAGTGTGCATGCGAGTCCTGCGTGATCCCGGGTACAAGTGCATCCCTCAGCACTGCTGAGGTCCTCTTGGGCCGAGGTGCCAGAGCTTAGGTATTTTGCATGGCCCCGGCGGCGCAGTTTTTCTGCGCTATCTCCGAAATCAGCCCCGCGCCTCCTCCTCCTCCTCGTTTATCAGCCAGAGCACACAGACAGATAACATCCTCATGACGTGGCCCTGACCTTTGTCAACCTTTGTTAAGGCTCCATCTGAAGTCCGGCCGAGTGTTTGTAAACAGGATGTAATTAAGGCTGGGAACTGACAGCGCCTGATGGGAGGACAATGTGGAGCTGGCGGGACCCGGGCTGTCAGATGTCCGCCCGCATTGTGCTGCCGGTGCCGTCGCGGTAATTGGTGTCCTCTGGCCGAAGGAAGTGCACTCAACTCGGATTAATCTGCCACGGTGCGGAGGCCATCCCCGCGAGCGCAAGTGTTTCCTCCGATAAACCCCTCCGGCCCCTTGGAGCGGGGTGGAGGGAGCCGGGAGAAAGCTGTGAAAGTCGAGACCGTGGTGACAGGTGCCCACCGAAAACTGGGAACAGGAAAGGTGTGGGGGGAGAAAAACCAGCAAAGACAAGACGTCTTCGCGGCTCGCCTTATCGGCCCGGCGAGCGGGAGAGGTGGCAGGCTTATCGCGTTTTGGGGCAGCTGGAGCGAGGGCAGGAAGATGAGCGTGCAGAAGGGTTGCCGATAAACGCCGTCTGCGGGGCAGGGCTGGCTGGGGGCTGCAGGAGCAGGCGCCCGCGGCAGGGTTGGAGCAAGAGTTTAGTCCCAGATTTGGCCCTGGACAAAGTTTAAAATATGTGTAAATATATGTACATACACATACATTCATATGTGTAAGTACAAAGTGTGTATATATGCACATACGTGTACATGCACCCTATATATAAAACCTGAAACTCATAATAGAAGCAAAAGTGGTTTTCTGGGTTTGTTTTTGTTTTGTTTTGTTTTTTTTAAAAATATCCTTAAGAGGTATTATAGCTCATTTTGTAGCCCTAACCTGTTGCATGAGTAACTGGGAGTAGAATTGACTGAAAGGTACGACTGAAACTGGGTATCCCACTTTGTTTGTCCACTGCTTGCCCAAGGATGAGGATGAAGTTTGACTTGAAAATATTTTTATTTTTCGTTACCTCAAGCACTCAAGTATACTCCAAGTTTTTTTTTTCCATTTTTCATTTTTACAGACATGTGTCCATGTTAAACTTTGTTATGTAAATTTTCATGGGTTGACATTGGTTTAAGAAAATGTGTAGCAAAATGCAAGTTTTAAACTATATCATCACCTTAAGGATTGTACTGATTGCACTAATACTTCAGGTTTATTCACTTAGAATTTAATGCAACACACTGGATTCCATATTCATTAGGAATTTCAAAATTGCCATTTTTATATGAGAAATAAAGAGGTCCCCATGAACGGGAATCAGTGAATATATGAAAAGGCACATGACAAGGTCTGTCTGAAATATTTGGAGCAGATGTTTTGGAATTTCAACTAACACTATGGCAGCTTCCCAAGATAACATCCTTCACAGCATCCGAGCACAGACCATTCATTGAACACTTTAAACCCCGTAATTGAGGGCTGGAGGAGCCAGGTCGTGCTGCTATTGAAATCAGTAGTCAAAGTCTTGTTCTACTTTGCTCCAAGGAGAAGTGAGCAATAGGGAGGGGGACTTCTGATGCCCCCAGCCCAAGAGCTCTGCTGCGTCGGAAGGAAGACAAGAAGTTGGCCACTGCGTTGGGAGTGGCTGTATGTCCAAAAGACTGGGGAACTATAGGAACTTTAGGGGAACTAGGAGTTAAAAGGTCTTTGGTAACTTTTTCCCACATTTTTGGGTCTGCCCAAGAAGGAAGCCTTAAAAATAAAAGAAACACTGACCCCAAATCCACCTGTTCCCAGGGCAGAGAAGTGATTCCCAGCAGCCTACAAAGAGACTAAAAAAAAAATAACATATATATATTTCTCTGTGTGTGTATGTAAGAAGACAAACAAATATATTTTTTCCTCAGTATGAAAAGGAAAACAGAAAAATATCCTTTGGCTGCCTTGAGAGTCATAGTTTATTCAGCTCAGAAATAGGTCTCAAAGTTCAAACCAAAGTTGACCAATATTCCAAAGCTGCCTATAGCTGCAGATAGTGACATTTGCTTCCAGATGTTAACGGGAATAAGGTAGAAAAGAACAATAACGCCTGGAGCCCGTTGAATGGAAATGCCTTTTTTCCTATATTAGATGGTACATAATTGCCGGACATTCATATCCCCGTGGTAGTAAGACAGGCAGGGAGCGCAGCGGTGTTAGAAGGTTTGCCAGGTTTGGTTTTATGAACATGTGTGCCTCGTCTGCAGCGTGCAATATGAAGCAGAGCCCTTCACTCAACAGGAGCAAATAAATACAAGAAAGCAAAGGGCTGAGTACAACGCCTTTGGGAGCGGAATAGAGCAGGAGAGGAGGGGAGGGTAGAGGAAAGCCACTGAGATGCAAACGGGCTCGTGGCGAGAGAGAGATGAGGCAAACCAGGGTAAAACGGTTCCACTTAACCCACCTAACCTGCTTAACTAAATAAACCATTACTGCAACATATAGCGGGGTTTCCCTTAAAGGCAACTGTTGTTAAATGAAAGAGTTAAAGACAGAGAGCTCTGAAAGAATTAACTTTGATGTTTGAATATATTTTTTGGCATGTAAATACAACCGCCAAAGGAAAAGGAGCAAAATACCCAACACGGTGAATATAAGGTCGGTTTTTTTTTTTTTTTGGGGGGGGGGAGTGATTTGGGTTGGGTTTTTTTTTTTTTTGGTAGGTAAATCATTTTCTTTTTAAATGAAATTCTGTTTGACTGCATGAAATATGAACAGTAATTAAATGCACAGTCTGTGGGCCTTCCATACTTTAAAGCTCTTTCTTAAAAAAAAAAAAACCCAACACAACTGCTCACCTCAGACAGGCCAATTACCCAAGAATGATGGAGTCAAGAGGAAAGTAGCTAAATTTCTTTACTTGAATGATCACAACCACAAGCCAGTGATTAGTCCCTGCAGCACCAGCGGGGATGTGGTGGGGACACTCACATTGGAAGACTTCAAATAGTCATTTCCTTGGTTAAAATAAAATCTGACTGCACTAAATAGACAGTTTTTAATCTCAATTGGACATCTGAAGATTTCTCAAGCTGTTGTTGGCTGCGGCAGAAACAAATTTTTCTGCTTTGTTGATTAAACCAGTGGTCTCCACCATTGCTTATCGGCCTGCGACGAGCTGTTCTTTTTAATTAAAAGTGAGCCACCACGAGAGAGCAATTAACAGCTAGTAATTACTGTGCTCTTCAGAACTGCAACATTTTGCCTTTCATTCCAATTATATAATGGACAAGTGGCTTTTTGATCTTCAAATTAGTGAGCTCTTGTACTATTTGTTTTGAGGCAGATTTTGC
>NW_009260676.1:822636-837636 GCF_000687185.1 Egretta garzetta
ACTGATGTAAGACAAGAAAAAAAAGGGAAGGAAACAGGAATAGTCTATCAAGAAATGCAAATGCTGCCTTCATGATAATGAACAGGAGAAAAACAGGCAACTTAATATGCAGGTTATTTAATACCAACCAAATAAGTGCTTGTTTTGGTGCTAGCCCGTGCTATGGGATTCTTTTTTTTTTTTTTAATAAAAAAAAGTTTAATTAAGCATTTCAATATAGATTCTTTAGAGAGTGACACATAGCATTTAACCGTTTGATACTTAATTGTGTTTGCCTTTGATTGTGGCACCTATAGTTAAATGTTGTACAACATTACTGAGGCATTGAACTGTCCCTTAGGACACGCGATGCATTGACTTTGTCTAAAATCTTTTAAGTAATAAGTCTTAATATATTTAATGGCCACTGTGCCCTTTGAGTACAAGGACCCCTTACATCACAAACAGTTGTCTAATTTTAATTAATATTGATTTGCATCTCTTAAATAGAAACTATAATTGTTGCTGTTGCTTATGGCTCTATAATAATCCTAGAGGATAGACATGGTGAATATGTTGTGTATATAGGAGTGTGTGTTTTAAAGAAAAGATCAATAAAACTGTTATTAGGGCAGATCTCTGCTCTTTTGATTGGAGCTGCTGCAATCGGCTAAGTGGTGCGACGCTGACTTACACCAGTTGTGCTCTTGGCATTCAATTTTTTTAAACTGTTGCCCGGGTATTACTTTTTTTGTGTATGAGTATGGATAAGGTTTGCTCATCTCACCTGCCCTGATTTTTTGGAAGAAGTCAACAGCTGTAGTACTCTGATACCTCCTGAGTAGATTAAGAATTTGGCACTTTATTTTTGCTGGGCATGTCTGGATTTCGCATATCTGCACAGCTTAACGAAACCACGGACCCCGTGTAACAGACAAATTACAGATGCTGTGAAAAAAAGTAGGTGTCTCCAGTGTGATGAATGAAACAAACCTCATTCTATGGATAGCTGAAACAAGAAGATCTGTGTTTAAATTTCTCTGCGTCCATTGATTTCGCTATTCCTTCACTAAATTTTTAATTACACTAATAACTGTCGGCATGATAGAACATAGATAGACCTTTTCTTCTGGACAGTTAAAGCTTTAGTCTCGCAGTTGTTTCTGTAGGGGAGAAAGGCACTGTTGAGTTCCTCGGAGGCAGAATCAGGTTTTGATTCCTCAACAGAGGCTGAAAAAGCAGTATAACCCCCAGGTTCTTAAAAGGGTTTGGCTCATGTTTTGAAGTGTCCACCTAAACCCTGAGCTGGAGTATGATACTTTAGCTACGATTTTGAAAAAAGGCTCTGCAACCAGTGAGCCTAGCTGGTTACGTGGCTCACAGTCTGATGGATAACTGCAAGCTGAGCTCTTGAAAATGTGCATCGAGAGTCTCTTCCCCCACGTCCTGACTTGAGCAAAGCTTTCACTGAAAAAATTTTGGCTGGTGAAGAGTTGGAGACTGAACCCCCACACAGGCCTTGGGAGGGGAAAGGAGTTAGAGAGTTGGAAAATAAAGAGGCTGAATAAAAATATTTCAAGCAGGAATCGGGACAATATGCACACATACAATTTGAAAAAAATACTTAAGGAGCTTGAAAGTTTGTCTCTTTAGAGGAAACTGTTTTGCTATATGGGACACATGTTGACTTTTCAATTACAGGTTTGTTAAGGATCATGGACTGTTTTGGTTCACTGTCTAGAGTATTCCTCCCAGGTGGTTCCAAGTTTGAAGATAAATGCATGCTCTTTGTTCCAAGAAGTATGCAACCCATCACAGTAATAATTTCCATGGGCTGAGATGTCACCAATGCGGCGTTCATCTGTATTGCAGGGATGTAGAGAAAGCATTAGGATTGCATTTTCCATTATCTCTCATTCAAATAGTCATTTGAAGTGGTTCATAGCAGCTCTCCTTTGTTTTCTGAATTCACAACACGCTGGGGTTTCTTTTGGGGAGGTGTGGGGAAGGCTAAGATGATCACAGTATCGATGGGCTGCTGAAATGAACTGGGGTCATGCTGGGGAAAATGGATAGAAGGGAGCGAAGACTCAGACCCTGAAAATTTAGGAAGATGGTGTTGGGAGAAGGACAGAGAGTGGAACACCCCTGAGGTAGACTTTCTGGAGACATACACCAAAAGCCTTCTAAATTTTCCTTCGATTTCAGCAAGTCAACCCATTCCTTGGGTCCCAGCATGCCTAGGAGAGGTGAGGCACCTCCAGGAACACGTGTAACAAGTAACTAGTCTCATGGGGAGGATTTACCTCTCTTATTTCCTAATCTGAGAGTTGTTATGTTCTGTATACATACATATGGGTAACAGTAATTTTCAAAGACTGTTGTTGGTGGTGATTTTTTCTGCACCCAAGACCGAGTTACTGTTTCCTGGTAATGTTGCCTATTATCTAATTTGTCATCTGCAGTGTGCCACTGATCGGGTATAGTTCTGTACCTAATATCCTGAGGGGAGTCACAAAAATGTAGGTAAAAGGAATTGGCCAAATCATTGAGATAATTGCTGTGGTTTGATCATGGACATTTGTAATATCTGATTCAAGATAAACATACGCTTGATTGTGGCCATTTGCACGTAAGCCTGCAGGGCAGAGGCGTGTATGTTAAGCACTGCCAGATAAGGATGACGCCCAACGTGCACAGATACAATAGCTCACGTAGGGTGCCAGGCAATGGAAAACCAAACCCGAAACACTGGTGTGCTTAGGGGCCATGTGGAGTAGGAACAAACTGGACAAAGGTTTCATCGCTGGCAGCACTGCTCTTCACAGCATCGAAAGGCTTTGAGGATTTCTGAATCGTGGTTATTGGCGTCAAAGCCATTTGGGTTGTAAAACTGGGCAGTGCTCTCCAACCCGTTGCCTTGCTTGTGCAGTGCCCCTGGATCCTCAGCCTGAACTTCAGCCCAGCTTATCCTGATGGATATCAGCATGAGAGGAGGATCCAGGCATTTGCTTCAATTATTGCCATCTCTTCGCCATATATCTTCATCTTGGAATCTGAAAGCGAGCCGTGGCAGCAGTGCTTGCCATGCGGTTCACCTCCTTAAACAATATATTCTCTTGATCTGCACACATATGGCGACTCCCGTTAATGGGAGTTACACATGCTGGGTAAGAGGAGACGAAACCTTTCCTACATTTTACTAGTGAAATACTGGAAATGGGATGACGGCAGCCAACTAGATTGTGAGGACTCTTGTCAGAAATATGATTAGGAATTTGTTTCCATGTAGCTCATACAGTAACAGACATGAGCCCCAAGCCAGAGACAAATAGTAGTTAATATCTAGAGAAGGCAAAGTGTTCTTTGAGATGTTTAAATGAGAATTCCAGAGCAAGATGAAAATTGGCCTCCGAGGGAATAACATTTTCTTTTTCTTCATAACTGTGGATAAAAATTCCAAATAGATCATCAGTATGTATATTAAGGGGAGATCACATTCCTGTGATATTGTCGGAAAATTCAGTAGCGATGTATTTTTCATTTTTTAAAAATTTTTTTTCCTCCCTGCAAATTTTTTCTTGGACTTTTGCCATATAATGCAATAAAATGCACCCACGAGATACAGGAAATTTAAAGTCTGTTGGTGTTCATTACATTACACAGAGTCATACAGAATTTAAGGTCCTATACGTTAGTCTGCTTCTGAATCAACACAGGCAAGTACATCCCAGGTAGAAGAAGCAAAACCCTGGACGCCTCTGCTGAGGCTGGAAATATGAGAATAAGTCTTCTGGATGTGTATTTTTTTGGAGTCTCAGAAAAACCCAATCGTAGCATTGTTGCTTTATGTGAGGCCTGGGGTGAAAGAATATATATATTCACCAAAAAAAAAAAAAGTGATTAATTTAACTTTCATCTTTTCTGCCTTGTCCTGTGCTACGATGACATCTCATAGGCTCCGTGAGGGGCTTGAAGGGAATTGAGGTACAAATCGCTATATTGCTAAAGAATAAGGTAATATAATTTTAAATTGTAATCTGTAGATTTTGGTACAAAGAGCTCTACTTGAGTTCACTTGGCCTGTTCTCCTGTGCAGAATTTTGCCCTGATTTTCTCTAGGGTTTTGTCTGCTCCTGTTTGCGAGAGCCAGGCAGCTCTCCTTCTCATGCCCACCTCCTGCCTGGATATGGCAATGCCTGGGTTAAGGCTGCTGTTTCTCTGTAAAGAGCTATTTGAAAACTGTCTGCAGAGATAACTGAAAAAAGGCAAAGTTGTGGCAACATTCCTTCAAGAATCATTATTTTTTTTCGATAGAAATAAAGGGAATTTCTTCAGGCATGTTTGAAAAGTTCAATTTTTCAAAAGAAAATGAAAAAATATCTTTAAAAAGCTGTAATAGCCTTCACATGTTTTGTGATACACCTTGATTTTTAGTAGATGCGTAAAACATTTTTTGCAAAGATCCTCCAAAGTGTTTGGAGCCCTACCTTTGATGTAGTTCTTGTTTCGTGCCCTTTCTTCACAAATCTAATCTCATATCACCAAATTATTTTTTTTCATTGCTTTTCCTTACATTTCCTTCAGGTTTTGAATACTGTCCCCGTAATCGGGTTCCTCCACCCCTCTCTCCATTACGGGTGTCACACAAAGAGAGGCTGAGAGCTTCATGGTCCGTACCGGAAAACTGTAACAGGACTCCAAATGGATTGGGGTTTTTTTTGGATGGAGCTAATAGGTACTAAATCCCCACTTAATACTCCTGCTTTGCGGATGTCTCTCCTCCAGCGAGCACCATGTGCTAATCTCTTGTTCTTCCAGTGTATGCATCCATACTTAATGTGGGGAAACAGGCTTAAACCTGTTAAACTCATGTTAAATGCTCCGAGCTGGCTTTTACAGCTGTCCGCATCCAAAGGTGGGAGAGCATCCTGAAGCCTTCCCAACGGTGCTAGCGATGCAGACTGTGGCCAGGCACGAAGCATTTTGCGTTTAGCTGCAAGTTTTGAGGTTGTACCTCTGGCTCTTGAAGTTGCCTGCAAATGCCACCTCTCCTGGCAGATTGCTTTAAATATGCCCTGAAATGCGGAGGAGAGCAAGGTGAAAGGGAGCGTGGCCTCCTCGGCTAGAACCAGGCTGCCTGAAAAGTTCCTCTTATCTCTCTGTGAGATAAAAGCCTGAAACAAATCAGTTCTGAGTTTTGGGAGTCTTCACTTTCAGCGGGGTCAGATGCTGTACCCTCAACCAAGATTTGTCTTAGGAGCTGGCTGGTGAAAAAAAGTGATGCTAATCTATTTTGGGAGTATACTGAGGTGCTGGCTGGCTTCCCCTCGTCATCTTCCTACGGACAATAGAACTTCAGCAGGCATAAATCCACATTTCTGTTGAATTCTAGGGAACATTCCTGTTTTACACCGGTGATATGTTTGTCTCTAAATGATCCATTTTGTATAGATGGAAGAATATTAAAACTTCTGTACTTTTTAGAGGTAAAATCCTTGTTTGTGAGGGAGGCTGGAGCTGAGGTTAGGCTTCACTCCTTGTTCTCTGTCTCATCCCCAGGAGCTTCTGTGTATGGTCCTACCACCAAGCCCTGCCAGGGAAAACCACATTCCCCGTTTAGTTATAGGAAAACTGGGCAGGGGAAAGGAAGAGGCAGAGAAACCTCGTTCTCACTTTTGCTCCTTCCTAGGGGATTTAAATCTTTGACAGCTCTTTCTGGCTCATGTCATGTATTACATCGGAATGACGTCAGATGGAGAACATATTTGTGCTGCGTCATCATAGCCTTGTTTTCTGCTAGGGGCAGCAGAAGGCTAAAGGAGCCCCTCTGTTTAGAAAACCATGTATTTGGTAGCAGCGGGAGCTACCTGTGCTAATTGTCTGGGGAGCTGCTGGGTGCCACGCCAGGGCACAACCACAGAAGAATGGAGATCGTGCAGTGGACTGGAAATAAATTGAATTTTTGTGTAACGGCCCCATTTTTTGCAAGTCTAACTTTTATCTAGCATGGTGGCTTTTAAAGCATGGTTTACTTTTGTAGTGTATTATTTTTCCTTGCTCTCTACGAAGTGGAAAATAATGCCCCAGTTGCCCAGCCCCTTTCTCAGTAAATTATGAGACTTTTTGCTTATGTGCTGATCGCTTTATTTTGCATTGTTCTAGGGAATATAATGCACATTCCTAGGAAAATACTCTTTTTCCAATAGAGGGAGTGTTAGTGCCAGGCAATGCCCTTCTTTCTCACTCTCTTTGCATCTCGTAAACCTACTTATAAGCAAATAAAGTGTGTGTTGGTGGCTTGGTGCTATTTGGACAGAGTTTGCTCCCCGCTCTGCATTAGCTAACTGACTTCTCTGAGCCAAGACACACAAAAAAAAGATCAATCTGTTCGTAACAGCAGAGTGAAGGTGCAAGCTGGTCCTCCCAGAAACTTGCCTCTGGATAGTAGGGCTGAGTCCTCCTGTCACCCCTTGCATTTGTTTGCCTAATCTCTTGCAGACAAAAAAGTCATGTTGGCATCCAGTGCTTTAAAAAAAAAAAAAAAAAGTAAAAATTAAAGCGAGGAATTCAAACCACTAATCCCTATCACTTTCCGTTGAGAGGGCTGGAGTTGGCGTGGGGTGGGGAGGAGGAGAGCAGCCCTGGCTCTCGGATCAAAACCGATCTAAGTCCCTCGCACGTCAGACAAAGCCTGGGAAGGCGCTGCCTGTCCAGGAGCAGCAGCCGGGCTGCGAACCACGGGAACCCCTCTGCTCCAAACCCCTCTGCTCTGCACCTTGTGCCACTCAGCCGCTCTCTGGGGAGGTGGGGTGCACCAGGACATCGCCCCTCCCTGGATAAATCATCTAGGGCAGATGAAAGGGCAGGGGATGCTTAAAGGCAGGATGCAGGGTAACAAGTTGGCATCCAGCATGTAGCTGGGATGCGATGACAAATGCATCGTGTTCGCACGGCTCCTGGTTGTGGAGGGGGCCTTCCATCCTAAGAGTGTTGCTTTGCTTTCCCTTCACTGGGCTTGCAGTGCGGGCTTGGGGTGCTCGTTTGAATCCTTAGGGCCAAATTCTGCTCCAAACTCAAGTTTGAAATTTGCACTGAAATTTGCACTCTGAGTGCAAGTGAAATCAGAATCTGATCTGAATTTACTTAATCTCTAGCAGCTGCCTTGATTGGGAGTTTACCTTCTGAGCAGCCACTGATTAAAACCCCAGTCAGGGGGGTGACGACCCCCAATTTACTGCCTGCCCTTTGGCATTCGAGAGGGTCTGGAAGTCAAACTCCCAACCTTTGCAAAGGCTGCGGGAGCAGAGGAGGCTCCAGAGAAGTCCCCAGAGAAGCCGGGGGCACGGCGGCAGCGGAGGGCGAGCAGAGCGGCTGCGAGCCGGTTCTGCGTCTGCCCGGGGAAAACACAGGGCTCAACAAAGGCTGTAAATCCAGCGTGAATCATGGAAACGGAATTAACTTAAAATTATACTTTCAAGGTGAAATATTAGTGGTTGTAACAGTTTGTTTTTGTCACACGGTCGCGAGCTGCTGTGATTTTTAGGAAACTTTTCCTGGTAATTTAGCTTCAGGATATATGGCATATGCCGTGATGTCTTTAATGGGGAGACGTTAATAGCATGTGCTGTGGGAGCTGTGGGTTCGATGCTGAAGCGGGCAGCGTGCATTTAAAATGTAAAAAGGAGATTTATAACGTTTCTGGTGACACAGAATGATAAAAGCCGATGACCAAAAATATGGAAAATTGATTTAGATAGAAAAGATGCATCCTTCTGTCTGTCTCATATCTGCTGTTCTGGGATTTCTGCATAAATCTATATGTTTTGGTTCTATTTAGTGCTGTGGGTACTTTGATTAATTTAGCTACATGTTACTGTCATGTTGGGCACATTCATCTTCTGTCTTGAAGCATGTACTCCTCAGCCTCTCTATCATTCCACCCCTTCAGGCCTTATTTTCATCACATTTAAGGGAACTCTCCCCTGCCTGTCTTTATCTTGTTAGGCTTTCAGCAGCTTAAGTTGAATCTTCATTCTTTCACTGTTGCTGTCAAACCTCCTTTACCAAGTTATCTCATTTTCCTATTCATAACATCTAGACCATTATATTTAATACTCAGGCACAATTGCATCTGAACATTATGTAGGACTTGCCAGCACAAATACTTGTAAATGAAATCAGACCACCCCTGGAAGGAATAGGGCTGGCTTTGCCTTACCAGTGTATTTTAAATTGAAAAATGCCCAGGACTAAATCCAGTCCTGGAGTAAGCGGTTGTGACTTAAGCAAAGCCAGTAGAGCTTTATCTGCTAAGCTGAGATGGATTTGACCCTTCAGTACTGAAAGCTGGAAGGTTAATAACGATTGAATAATCTGATATGAAGTAGAAATTAGTGTCAGGACTGTCCCAGTGGTCATCTACAGATGACAAAGCCCTTTAGAAGGGCAGGTAAATAATAATGTTGGTACTGCAGACTGGAAAACGGGGGCAGGGAAGTTGAGGGACTTGCCAAATTTTAACAAACAATCACTGTCAAGACTGTGCTGGAACCTCTCTTTTTGCAGGGGAGGATGCACATCTCCTGTCATGGTGCAAGTCTCTGGGTCCCCCATCGGGGGGACAGGAGAGTTTGTTTTACTCCTTGGTCTTCCTCAACCCCGGGGCTGGAGGCTCATCCCCCGTTGGACAGGAGAGTTTGTTTTACTCCTTGGTCTTCCTTCTGCTTTTTGAACTGATGAAATGGTGCTATAGAGGGGCCTCTTCAGCAGCAGATGCTTTGGGAAAAAAAAAAAAAAAAGAAAAAAAAGGAAAAAAAAAAAAAGAGCGTGGCGTCTGGGCTGAGCACGCATTTTGGCAATGCTATATTGCTCTTTGCACCCTTGCAAAGGTTGCAGCAGCAGGGGACGGGAGCTGCAGAGGCACCACTGGCCATCGCAGGGGCTCGTGTTCTGTTTTCGAGGTGGATCCCAACGTTTCCGCCTGTTGCGAGAGCTGGGTCAGCCTGTGAAAGCCGATATATGAATTAGTTCCTTCTGGTAGCGCTGGACAGAACTCAGTGACCCAGGAAATGTTTTCCTCCCCTTTATTCCTATAACTGCCTTTTTCTGCTGGCAAGCTGACCTTTTTAAATGCTTCATCCTTTCCCTCCCAAATGTGGAATTTCCTCCCAAAAAAATCATTCTGGCTCAAGACCCAAGGCTGGTCAGACTCAGTACAGGCTAGAAATGGGTTTTGATACAGGAGAGCATCATGCTTTTGGCAGAGTATCCTGGCCTGGGAGAGCAGCGGTGGAGAACGCCGTGGTGCCGGGGCTGGGGGATCCCTGCCTCCCCCCTGGGGCTGGCCTCACACTTCTCAGTCGCCTCGAAAAGGGGTCGAAGTGTTTTCTCTGTACATTGTTCTATTTTTAGGAGGAGGAAAAGCTATTTTGGGCCGCTCCAAAATGTTTTTATGGCTCTTTCTGAGCCTTCTGTAGCGAGTTGGTCTCATGGTAATTAAGGCATTTGGCCTTACAAGTGGAAGGATTATGAAAACAGTTTCAGCGATTTCTAGAAGCGCTCCAACGTATTCCCAAAATAGGAATTTTTTTTTTTTTTTTTTTGCGTGTATGCTTGCTTTCCATTTTTGTTTTTACCAATGAATGATGCTAAGCGAAAACCCACTGTCTGCCACTTTCACCAGGGTGCTGTGACCCAGCCCCTGAGGCTGAAAAGCACAACAGTGACTTTCCTGAGCATTAATACGCACCGCTCACTCAATAGTGCATTTTTTTTTTTATTAACTGGAGCAATTAAAATATCTGTGCTTAGCTTTTACTTATCCGTACTGCCGGCAAAAGCCACTGGAAGATTTATATGGGAATTTTTCTTGGATAGAAGTAGGAAAAGAGCTTAGATTTGGGGCTTGGGGACAATCTGCTGCCTGTGGGATCATGGCACTGAAATCACACTGCACTTAGCCGTCACCTCCAAACTTTTCCAAGTGATGATTGATGTTTTACCTCTGCTCTTCCTGCTAGAACCAGGCCAGCTAAACCAAACACGTTCCCTTAAAAAACGAATGTTTTCTGTGCTGCGTAGGTGATGTAGAAACGTCATACACCCACTGGGTGTGGGATGGGAGCGACCGCGGTGTTACGGGATAGCCTGCATTTAAATGAAGATGTAAAGTATGTGGGATGAGGCAGTGAGAAACAAAAAGTATCGCTTCCAGGCCTAGCAAAATAAATGACTTCTTGCGGCCCGAGAGCGATGTCTGGGGCTGTTTGGCTGTAGGCATCCCAGGCTGAACAGCTGGTGCAAGCCAGCGTCGACGCTGTTAACTTTAATATAGAACTGGAAAGAATGAGGTTGATGATAGCCCGTACGGCCAGCAATACGCTCTCTGGAACATATTTCTAAATTCTCTGTGATAGAAATAAATAGAGATTTAATAATGTCAGATGAACATGTAAATGGAATAATGTCTTAAACAATCTCATTACAAGTCCTAGTGCAGTCCATATAATCCGTCTAAAACCTGTCAAGTGTATAGAAAAAAATACCCTTTTGCAAAAGCTATATTTATTCAAATATTTCTAGAACTATTAATACCATTGACTTGAGGCACAACTACAGGCTAGTGCCTTTGGGCCTGGGTGCCTTAAACATTAAAATTTATTATTATTATTTATTTTTATTAGCTTCATGTGGCAGAAGATTTATAATATTCTAGTTTTTATTAAGTACTTGTGGTTTTTAAAACTGATCGTAATTGTTGCTGGGCAAATCTCAAAAGGGGAAGAGGATTGGTTGGTTTAGTTTTGATTAAACTCTCAGAAGTTTGGGCATTTATCCAAACTATCTCAACCTCTTGCATTTCTAATACGGGTCTGCATATCTTCTGAGGGTAGGCTTTTATTTTTCTTTTTATCTTTTCCTTTCCTTTTTCTTTTGTGAAGGTTCCTGTCCTCCTCGTGTTTGGGTCAGACACATGGTAGGGTATTTTGGTATAGCTGTTTCTGAATATGACCTGGAAAAAGCAGCCAGGAAAAGAGTTCAGAAAATTTGCAGCAAGTAATTAAAAAGAATCTATCTGTATCCCTTAGCTGTTAACCCTTAATAACCTGGTTCCGTTTGCAGTTTATGCTATATAAAAACGTCCTACTACAGCTATCTGTTAATTGAGATTCTGCAAATCGAATCCTATAATTACAGGAGTCTTCATCATGGATATGGCAGGATTCTGACGCAGAAAAATCCAAATGCTATATTTTTCTTCTTTGATACTATATAAGAAAAGTAGGAACTAGGAACCAGAGAGTGGAACAGAGCATTTTCCTTCGTTGCATTGCCAACTCCCTTAATTTTATCACAGATGTCACCTCACTTAGTACCTCTCTCACCTCACGCTGCTTCATGTGGTCCACGGTTGTTAGAATTGTAATTTCCATTAAATAAAGGAAGCTTACATTTGTGAAAGGTCTTGAAAGCATCTTTGTGTCCTGGAATGCAGCAGACAGAAAGGTTCTAGCGCAGTGCACCTTTTCTTTGTAGGTGTTTTGTATACATGTGGGTATGCATGCAATTTATTTGCCTCACGGTTTTCAAGGTAATTTAAAGGAAATTTTCAGTGGAATTAGGCTTGTGTGAGCGTATTTTTTTTCTTTTTATTCAGAAGAAATTATATCCAGCATGGAGTTTTAGGTTTTTTACCCCAGTTTGTGAAAGCATGTCTGTTGAAATCATTTAAGTCTGGCAGGATTTAGGCACCTGTTGGAGCAAGTCATTACCACGTACTTGGGACTATCAGAGTCCCCAGGGACCCGCACGAGGATCTGGGGCTGTCGGTGCTGTACGTACACACATAAACGACAGTTTCCATGGCTTCATCCTTTTCGGCGTGATGGAGGGTGGCGTTGAGCAACTGCTGGTATTTCCCTTATTCAGACTGGTGCAAACTGGCTGAGTTCTTGGAAGGAGCCATGTTGAACTGGTGGGCTTTTCTTACAAGGTCGGTTTGGGTGTAGGCAAGCGTTGAGAAGGAGAGGCGCTTAGGTGGAGCAGTTTTGTATGGATGGTGTCCATCATGGTCTGGAGAAGCTGGCTTTCTCCCTGATGGAAAACCAGCGTGCTTCCTCCCTTCCCGGTGGACAAATGAGTCCTCAGTAGTTGGTACTAACCATCGAGCACAAAATCAGTTTTGATCTTCAGTTTGAAAGCTGTGCTTGGCTCGCCGGCTTTTTGTGAGCTTTTTGTGGAGCACTGAACAGACCTTTATTCCTTTCTTCAGCGAGAACAACTTTCTCCATTTCCGCCCAAGCACAGGCTTTTGCTGTTATAATTGTGCAATTCCACCTGGGTTAAAACTGAAAAGTGTTTCTAATTGGATCCAGGCTAATATCAGGCCAGCACACAGTGGTTTTCCAGCGCGACTGGGATATTCCACCCTCTGCCAAGCAAAAAGACACACTTTCTGCCTTAAAACCCCCGTGATTTTCACTTGGAAAAAAAAAAGCCTTTTTTTTTCCTTAAGAAAACCAGAATAATATAGGTAATAAAAATATTTTATACAGGGCTGTATTTTGATAGTTTGCAAATGGTGCTTTGCTAGACCAGTTTCTGGTCACCGGTAGGTTTTGGTGGTGCTAACAGCTCTGTGCACAAACCCAACAGCCGCATCTGAGCCCCGTGCTGGAACATGTCAGTCGGAGCTCTTGATGCCACGGGACTGTGGTGGTGGTCCCTCATCGATGCTACAAAAGAAGGCAAGAGAGGCTCAGAAATCCTA
The DNA here is from genome assembly GCF_000687185.1 of Egretta garzetta. Lineage (NCBI taxonomy): Eukaryota > Metazoa > Chordata > Aves > Pelecaniformes > Ardeidae > Egretta > Egretta garzetta. The sequence continues at coordinate 835,388 of NW_009260676.1, forward strand.
TTAAACCAGTACTGCTAGGGGGCAAGTACCTCCTACGTGGGACTGGGGGTGCTTAGAACTGAGGGAGACCATGGTCCTAAATACCTCTTTGGGGCATCCTGCTGAAGGAATTGTCTCACAGAACATATTTTTGCTGTGCCAAGATCCATCCCTGTGGAAATCCAGATGATTACAGTGTTGAGTCACCCCGATGCAGCAAGCTGTGCACAGGGTTTGGTGCGGTGAAGACTGGCTGAGTGCCTCAGAGCCCAGCGCTGAGTTTCGGTGGGCAACAGCAAGGACAGCCAGGTTGTGATCTGGGCTGAACCAGGTCCGTGATGAGCACCGGAGGCTGTGCTCTCCGGCAGGTTTTGGCCAAGTGATGGATAGCAGCCGGAGTGCTCTGCCACGCGGGGAGATGCAACCAGCGGCGTTTGCATTCGGTCACCTTCTTCAAGTGCTGAGTTTTAAGTGCTGCAGTGTTATGTAGTTTTATTATTTTAATAGATGAGAGAGGCCTGTGATCAATAGCAGGGATGCTTTTATCTTAATCATCCATCCCTCATTCATAAATATGGAGATTTTCAGGCTCCTCTAATACTGCTTATGATTTTCTGTCGTATGGTAAAATGGACTGAAGTAATTTCACCATCCCTAAAATGCCATAAAAGTGGTAGGCAGGTTATACCAGTTTTGTTAACCGTAGTATTGCGCGTGCGTGTATTTAAAAGGTGTTGGGGCTGCTGTAGTGGGAGTATATAAGGTCCTTTTTCCTCTGACAGTATTCTGTCGCCAGCCCTCGCGTATCAGTTCAGGATTACACGTGAGAAGTGTAACATATGCGCAGCACTGAGCCCATACATAGCCAACCTGTAAAATCCACGTGTGAATATTTCCTTGACCAAACCAGAATCGGTGACCTTAAAAGACCTTAATTTTTCTGAAGTGAAGGGATCAGATCTAACCCGTCTGGTTTTCAGAACTGAAATTAATGTAGTTTTTGTAAATGGTCACACCTGATATGTATGTAAGGAGCATGCCAGGGTTGGAAATCTGGTACAAACAACGAGCGACCTTTGTTAACCTCTGATTGAAAGGCAAAAGTAACATTCGGGGTTTTTTGCTCTACTCATCGATCTTTAATACGTGAGTGTAAAAGAATTTAAGGTAATTGCTTAGTAAGAACAAGGAATTTAATTGCATCAGTCTGCCACCTTTTATAAACATTTTATTCGAGAGGTAACAACCAGCAATGTTGCATCTTAGCTTGTATACTGCTGGAAATCAGTTTTAGAGGGGACGAAGCAGCCAAAAATTTCAGCCATCAGTAGGCAAGAAAAGGCACTGGCCTTTGTCCGTAAGTGTGGTTTTTTAGGTAAAAAAATAGTTGTCGATTTTTACTCCTTTATAGACAAAGCAGAAACAAGAAACAGAAAAAAAAAGTCGGGGGAAAGACTTCACGGCCCACATCTTCTAGGACAAATTGACCTCAAGGCAGGCCGGGTGATGGTGGGGATGTGAGCTGGGGATGCGGCTCTCCCTTTGCAGGCTGGAACAAAGCCACCTTGGCTGCTCCTGCTTCTCCACGGGCACCTTCTGGTCCTCCCAGCATGACTCCCTGGGCAAGGGACTCAGGAGGAGGCACCCAAAAATTACAGGGTTAATGAAGATGGGGAGGTGGTTCTGGTTGGGAAACAAAAATATACAGGACATCCTAAACTCTGTGTTTGCGACATCCCTTTCTCTCACCTGTTATCTGCTTTTTTACCATGTCGAAGGGAAAGCTTATAAATGCTACGCTAAGGGCTTCTTTATGGAAAAGCTGGAATGAAACAGCACGGAGCACAGCACAAGCAGAAGTTTCAGACTCGCTGGATGTCTCTTTCTGTCAGATGCCACAGTGTCAGGCTCAAAGCCATTTGTCATCCCTGAATTTCATTATCTGCTCCTTCCCTGTCTTTCAGTCTCACTTTGCTAGGACATTTGTTCACCGTTGACCTCCCTGACAAATAATACACCTTAATTATGTTGGCAAGAGGGGATATGTCATTCCTGGGCCACTTTAATTGTCTATCCGACAGGCATCCTGCTGCGGCATGTAGCTTCCATGGTATTTTGACCACGATTGCATGTGTATCTTACGCTTTCTGTGGCTTTGAAAAAAAAAAAAAGACTAAAAGAAAAAAAATAAATTACAACTTATGTTTAACTGCGTGATAACATCACTTAGTGATTTGTTTAAACAATGCTTTTTCATTTCTCTCATTGAG
>NW_009260676.1:842860-854265 GCF_000687185.1 Egretta garzetta
GCAGAGATGTAAATGCTGTGAGAGATCAAAATCATCCCTTTATTTCCAGGAGACAAATGATGGGTCCCACTGGATACAACAGGTGCTGTTTCAAGGAGAGAAGCACCTGATACTAAAAAAAAAAAATCACTTTCTCAACTTTATGGGAATGGCTTTCCACCATAAGCTTAAAAAATTAAGTTAATTATCTGCTCCTTTGAAGCAGCCAGAAGTGTCACTTCCAGTGACATGAGAAGTGTTAGCATTAGCAGCTCTGACAGCTGAAGGAGTGACCGGTGGAGAGGCTGGCACCACTCTAATTTGGATAAGAGGAACCTTCAATTCCTTGATTGTTGGCCAATACCATAATGGAGGGGACATTTCCCTGGGTGGGCACCAGGTACCTGTGATCATCCCATGATGGGATGGGTCACGCTGGAGGGGTTCCCTGAGAGATACTGATTAACCTGCCTGCTGCCACCTGCAGAAGGACACAGGTTGGTTGAATTTCAGAAATGGGCTTGTTGTAAGATAGTTTGTGAGCAGGGTTTGGGCTACATATGTGTGTTTTGGTCTTTTTCTGAGGTCTGAGGGATTTTTTTTGGAGTACTAGTGATGTTAATATACAATTTTTATATATATTATAAATATATAAATTTATACATATAGGGTCTGAATACCTGAGCATTAAATTTTGTTGCAGCCCGGGCTGTATGCCCTGCCTGGTGGATGAGGGCTCAGCCTACTCGTTGCCATTGGGGTTTGCAGGTGTTCAAGTTACACAAACTCACCAGCTTCAGCTGTGATAAGCGGGTATAAAATTGGCTCTGGGTGCTCAGGAGTTCTTGGCCAGTCTCTGTGGTGCTGGGAGGAGGTTGAAGCCCCTTCTCTGCCTCTCAAGCAGGTAGGTCATTCTGCTAATTTTATTTAGCCTAAATGTTTAAGCTAAGTTGTGCAATTTTTTAAAACTTTTGCTAAGTTTGGTTTATGTAATTCTGTAATTTTCGCATAGTAACCATCTTTCAGCTTCTCCTTCTATATTGTGTGCGTCTATAAAAAAAAAACCAAACCTTTTCCCTTTTTCTCTTAATGTGAAGATGGTCGCTGGCCTCATATGGCCTGAGCCATATGCTGTTTACTGGCTGTTGCTCAGAAACCAGTGGCCTTGGCTAAATAGGCATGTAGAAATTCTGATGGTAAATTTTTATTTAAACTTCTTTGAAGAAAATGTCTTCAAATTTTTTTTGTTTTCTTTAAAATTGCTTCATTTTTTTAAAAAGAAGTGAATCTTAAAGTGAGCTCAGATACAAGTTCTTCGTCTGTGTGGCTCTGACTGTAGAGGAAAGTCTGTGTTTGAATCTGATGTCTTAAGCTTATGCCTGATGAATTTTCAAGAGGGCAAGTACTTGAGGAGGATACAGCAGGGGGGGAAGTACAGAAAGCTCTGTGGGCACCACTCTGCTGCCCCTGTTGTGTTTCCAGGTTTGGTAAAAACTCGATGATCTTCGCCGTCATTGGAGTGGAACACTCAATACCCTAAGTGGGATGAGTGGGAATCATGCCTGTGTAACTGCAAACAGTGGTGTCTTAAGGTGACTCTCGATATTTTATTATACCAAAACACCTACAGAACAGTTCATTAGATCAAAAGCTGTGTGCTTAAACATTCAGTTCTTTCATCTGTTCTGGCTACTTGGACTTCTCCTATCCTCCACAAACATCTAAGCTAAGGACAATCATTTGAGAGGAGTGAACAATATCAGGCCACGGGTTCATTGCTTAATATACACTTGCTGGTTATTTTTGCTTTTTTCCCTTCAGTAGTATCTGATTATATGTTTAAGTGGTGGAAAACATGATTAGGAAGACAAAATAATAGTGGTGGAGTGAAGGACAGAGACACAACTCTATTCCTATGAAATTTAACCCCTTGTTTTAGAATAGTGTTAAACTTTCTCAGAGGTTACTGCAGTGGGAACATAAATTGCTCCATCTCAACCTCTAGAGTATCAATAATATTTATGAATACAAAATGTACCTGGGGGACACTTCAGACATCATCTGCCTTACTGCAGAAATGATGGCTTGTCCCAAAAGCAGTGTCTACAAAGATGCTCTTTGTACCTGTGCTTGTGCTCTTTATGGTGGAGAACCTGAAGGCCAGGCAGGAGCTGGAGTGAAATGAAATAGCAGCTGCTCAGAGTTCCTGCGATTAGGCTCTTGCCTTCCATTAAGCTTAAACTCACCTGGAGTGAAATGTTCCTTTAATGTCCCTCTCAAATACCATGCTGAGGATTTATACCTAGTGTAGGACTTTGTGTAGGATTTTCAGCTAAATGCGTAAGCACTGGTTTAACTGCCCTGCCTTGATGTAAGGGATACTAGAAGCAGTCACTCCTAGGTAGTAATCCAGAGTTGCTTTATTTTCAGAGTCCTAATTTAACGTACTGGCTACTGAGTGCAATGGGTTTGGGTGGGAAAAATATTTAGAAAAAGTCTCAGCTGTGCTGCTCCAAAATGGAGTATCCCATGTCAAGGTATTTGTGGGTGCCTGGTGTCATGTAGAGTAAGCCTTAGTGTGCCATCGGTAAATGGTATGAGATTTGAGCCCATGTCAAAGTATCAGTGAAATGAGATTGTTGGCTGACTTGTGGTGGAGAAAATTATATCCTGGGGATTCGAGAGGTCATCTGCTTCCCAAAGAAAGTTGCTGATGGATCAGAGTGGAGACACACCACCTTTTTTTCTGATACTTGCTCAACCCATGTGTTGGCTTGGCTGGTGCATGGAGAAGAGACATCTGTGCAGTGGGAATTACTGGTGGCAGGGGCTTAGCAGGAGATGTTTCTCTCTCCAAGCTGCTAATGAAGCAGTGCTCTGGTACAATGCCTGAGTGTTGTCATCAGGGTACGACTGGGTCATCTTTTTGTGTTGATCTTTAACCACAAATACATGTTGCTGCATTCAGGCAGTCTGTAGTCTGAGTAAGAATTCAGGTGTAGTCTGTTTTCTCCATTTGCAGCTTTAAATAAAGCATTGGATTGAAGGGAAAGGCTTGTGATAATAGGGTGATGTTGCTTTTTTTTTCTAATTTAATTTTGATGTGAAACTGTGGTTTATGAAAGCCCCTCTCTGATTTCATAGCAGAGATTTTAGATGCTGTGGCTGTGCCCCATCTGTGCTTTAGGTGTATGTGTTTGTGCTAACTAGGTACCTCTTTAGGTTTAAATGGATGTGTTATCAAATACTTGTTTATAATGCTGATTGCATTGTAAAACAGCCAAAACTTTAAAAATTAGCATTAAATTCATTTCACTGAGAGAAGAGGCATATTTGCATGTTATATGCATCACTTGGACATTTTTCTTATGACTTTTTAAGATGATTTCAGATTAAAGGTGAACAGAGTAGTTTCCTAGGAACCAGGTACTCATGGGAGGTGTCTGTAAAAGCAAATTGCTGGGGGGCTGCTGCTGACTGTCTCTGTTCTGGGGCTGGTCTGCCTGTGTAAGAAGCCAACTGGCTGATGGTGTTTGGATGGATGACCACCTCCAGTGGGGGGGCTCTCTGCAAGGTCCCGAATGCTGTTGCTATTTGGCGAAGACTAATTCTGGTGAGAAGGCTAACATACCAATGTTTGAAGGAGGTTATTTGGAATATTGATAGCTTTTTGCATATACCTACATAGTCCAATAGTTAGTAAAATATATAGGAAAAAATAACCTCTATGGTGTGTCACAACTTGTCTCAGAGATCCATTGGTAAGCCAAAAGTCTTGTTAACATTAGAATAAAAATTATTTGTACAACCTGGTTTAGCGGCCCCATAAAATGACTCTCTAAAATGCCAAAAAATTTTAGATACTGCTTCATGCCTACAGTGTGGAGGCCAGTGAGTGAGCTGGGCGCTGGGCATCCCCTGGAGAACCTTTCTGTACCCCAGCACAGACAGGGGAACAGGTTGTTCTTATGCCAGTGGGGATTGCTCCTTCCTGGGCAAGGCTATTTGTTAGTGGATGTTGTAGTTAATTATAAAAGAGTAATCCTGCTTTCCTGCTAGTAGGGTTCCTAAAAGGGTCTGGGTCCAAGTGGGGACCCAGATATATATGGTACCAAGCTGGGGAATCCTTCAGCTCTGGGGTGCTTAATAGAAGTTGCTCCCAGTGTTATGGGCTTTCAGACCAGAGCGTGGAGGCAGCCTCAGCTACCATACTGTAATATAAGAAGGGAGTGGTCAGGAGAAGTTATTAACCCAGCCCTGTGCTTACACATAAAAAGCCTTGCATGGGTGCTAGTGTGCTGGAGGAGGACTTGTTGGCTGGAAAGAAAATAGTGATTTTTCTCATGCTGGCAGCTAGTGTTCATGTGGGCAGGGATGATTTAAGTGAAGAGCTGGAGTGCTTTAGGGAATAGGACAACCACGTGTAATCCACTTTTGGTTTTTAGTGCATACACTGCTTATTTAAAAAATCTGTTTTAAAAAAAAAGTCTTCCCTAATAGAATATTGCTTCTTAATGAATAGACCCCCTTGTTATGGGACAGCTTAGTGCTGTTAACATTTTTCTCTCGTTTGGCTTTATTAGGTGCTATCTCCCATGGCTATCTGTAAAGCCAATTAGTGGAGAAAATAACAGCCATATTAATCTCCCAGAGCAGTGCAAGAAAAAGAGTCATAATATCATAAGGAAATTGTTCTAAGTGTGAAAAATTACCCACTTCGTCTATTTCATTTTTCTCAAACTCCAAAATTAATGACTTTGTGAAAAAAAGATATATTTATCTCTGTATAAAGGGAGAGATTTGATGAATGCTAAAGAGAAACCAATAGAGCTTTAATAAAAATGTATATGTCCATAATCCTATGAAATCCTATGAATCCTATTCCAGCATGTTAAACTGCTGATTTGTATCTCTGTGTCAAATGTAATTACAGGCAAACAGGAGCTGTGTTATAATACCTATTAATCAAGATTATAATTAGGATTTTAAGAAGCTGCTTGCTCGAGTTGGGGACTGCAGCAAGGAAGTGCTGGAGCTGCTGAGCCTTCGGTGCGTGGCACTGTTTGCAGCCTGGGCATGAGCCTTATGGGTGCTGCTGCCCAGCATCCCACGGAGAGCAGACTCTGCTGGTGGGAGATGACTGCAGTCACAGTTCAACATGTATTGCCCTGTATATTTGGGATGTGAATGGGAGAAGCGGTTCACTCGCTGAACAGATGCAGCCATTCATGCCAAGTCAGCACAAAGTCTTGATTTTTGGGGGCAGTTTCATGCCAGTTAGGTGAGTCCCATTTGGTAGCGTTGGGTCCTTGCTTAAAATACTTTACTGAAGAACATCTGATCTCAGCCCATGGACTGTAAGGAACTGCGGACTAATTTCTATAAATAATATTTCTGAGCGCTTACGAGCCTTCTGACCTTTGTAAGTGCCACACAAACAAAATGGGGTGTGGAAAAGGGAGGGGATTGATGAGCTTTTGCTGTTGGCACAAGAGAAGGAACTGGTAAAGGTAGGCTCAGAAAGCCCCATCCACTCTTAAAATAGTTGATGATTCAATATTTCAACACATCCAGGTTCTTTGACCCTCAAAACAGTAAGCTTAAATGTTTAGGGTTTTTATCTCCTCTGAACCTTCCCCCCCCCCTTTTTTTTTTAAAGGCTGCCTGATGCTCATGAGTTTGGCAAATTTGGATCGTCTTTGTCTGCTTTCTCTCCCTCTTATCTTTTGGGCTTTTTTGGGGTTTTTTCATTCTTGTTTGTTCTCTGGGCATATTTTCCTCAACTTCTACCAGGTCTAGTCATAACAAGCTGAACATGGCGTGAATGTTCCCAACCTCATTTTAACTAAATTAACTACATTCACAACCTCAGTGTCAGAGCTCTGAACAATGAAAGCTTGCCACTGAACACATGAAACAAAAATGAAATTAGCCAGTGGTAGGAAACTACAAACAGCTGAGGCATTCAATTGTTCGCCATTTGAAGGATTAACTTCTAAATCATGTAGAGCTCCCTTGGTAGTTTAGCTAGTTGGGCACTCAAGGGTATATAAAAACACACTTTAAAGTAGAAATGTATTTCTTTACCTATAAAAAAGAGATTTACTGGCAGGTTGTGATATTATTAATACTGGATTTTTCTGCCATCGTCTGTAGTACTTAATCACACTTTCTTTTATTTTCTACATGCAGTTTTCTGTTGGGTTTCCAACAAAAGACAGCACAGATGAACTTGGTGTTGGGAGATGGATGACACTTACCTAGAAATGTATTTAACCAAATTAAGTTGGTAAAACCTGCCTACTGTATGCAGCTTTTGTATATGAATAACTTTGTCCTATATATATTTATCCACTAGATGTATAAAATACTCGTCTGGTCTTAAACGTTTGTATCTGGTGGTTGTTATACTAATAATTATGGAGAATTCTCTGTATGTTCTCACTCTACTGAAAGCTAAGATATACCAGTGAAAGTGGTTGTTTTTTTAGCAAGAGCTGGTAAATTATTTTCTTAGTTAATTCGTTGCAAAGAGTTGCCAAGGGGTTAACCAGAACCATGAAAAAGAGAACTCTACTAATTATTTGAATTGAGTATTTTCCCTATCACCTGAGAACATGGTCATGGAACTTCATAGAGGAAAGAATTCCCCAACTCTTTCCTTAATGTTTCTTTCAAACAAGACCCTGAAGTCTTCAGACAAGTGTTTATTCAATCCAAATCCTTCAGATTGCACAATTAAGATTGATGAATTTTATAGGAGTCTCTTTCTTTTTAAATGAATAGCACTAAACAGAGGTGACTTCCTCTCCTAGCACAGACTTGATAACGAAGCCACCGAATTTACTTATATTATAAATATATATTTGTCCAGAGAGTCTTTTGCAGTGCAAGTCCGGAGCAAGGAGCTCATTTGGAGGAAAAAAGAAATAACAGCAGCAAAAACAACACAAAGCTGAAATAAAGGGGAAAAATGTAGAATCACAAAGAAAACCTAAACAAATAAAGTGCAAACAGAGAGTGACAAGCGCACTCAGCCCCTGGATTGGTTATGGATGAGACGACAAGTATATGATGAAATTAATGACCCTCTGTCAACTTTTTAGATCTCACTTTTAAAGAGAATGGACCAAAAATCAATAGCCCCCAAACCACTAGTACTCCAGTGAACCAGTTTATCATTTATCTTACTGCTGGCACTCATATAGAAAGTGCAGCCAAGCACAGCATAGGACTTTCATTGGTAGTCATCATTACATGCAATGTTTGAGCACTCCAGTTAAAGGTCAAAGGTGTGCAGTACAGCTCCTCTGAGAAGTACCTATTTGAAATTACCAATATCTGTGTATGGCTTATCCATGCTGTACACTACTATATTCCGGGTTAAGGCTGAGCTGATGTTTCCATTATCCATTCCGATTTTCAAAACATTGCGTCTTGGTTATTTCTAGTGGTATCAAGCTGAAATCACTGACATATGAGCTAACACCTCTAACAAAAATCACTCTCTGCTCTTCACCCTCAAAAAAAAAAGTTTTAGAATCATATTTAACATCTGGTTTTTAGATGATTACTTTAAGAAGTACAGAGCAGACTCAGCTGAATTCAGTCTGTGTATTGTAAATGACTTTTTTTGGTAGCTAATCCTAAATCTGGAGGGCTAGCAAGATCAGCTGAAAAAAAAAAAAGTATCTTGGAGAGGGGGAAAATTCTAAGATGACCTTTTTGTCGTTTCTGGTATGCCAATTATTGTTGTACGATGGCAGTGGGAACACGGTGACTTGTGCCGGTAGCTTTGCGTGCATAAGAGTTGTGGCCTTAAAATGTGCGCGGTACAAAGGGATAAATTGGGATACGATAGGGCAATAAAATTTATCCCCTTACACAGGCGGGAAACTGAGGCACCAAGCAGACAAGAGGCAGTTTTCAAAAACACCTGAGTTAGAAACTGCCTGTTCCTGTGGGAAAGCTAATGAAGTAGAGGTGTGAATCCAGGTTTCCCAGTCTGTCTTCCAATATGTTGACCAAGGATCCCTCTGGGTGCTGGCGTTTGATGTTCAAGCCCCATGGGTGGGGACTCAAGCTGGTACCTTCCCAGGTGCCCACACCTGGGTTGTGCTGCGGCTCGGAGAGCAGCTCAATGTGTTCTGCCCATGAAACCGGTCTGTCTGTGTGCTGTGGGTGCTGAGGGTTTCCTCCCGGGCTTCTCTGTGTTCCCACCCATGCGCAGCCAGGGCAGGTGCTGGTCACGTTGGGATCGAGATGAGTGCGCAGACAGGGCTGTGTTGACCCCGTGCCTGAGCCTGTTTGTCTCCTCCTTGCGTGTGTGCCAAATGAAGGGTCAAAAAGTCTGCCTTTATGGAGCCAAGGCACTCTGAAAATGTTGGCACAGCTGAGGGAGAATAAAATATTTCCTGCCATAGTGCTGTGGGAAGGACGGCAGCTGCCCTGCTGCAGGCAGCAAGGTATTTTAATGCTTTTTCATAGCAGAGAAGTTTTTTTTCAGTATTCACAGTCGTTGTGCATGGGGATGCCACCCTGATCTGCAGGAGGGGAAGCTGTGCAGCCACGCTTCTATCGATTGCTGTGGTGGCCATGGGAGGTGGAGTGTCCCAAAACACACCCTCGCTGCTTGATGGGTGTAAGAATGTCTTGAATGTGCCAGGGAGGCAGACAGAGGTTTTTAAGGACTTGGAAGAAAGGTTGCGAAGAAATAGAAGGTTTTGCCTCAGCAAAAAATTCTGTTACAGACCAGAAAGATGATTCCTACTGAACGTGTGTATCCTTAACCCCAGCGTGGTGGTTGCAGGCTGAAGAATTGGTTGCATTGGGGGAATAGCATTAAAAGGAGGGGAAAAAAAACCCAACCCACAAAAGACCCCAAACCAAAATATCTTGATACAATAAAAATCCTTAAGGAAAATAATACCTCTAGACATACACAGGAGAGGTGAAATATGAGGCCAAGAGCATCCATATGACAGCACTTAGAGAGGACCTGTTGTGTCTTCAATGTTGCCATGCTGATGCATGATGGCCCCAGCTCCTGCTTTTGCAGGTGAGATGCTCTGGTAGCTCAGTCCCTGTGGCAGCTGAGGTGTGGTGGGGTCCTCTGTCCCTCGAGCGTCGGGGCTGCAGGTGACTTTGATTTGTTGCAAAGGAAGTCCTGCTTTATTTCTGGCCTCCTGATGCGCTGTTGTTTTGGTCTGCTGTTCAAAAAGGCTTGTGTGGCGACATGCAAATTGCAGTGATTCCCTGTAAGTCTCTTTGACCGCCTCTTCATACTGAGTGTAAGCGTGGTCAGGTGATGTGAGGCACAAATCCTGCATCTCTAACAGAAATTGCATGCCTGTTTTTGGCATTCAGCTCTGTGCCTCTGCCACGCTAAAACAACCGGCTGTTGCTTTCCCATATGGGGCGTGATGCAAGGACCAACATTAAGGGTAGTAATGGTCAGCAGCAAAGGGAGAAGCAGAGTGTCCTTGAAGAGAGTGGGACTGCCATCATGGAGCATTGCTGAATATCAAGTGAGGCGTGTGCAGCAAAGTTCAGGCGGCTCATAATGTACTGCAGATCTGCTGGGCACGAGCAGTGGTATGGGCGCTCCAACTGCTGAGTGAGGAAATGCATTTGATGCTGGACAGGGGTTGGGTGAAGGGGGTTGAAGTGGGATGAGGAGCATCAGCGTAATGCATACACCAGTGAGATGGGCAACCAGAGCCTTGAAGGTGGCAGCTCAAAAGAGTAAAGATTTCAATTAATTTTATGCCTAGAATGAATTTTGTTGGTGGATGAATGTGAGAAGGCTCAGCAGAGGGAAGAGAGTTTGCATACACAGGTCAGTGGGATTTAGTGCAACTTCCACTGACGTCAATGGAAAAACTCCCATAGCTGTGAAAGTAGGGGCTGGATCTGCTGTGGGTCCCTCTCACAGGGGCAAAGTTGGTAGATAAAATTAAAACCACCATCAGCGCCTATGAACAAACAAGCGATCTCTTCAATATTCAGTCAGTGTTTTTTTTCCCAGCATATTAAACCCATATTTTATCCGTAAGAGTGAATAGAGACAATTAGTTGAGTCACACCTATCATATCCTGTTTGCTCGCACAGTAAGTGCCCGATACCAGAACGGCAAGCTCACATTGTGTGTTCCTTTCAAACAGAAAAGGCAAGTTGCTTCAAGTAGAACAATTCTTGTACTAATTGCAACCATTTCAAGTTTACCACTCCAGGCTGGTTTCCCTGAATGAACATGCTAATCTGTTAAGACTTGTAATATATTAAGACATTTAATATATTTAATATTTTCTTTTTGGTTTGTCATTTTGGTTTTACAGCTAGACCAGAGACTTTTTAGTGGAAGACACCAGGAAAGTCTTGTTTACTTTGGCATTAAATCATTCTGTATTCAATGTGATAATATCTTAGCTCCAGGGGATTCTTGATAATATGGGGGGAGAAAGGGATGATCTCTGGTACAAGTCTGTTCCTGGCTTCCAGCTGAAGGGCCTGAAAGAGTTTGCTACTGCATCCCTCCTTACAGAGGGACAGGCACCATTACACTCGCATCCAGTGCCAGATGCACCTACATTTCAAAGCTTTCATGATCCAGGCTTTCAATTTTACTCTGTTCACCTGAGGGTAAGAGAGAAAAAAAGTGTTTTCCTTCCCTGCCTCCATGAGCATCAAACTATCGTGTTTACCAATTTGTGCTTTTATGATCTGTGTTTTTAATTCTAAAGTGACTGCTAAAATCTGGGTCAGGACAATGAAAACTCACAAGTCGATTTAACGAGCAGAGCTTGGAGCCGCTCTCTGGAGCGCCTTTTGGAGCACATATTTTCTTGATGTGGGCAGACTGTCCTTCTTTGCTCCCCCTGCCCGCAAGCTGCTCATCGGGGTGTTGCTCCCTGGTGCAGCTGGGTGGGTCCTGGTCTGGTGGGGACCACGTGTGTCCCTGCTGTCACCCTCCCCCTCTGTAGCAAAGGAGCACCCCTGAGCTGCTACCTGCAATGAGATTGCATAGGATTCATAATTAATTAATGTCTGCATGCCTAAAGCATACATTGTTTTTGGGAAAAGACTTTCCATATCTTAACTTGGAAGGATTCATAGCTACTTTTGTACATATTCACTGGGAATCTTTCTCTTTAAAATCAAGTACGGGACATGTTGTGTGTATTATAACTTAAAAGCTTCAGCGGAGCTGCATTTTTGAGAGTTGTATTCATTCTGGAACTGTACCACAATTCATCATATTAAACTTCATTTGTTGGAAGCCTTGCACTGGAATATGGGCTTGGTCTCTAAGGAAGTGCTTCATTTCTGTATTCCTTACCAATAACAGCACACGGCACTGTCTTTTTATTACTCTGTGGCTAGCACCATTCATATAGAACATTTCTACATCAGGGCTGGAGAGCAC
>NW_009260676.1:854277-879050 GCF_000687185.1 Egretta garzetta
ATTTAGACGGCTAGAGCAGTAATCAGAAATACCAATAAAGTGTCCCTGGTTCTAGGTGGTGATGTGGGATGGAGGGAGAGAAAGATATAAAAATGAATCATGATGTGAGACAGCATTGCTCTGGCAACTGCTTCAAACCCTGAGTGCAGTGAGACTGTGTAAAGGCTTGAGAATATTCCTATGATCCTAGAGAGACCCGCAAAGACATTGCAAACTCATCAGGCAGCCAGTGCTGCGAGGAGGAGGAGAAATGCTGTTTTGAGTCATTCATTCCCAAACGACAGACATGCTTTAACCTAGAAATGGGTAAGATGGCTTCCAACTGAGGTGAGCTGCTTTGGATAAACCTGGTTAAAAAACAACCATACTTTTAATGCAGGAAGCTGTCGAAGGTGTAAAGAATGGCTAAGTAAGTGAGTGGGACACCATTAATCTTGGTTTGTTTCAGCACTACATCTTTAGCTGTTGAAGAAAAAAAAAAAAAAACCCTTGCTCCTAGCTCATAACCCGAGTGTTAAAACTGATGTCCTCCCCATTAGGGCCTGTAAGCTCATTAGCACATGGCAATTTATCCTCTTTTATTTCTTCTCAATTATCCTATCATCCATTGTATCTGGATCTGATTACCCTTTCCCAGAGTCAAACATTATCTTGTAAATCATTTGCTTTAAGTCTAAGCCTGCCATTGCATTGCCCAGGATTTGCTTAGGCAGGTAATAAATCAATTAGCATTAAACTTGTGGCGTCATCAATTTTCTTTCCTTGTGACTGAAAAAAAGAAGTACCTGAACTTTGTGAAGCCATATCAAATTTTCTTATGCCATCCACATTGAGATTTTCCTTTTCTTCCCTTCCTTTCCCCCGCATCCCAAATCAGTATTGATACACCTTGTACTGAACTGGAGACAAAAGTGATCAGGGAAACTGCTGCGGACTCAGATGGAACGTCTATGGGAAGAGTCTTGTTGACTTGGGCTCCTTTGGCTCAAGCCCTGAGCAAGACCCCTGTAGCCAAGGGACTTTTTGGGTTCTGCTATTCAATAAACATCAAAACCTGGATAGCGGTGACTTGTCTAGCACAACAAGCCTGGGAATTCAGGAATGGAAGAATAATGTGATATTATTGCCCTTCCAATGCTAGGAGGGATCTGCTGGTGCTCTGCCAGCCCCATGCTGCCCCAGGGCTTCCTGTGCTGGTGATCTCCAGTGCTTTTCTTGAGTGCAGGTAGCCCTGGGGTGGTAGGGCTGTGCTCCTCTTCCTCTCCTTCCCCGAGGCTGATGCAACTGGTGTGGTTGAGGTGTCTCTACTCAAAGAGCTGCTTTGGCACAAATGCAATCCAGAGCTGGTGTGGACAGCAAGGAGCAGGGCTGGCTTTCATCTGCTCCTACATGCTGCTCCTCTGGTCTTGCTCCTATGACTTTTTTGGCGGATCCCCAGGATCTGATCTGACAGTTATGACAACATTTATTAGCTGTAGCCTGGCCAAATGGTGCAAAGGGAAATATTTCTTACACCCTTTGCATACAACCTACCAGGGCAGTTGCTGAATCGCCTTTCTTGTGTTTGGATTTTGATGTATGCAGCCCCTACAGTGTTATGCCCTTTTTTCCACGTTACGTCTTCAAAAGGGGAAATGTAAAAATTTTAGCAACGTTGATTTGCTGTGCTCCAACCACAAACAAACTGTATGTGAGACCTGTTCAGTGGAATGTCTGAGATTAAATTTATCCAGTTGTCTTGTTTATTATGAAACTTGTATTAATAAGGTCTAAAGAATTGATTTAAAATACACTTAAAAAAAGCAGACTTGTTCAGATGTGGACTTGCACATTAGGGCTTTGGAGTGCTAACTCCGGTGAAATATGCATTGCTCTATAAGTGCAAATTCCCCCTGAAACCATTGCACCTTCCTTGGAGGGAGCTGGTGCTGGCTGAGCTGGATCGTCTGGGGTCATCTAATGCTCACATGTAGCATCACAGATCTCATCTTCTCGTGTTGCTTGCGGAACCCAGCTGCTAAGGCATGGGGGTACAGATTGCTGATGGATGTACCCAGCAGGGCTCATTCCATGTCTCTGACTTCAGGTCATAGTTTCTGTGGAAGAAAGTTCTCCTGCCTTTGTTTTGGTTTCATGGTTTAACTGGTTGTGGCTGAGCCTTATATTTTGGTTGCTTCACAGTCATTTCCATAACTTCTTGTTAAAAAAAACCTAAAAAAGTGTAGGAGGAAATAAGAAATGCATGGATAGAGGGGATACAAGATATTAATTTTGAAGAGAGCTCGTTAGAGGGGCCTGGCTGCCAGTAGTGGGGACTAGCATTCCTTTTTGTGGATGTTAGAGGGTTGCCTACGAGTTCCAGTTGTTGACTCAAGTTCACCCTAGTAGCTAACCTAGAGGTGCAGGTTTCCAGAGGAAAAGCCTGAGGGGTTTGTGCCCTGTCCCTCCCCATCCTGTCCTGCCCTCCCCGTTGCCATCACCTGGGGAAGGTGCCTGTGTCTCTCCCCTTTCTATTCCTTGTTTGCTGTTGTGCTCTCCAAAGAACGGAAACTTGTCTTTGCATTGAACATTGCAGCATTTGCACTAGTCTGTTTACACAATTTCAAATGTTTTATGCTTCAGAGATATTTTCCTAAGCCACGTTTTACACAGTTTTTGCGATTCTGAAGGCAAATGTGCTCTTGCTTTGATCAACTGGCTGGACAGAAGTGGAAGTGTTGTAGCATCTGAGCCATTGCACAGATAATTCTGTAGCTGGAGAAGCTGAGGCAATCAGCAACGAGATGGCAAGGTCACGCGGAAACTCTTTGGCAGAGATGGGAACAAAGAAGCCCCAGTTTTCAGTCTTGTGATGTAACTCCAAACTACTTATGTCTCGCTCTGTTTACATCCTCCCAGTTTAAGGTATGTAAGGATAAAAGAGGGACAGTGGTTCTCTTCACAAAAGTTAGGATTTGAAATGGGAACTTTTTGAAAGATTTCGCTAAAATCCCCAGGGATGCCAGCTAGGAGGCATTTCCTGGGACTCTTAAAGGTCATTTGTTGAACAGTTTCTTCTAAGCATATATGACAAATTATTCCCTTGGCACAATAAACAGGACGCAAGCCCTTTAATTATAATATAGCACTCAATATCTTTAGACATTTCAATGTTTCCTATGTATCCTACACATTTCATTACAAGGAAAGGTTGAACGGAATTAAAAGGGTGACGTTACCCAAAGATTGATCGTTTACCTGTCCAAAAGGGAAAAGCTGCAGTGCAAGTGAGCACAAAGGAAAGAAGGATCCAAAACAAGTTTTGATTGCGGAGGAGACTTGGATAAGAGAGTTTTTATTATCCGCAGCTTTTAGCCTTATTTACCATCAGGCTATCTTGCCACAAGCATGCTTTTTAGTTCTGACAGCTCTGAATTATGACCATTGTGGGATCCTATCTCATTAACTGAAATGGGAGAATAAAACATCAAACAATCATAAAAATAATTTGGCACTGTGAAACCACTTAGGAGCAGCTGTCAAACAGGTTGGAAGATAAAGTTCTAAATAAAAAGAATAGAGAGCGCTGCAATGTCCTGCCATATGCTTCCTCTGCATTATAGACTCCTTAATAATATGAAGTGCCTGTGTTTATGCAGAATAGGCCAGACACTCCATATATGATATTGATTATGCCTTAACCCCAATTTAGTAAAGACATACTCCTCCTTTTCCTAATCAGATATTGCAGAAGCAGTTTTCTGAAAATGTCCCTAATGCCAAGACATATTTTATCTCCGAAGTCTGTGGCAGGAGATAGGGCTTTGTCTTGCCTGTTGTCATGGCTTGGAGCCCAGTTTTAGGACAGCAAGGCCCCTGTGGGGCTCTTCTCCAGCAGTTTTCATCCAGCAATTCAAAAACATACATCTTTATCAAGCTGTTGTTGTCAGACAACATTAGATAATTAATAGGCCATTTGTCAGCCTGCACAAAACATGTTAAAATCCCAAACACAATCAGGATAAATATAGTCGCCTGCTCTCTGAAGGCTTTTTGTTCTGACATACAGGCATTGCAGGCAGATATTTACTATTAAACAAGACTCATTATTAATCACATCTAATGTTAATTAATTAACCGCCTCTGTGCATTGAGGGCTCTCTGTGACTTTCAATTGTTTTAAGGAACTAATTGGTAACTTAGCAGTTTGCATGTAAGTTGTTTCTTGTTTGGTTCACGTCAACTTTTTCAAGTTAATAGAATAACAGTGTTCATTAAAAAAATATAAATAAAATGGGATATTTTTAGCAGCATAAATCAATATTGAAATAAACCCACATCTGAACTTCTTGGGGAAGGTGTAATGCTTTGGTTCAGATGCAGCCTTACCATTGGCATTGCTGAGTTGGGGCAGGTGTGGAGATACAAAGCTCTCTGAGGGCTGAAAGCCAATTTGATGGGATACAGATGATGTTGTATTGTGCCCCTGAAGCCCAAGCAGAGCTGCTGGCAGATGCTGACCACCTGGAGACACCACAGCAGCCTTCTCGAGCTACCAGCATGCGAAGGTAATGCTGATGAGAGCAGTAATTAGAGATGTCTTTGAGAATCCTGATGCCTTTATGATTTGGTGCTAATTCTCCTTAGCCCTACACCGTGGCTCATCATTGAGCAGTGGAGAATGAGTGTTATGTGTACTGGTAAAATGCCACCAAGTCTGGTTTGCGTCCTGTTTGCCCGATATATTTAAAGGAGCTATTGAGAAGCAGACCTGTTTGGTGCTAATTCTCCTTAGCCCTGCACCGTGGCTCATCATTGAGCAGTGGAGAATTAGATATATTTAAAGGAGCTATTGAGAAGCAGACCTTTTTCCACTTAAAGATGCCCTTCTTCTAAACACTTTATTTCTAATGGAAGGAGAGGAGACACAGGACGTGCCAACATAGGTTAGATCAGCAATCCATGTGGAAGCCAACAAGGCAACACAACATTTGAGCGATTGCTTTGGCTGTGGAATTCCTGTTGAACCAAACAGGTGGGACATGGACTTAGGGGCTGTATGATTTGGCCCAAGAACTCCACCAGGCTGTACGTGCCTCTTGATAATGCTGCAAGCAAGTGCTGGTTTTTGGGGTTTTTTTTAACATGCCTATGCTCTGAATGTGCCTTGGATGCTGTGATGGCTGGTTGTTCTGAGTAAGTGTGTGGCAAGTAAGTGCTCACGTAAGAAGAATTAGCTTGCATAACCATATAAAACCATTTTGTAGAAATGGGGTGGTGGTGGTATTGCTTAATTACCTGTTCCTAGAAACTTTGCTCCTGCAAAACTTCCATGGAAATCAGCAGGAGTCCTGCATATGTAGAGATCACAGCATTAATCCCAAATGTAACTTGCAAAAACTGCCTTTCCTTCACATTCCCATTATATAACTTGGGGGCATAAGTGGCTGGGCTACAAAAACTATGAATCTTTAAAAATAATCACTGATTTCATCACCCACTAAATAAAGATGACATTTTTTGTGAAATATTTCACATTCAGACTGTCTGTCCAGCCATGCTCTTGCACTCTCTCCTCTTTGCTGTGTCAATATTTGCATTACCAACCCTATTTTGGAGGGTTTCTAACTTGATCTTACATTTGTTTTGGCGAAGAACGTGGAACACTACTTCTTACTCTGAGACAGAATTTGTTTTAGGAGATGATGATGGGTTTTGATTTAGAAAGGGGCTGAAGTCCTTGAGGAAAATGCAGCCCTCCTGGGCTGGGAGGCGTTATCCTACAGTCCAGGAGCACTGTGGTGGGAAAGAGGTGCCTGGGTCTGGCCAAGGTGGTCCATGTTTGGGACCGTAGGGCATCGCCTCCCTGTTGAGTCTGAATGTCTGTGGTCGGTGAGGAATTGCTCATGTAGGGAAGCTGGGTTCTTCTTGGCACCTTGTGGCTCTGCGAGTCTTGAGTATGTGTCCTGCTGCCTCTTACCTCCTGTGGGATCTGCAGGTCTTCCCTCACAAGAAGAGTGGGCCACTCTGTTGCATGGTGCCTAAGGCTGCTTACAGGTCACTAGAAAGCGAGTTCTGCCAAAATTGTCTTACTGCCCAGATCTCAAGATCTGAGGTTGAGAATTGAGTCATGGCTCAATTCTGTCAAACTTCCAGTTGAAAATTCCCCAAATAATTAGGACAATGGACTTTTTGGTGTCCTGGATGCAAATATAGTTCCTGACCGCTTTTGAGATTGTGCCTATAACTTTGTATTTTAACCATCTATTTGCAGGCACATCCAAAAAATCTATAGTGTACCTATGCCAACAAATATATTCCTACACATATGTATGTTTGTAATCACATACATGCATGGGTAAATATACTTCACAGACCTGCATTTGTAATGTGTGTATATCAAGTCTTTCTTTGCACAGATATACCTAAAAAGCTCTCGCACAGGGGCACCACAGAGCTCTGTTTGTTTGCTGAAATGCTGACACCAAATTGTATGAAAAGGGGAGCTTAGACCAGAGTGAAAAATGGCCTTTAGCTAACAAAGCCTGATGCTGGGATTAAACTTAAATCACTGTTAGCATTACTGAAGAAGCCTCATTGGCTAAAGCTGTAAGTGTTGCATGAAGTTGCAGTATATTGTCTCACTGTAAGCCCGCAATATGCTTCAATTAAACAGATGTCACAGGCACTTATCCTGAGAGCATGAAGCTGTTGCTGTTGTGGGAGAGTTTGGTTTTCATTTGTAACTGCCTCCAAACGCAGGGTCTTTGGGTGCGTCGCAACCCCATCCATTTTGGGTGCGTTTATCCAGGCTTGAATTTAAAGGAGATGCTCGGGTTGTCCGTGTCGCCCACCAGGGGTGTTAGTCACGTTGGGTTGTGTGCTGTGCTCTTGGTACATGAGAAAATGAGGTACCCTTTCCTGGCAGCCTGTTCGTGACATTGTGCGTTGCCCGCTGCTGTGGGCTTGCTGTTGGGTTCCTAGGGCAGCCCATTTGTCTTGCCTGTAGCCCCTGGGGTCCAGCATTGCCAGAGACCTTTGCACCCATGCCATGCCTGGCCGTCACAGGTCTGCCCCGCATGGGAGCTCCGGCTGCATTGTTGTCTTAGCGGTACGTGTTCAAAAAAATCTAACAAATTGTGTATTTCCAACAACTGCTTCAAAAGGCGCAGGCTTAAGTGGTTAAGTAGGTTTAGGCTAGTGTTTCAAGCAAGGCACATACTTGAGAAATAATATTTGTATTGGCCCTGTGCTAACAAATATACAATCGAGAGACAAACCAGAAACTTTTTCTTACAAGCTGTAATGCTGTTCTAGGAGGAAGGGATATTTCATTCCCCAGATAGAGCAAGAAGCTTCCTTCATCCAAATTCTGAGCTATGAGAAGCTCTTTTGGGCAGAGAAACACCTTAAAAATCATGGAAATATTTGAAAATTGTAACATTGAGCACTCTCCTCCTCATCTCATCCTCCAGATGAGCAAAATTCCAAAGGAGGAGCTGAAAAGTGTGGCAATATCTACAGAGAATGTGGGTGTCTGGCATCAATCTGTGTATTCCCCACCTGTTCTGCATCGAAGGCTTGCAGCCGATCTAAGTCTGGGTTATACCTACACCATCAAACCCACAAAAAAGCCCCTTACCCCAAAAGACAATTTTATTGACTCATCTAGTGATTACCAAGTGGTAGCTAACACTGACCAATAAGGTTATAACCTAGATTTCCAATGGACCTTTAAACAAGCTTGCCTGGGGTTGGGTAACAAGAAATGTAAGGCTACCTCCATTCTAAAAATGCAAAGCCATCTCAAAGCAAGAAATAATTCTAAAGAAAATTTGTATATGCTTGATTGATTATCTTATTTTAATCCATATTAAAGCTTTAAGTCTTTAGGTGTGGCTCTTTAGTTCTAACATCTCATAAATTATGGCTATAATGAAGCAGTCATTTATCCAGGGCTGATGATAAATGGCTTGCCCTAGGAGGAACTAAAGAATAGGCAAGTAGATCATTTTCATATTTGGTGAAAACAATATTAAGTACCCAGACCTCAGTGATTGCCCTAATAAATGAATAATCTGAGGTGAGGGGCTTGGCAGTCAGCGTAAAAAATAACCTGAGCTTTCTCTGTCATTTGTCAGGCTTTGCTATGACAGCATGCATTATGGGTAAATGAGCAATCAGCAAGAACTATGTTATGGCTGGGATGTTTTTGAGAAATTTATCATATGCATTGCTTGGTACCTTTAAGACCTTAAGGCTTAATGGCTATAGTGCATGACTGCAAGCGAACACAGTTCTTATTTACCATCCTATGCTTCATTTGCACTGGATCCCCTTTTTTCCATGTATTAGGGGAATGAGCCTCTGTTAGTGTTGCTTCCCAGACTTACTTTCACTTGTACAGGATATTCCAGCCTGCTCCGTGTTAGTTCTAAGGCACCACAATATTTAAGGGATTTTGAGGATACTCTGCCCAGTATGGTAGAGACGTCAATTTATATTTAATGAGCTAAGTCAGAAACACATGGATAGGATGTGTAGGAACAAAACCCAGGGGAAATGCAAGGAAATACAATAAAGCTCTCCTCCAAACACCTGAAGTGCAGTGGGAAATTAGGTGCTGTTACCTCCTAATTAGCCATGAAATGTTCAGGTACAGAGTGAGGACCACAGGGAAGGGTGCTAGCAGGTGTCTTTGCATGATAGAAACCCATTTTTCTGGGCTGCTCCCTATAGGAGTGCAGCACCAGTGGTGTGCTACACAATGCAGTGTGTGATGGCCCCTGGGCTTGTGGCAATATTCAACCTTTCTACTCAAAAAGTGCCCAGATTGCTTCTTTCTGCTGCTGAGATTGAGAGCTTTATCTGACAACTCTTCTCCAGGTTGTTTCAGCTGTAACTTAGTGGAAGGGAAGACACAAAAGCACTGATGCTCCTATTTTAGATCTCTTGTATAACCATTTAATGGAAATATAAGAAGGCATCAAAAGATGGGGCAGAAGTGGGGGGGACCCAGATGTGCTGAGGCGCTGGGAGGAGTGGACCAGCGGTGCTGAGACTGCACGCATGGAAGGGCAGTCCCATTCAGTGGACACTTCTGGAAATGTTGACATAAGTGATATCCTCAAGTGGGCACAGATGTTGAAATCCTGGCCCTGGATATCTGTGAGACTTCTTAGTTGTGACTGAAATGGATAGGAATTTCTCTCTCCCTAAACAAACACAGGTTAGCAGGAAAAGCTCTTTTGCTAGGCTGAGGCTTGTGAAACAAAGCTTGTCCTGGCATCCCACCTACCTCTTCGTGGGATGGATGTTACATACGGATTGCTTTTCTCTCCATTTTCTCAAGTTTTTTGGAAGGAGTAGTGGTGCAGGCACATAAAAAAATAATTCTTTGTAACATCTGAAGAGCAAAGCTATACAAACCGAGTCATGATGTTTTCCACTGGCAGCAAAGACTGTCAAGATGAAGCTTTTAGGGGAATTCTTATCTACAGCTTTGGTTTTGCTCCTTAAGGCCTCATCCTGTGAGGTGCTGAGGGCACCAGCAGTGGCCCGCAGTCCAGTGCCAAGACTGTCTTTGCTTCCTTTTAAGCTGGGCACTGTGTTTCAGCAACGCCAGCCCAGGTGAGCACGTTTCGGTGGCTTGCTGGATCAGGGCAGAACTACTTTGTGAACTCCAGGATGAAGCCCGCAAGGAGCGTGCGGTCTCTCTCCTCCCCGCTCCCCTCACATTTTGCCTGCTGGTGGTGTGCCATCTTCCCAGCAACCGCAACTTTGGATTTTATTGGCTTTGTAATAGTTTTTTTTTTTTACTATCATGGAAGAAAGGAATGTTAAAAAATGCTCTGATCTAGCTTTTCTGAAAATTTAGATGCCAGTCTGCCACAGCTTTCAATATCTCTTTACCTGCTGCCACTTATACCTTTCACTTCCCATTAAGGAAACAAACCCAGAAGATTAAAGCACTCCCAATTTAGCTTTCTAAATAGGAAGTGAAAGTTGAAAGCAGACCAGCTGAGAACAAGCGCCACTGAGAACCGCAGCTGGGCCGATGCTATTAGAAAAAAAAAGAGACCACTTCTTGCTTCTGATCTGTCATTTAAGAAAGCTTGTTTATGTACAGCTCTGACAACAGATGAATATGTAGTGACCTTTCTTATTGAGATGAAAGGTCTACTTTAGACCGATCAGATATCACATCGCTAAATACTAAGAGTTCTATAAGAGCTAGGCAACAATATTTTCTAGAAACATGTTCATCTTTGTGAAGCCCATTAATATCCCAGAGACCTGCATGGGATTGGAACCTGAGATTGGAGAGAGTGATTTCAAACACTCTTAAATGAATTTTAGGAGACTTAATCTGGATCCTGACAAACAAATTTGAAGACCCAGAGGGCAGAGGGAGGTGGAAGGTTCCTGATGTGCATCCTTATAATTTAAGCTGGTTTTTAATGTCTGGCTGTTGTGCTAATTACAGTTGCTTCCCCGTACCTCTATATCTTATCAAAGTTGATGGAGAAAATAGGAGCTCTTCAGGAGCTGTGGATCAGATCCTTAGGGAGCGTGACTTGGAAGTAGCATCAGAACAGGCTTATCGGGAAGGCAGTCACTGCAGGTTGTCCATGAGGCACCCATGAGCACAGCAGAGGGTACCAGGAGCTCAGCTGCTCCAAGACCTCTCTTTGTAATACATGCAGTTGGAGTTAGAAAGTGAATCATAGAATCATAGAATGTTTTGGGTTGGAAGGGACCCCTAGAGGTCATCTAGTCCAACCCCCCTGCAGGGAGCAGGGACACCTCTAACTAGATCAGGTTGCTCAGAGCATCGTCCAACCTGGCCTTGAATGCTTCCAGGGTTGGGGCCTCCACTACCTCTCTGGGCAACCCGTTCCAGTGTTTCACCACCCTCATTGTAAAGAATTTCTTCCTTATATCTAGTCTAAACCTACCCTGGTTTAGTTTAAAACCATTACCCCTTGTAATGTAAAGTAGAATAAAGTGCTCTGCTGGATCAGTGAGTTATAATGGGCTGAGCAGAGGATGGGGTGAGCGCTCCTCCAGCACAAGAGGAGTAGGAAGATTTGGAGATGATGGGACTGTTATAGACAGAGCAGCCATGTCCAGGACCACAGCAAGCTCCTACGTGGTCTCAACCCAATTTCTCTGACTTGACTTTGAGGTCTAGCTTGGCAAGTGGGAATGAGACAACTCCCTCCATGATTATCCTTCAGTCCCTTGCTGTGAAGCCTACCTGAAACGGTGTGAGGGACTCGGCTGCCAGTGTCTGCTGTCGTCTTAAACAGCATCGCTTCTAGAAAAGCCGTGTTGTTCCTTTGCCTTAGGGACAAAGGAGTGAAGGGTCCTGGGGCTATGACTTTTGCTGGGTCAGGTGGAACAGGATCCCCAGGAGAGCTGAGCAGCCTCCTTCCTCTGTGTCCAAGCCTAAAGCTTCACAATATACCTTGGGTTTACTCTTTGCTTAGTTTCAAGATGGTAACCTGTGAATTGTAAATGGAACCTCACAGATCCCTTGCGTAATCAAGTTCCAAATGTCTAATGCTTATTCAGGTAGGCAACATTTAGATACTTTTTTCCCAAATACCCTGATCTGTATGTGCTTGAAATCTAAAGACTCTAATATTCAAAGAAAACAAATACAATAAAAGGTAGCATTAGAAATTAGGCTTTCGGCTATATATGTATAGTTTTTGTGTAGGTATCTTGCTACCCGCAAAATAAGAGATAACGTAATTACAGACATATCTTGCTAAATCAGTGCCAGTAAGAATAGCTTGTAACTGAGAATGCCCTAAAGTGATTACTGGTAAGATTAGAAATATCTGTTGTATTAATATATTTGGGTTTTGTGATTTAAGCTTTGTGTCTGAACATCAGAATCTGAGTTAGAGTCAGCAAACCGGAGGCTTCACTTTTTTTTGAATGTATTTAGTAGTACAGTCTCAAATTGAAAACACAGAAATAGGGTTCGCTGCCTGCTATTTTCCACATGGGGTGCGGATGCTGATTCTTGAACCTGGACTATGTTGTGTGCTAAGTGATCTCTGTTTATACTGAGTATGTTGCAAGTATCAGTTTGCTCTAAATATATTGCTTTTAAATAACTCCAGACAAAGAAAAGGAAGGTCTGAGTAGACCATGTATCTTTTATTGCTTAATTTGTTTACACTGTTCATAAATAATAATAATAAAGTAGTAGATTGACTACGGAACCCTTGCTAGTAAAATCTAGGGGCATTGGTATCGCAGAATTTCTCAGTTTGATGTGACTCTATCTCTGACAGTTCTCCTAAGGTAGGTTATTTTGGAGAAAACATATGTTTCCATTTTCTCTCCCTCGGCTTCCCTTTTAGTCCCCAGGCTCCACTAGGGTCACAGCAACATTAAGGCTTTTGTCACTGTGATTAATAGCTCTTTAGATCATCTTTAATTCACTCACTAATGACTGAGGGTCTTTCTGCTCTCCAAGTAATCGCGTGATGTATGAGCCGATAGTACACCTTGTGGCAGAGGTGAAAATCATTCAGGCAATGCAAATATTGTCATGGGGACAAATGTTTTCCCTGTTAATAAAAATTAATGAATTCTACCCAGGAGCTAGTTAAAGAAGCTCTGGTGAGAGAGATCCAAACGCAAACAAGTTCTTGCTGCTTGGAACCGTTCATTCAGTCTTTCTAGATATGTGAGGAAAATTATTATTAGTATTTCTGCATCTACATAATAGATGAGACAGTGGCAGGTTGATTTAATTATACAAATGCATTGCACTGCAGGTATATCTGTCTTTCGGTTATGCCCACGCGCTGGTCTTCACTTGAGAGCCGTTATTTTGCTTTGCCATGGTTGCACCATGGGTTTCAAAGCTTTGCGGTCTCTAAATAAGGAAATTCCAGTTCCAGGCTGAATGCTTACTTCCAATCAAGAACTGCCTTGGTCAGGATATCGTAACTGTAAAATGATGCAAAGATGTTTATGGTTTTGGTTGGTTTCTTTTCCCCAAGTCCCTGTTACACATCATAAAAGGTTGATGAAACAGGCTGTAATTTAATCATCTGGAAGGAGGAGGAAATGCTTCGAGTATCCTATACACGTGCAATAAATATAATGAATAGCAACAAAAATGCTCCGTCCCTCAGCCAGGTCACCTTTCGGGGTGGTCGTTCCTGTGACGCTCCCTTCCCTCCCCTGAGGCTTGGGCTTTGGTGTCTCTGGAAAGGTGTGTTTCTTATTTACTGATGGAGCATATGCCATGGTTAATGCTGTTGTCTTTTTTGTTTCATTTTGATAGTCACCAATTCTTTCTTCTGATGACAAAACGCTATTGTCTCAGTGGAATAAATATTTCTGAATTACTTCCCAGTCCCAACCCTATCATTTACATCTTAGAACAAGAAAACAGTAAACTTTTAAAAGACATAATTTTACCTCTTCACAGTGCTTATCTACAAAGGAACATATTACTGAGGGGGGGAAAGAGCTCTAGTTGTTACTATTATTTCTGGTAGACACCCAAGGAGAGTAGCTAATTTGTTCTTCATTAATGCCAAGGACAAATAAAAAAGCAAGGACTGAATTATGCATTTATTTCCATTGTGCCTCTAACATGGGCTTTTCCACTCCCCATCATCCTCCAAAAGAATTCCCAAACCTTTGCTGTGCATTTCATGTGATACCATAGGGTGCAATAATATGGTTTTAAAAGAAGATGAATTTAGTGGTGAATCTTAATCGAAGGCAGAAAATTACATGCAGCCCCCCTGCTGAAAGGAGGATGGACAGTTGGCTACAATCAGAGGGGCTTTTTGCTACAGCTCAACAATAACCTTTTAGTATTAGTTCAGAGGCCTGGGCAAAATTTATTTGGAGTCAAATTTATTTGGAATTTGGACATTTTTTTTTTTAAACCTGGGCATGGCAGCAATTCTTTGAATCGCACTAGTTGTCTCCATTTTCTGCTGAGCTGAGCCAGTCTTGCCCCTCAGCTTGAATTGTGGGCAACTGGAGAGGGAATTCCCAGCTTGTACAGCCCCTTGTAAAATGAAAGGTATATGGGGCTGACCTTGCAATTATTAGCACATGAGTGTATGGACCCAGGTCCTCCTTTTGACAGCTAAATGCCACAGGGCCCAGGCTCAGCCCCCCTGGGGTTGAAGGGCATTTTCAAGTGATTCACTGGGCTTTGGATGTGTGCCTTAAAAGGTTTTGCACTTGCATAAAACCCAAAGCCCTTTGATTTTAAATTAATAGATTTTTATGTGAAAACTTCTTCTTTACTTACTAGAACATCAATTGAAACGGATTTTTAATTTTTCTGTCAGAAGAAATGTTTGACCCTTGTCTCAAAATGCTGTGATAAATTATATTGTCTTACATATATCCCTAATAAAATATTAAGAGAACTGCTATACCATACAATACATGTTCCTACTAAAATGTATCGGGCAGCATTTAAAAATGCATTGCTGTACTAGAGACAGAGCCAATTTTGTTCCAGCAGAATAACTGGAAAATTAAGGGTGATTCTCCGGTATGTTTCTGGAGATGTAACCATGGTGTATTTGGGGAAATCAAAATCTGGATTTTGCAGCTTGTGTCTAATTTAAGAAAAACAGGTTATATTGATAAAGGTTTGTTTAACCAAAAAAAAAAAAAAAGAATTGGGAAGGATTTCTTACTGCTCCCCAATGATAAATTACTGCAATGTTTTCTTTTATTATCACCCTGCTAGTCCTCTACTGCTCAGCCCCTGGTTAGGCATCTAAATAAGATCCAGATTTGCCAAAGTGCTCAGGAGTCAGGAGTTTCCACCGGGAGACTTTTTCCTGAACTTTCAGAAGAATTAGGTAACGGAGACTGCCCGTTTGGAGTCACAGCGGGAACCTGTCTGTTTGGCAGCCGTGACCTAAAAGGTTTCAGTTTTCTGGGTGTTATTGCTCCTGCAGTTTCAGGAGTGTCTACAGAATAGCGTAGCCAGTTCTGTATCACCACTTGCTGGAAACCTGGTGCTTCTGGTAGTGGTTGGGGCGAGAGGGGACAGTGTCCCTCCAGATAAACCGCGCTCTTTTAAAATAGCAGAACCTCTCCTGTCCCTTTGGGTGGCTGAATGTCAACCATTTTCCCTGACACTGAATTACAAGCAGGTAGAACAGCCATTGCTAGAATAATGTTAAGTTTTACTGGTGCATAATCTACCTTTAGAAAAATTTTAATATTGTTCTGGTGGAAAGTTCTAACTCCGTCAAAGGTTTGATATTAATACATAAGTGTAGATGTCCACACTAATAATTACAGCATGGAGTTAGGACAGCACTTTGTCCAGCTGTGGAGCGTTACTTTCCAGCGAAGAGCCAAGTCATCTATAAGAGCTGCAGAGCACACCTGGCAGGTTTGCATTTTCAAGTTTCTTGCTGATTTTTTTTTTTTTAAAAATCTTTGGGCTAGTTTTTCCTACTCTTTCTTCTAGTCCAGCTCTTCTGTGTGGAGAATAAATGTTTCCATACTGAGTGGAAAATGATAGCAGGGACTAAACCAGGCTCAGCACCAAGTAACTTCACTTGGACTTCAGTAGGACTTTCCCAGTCCCTCCCTCTCTCCGTTTCCCCTTCAGACTTGATGAGCTGAAGCCCAAAGGTCATCCATGCCTGGGCTTCTGCGGGATGAAAGCCACCCTTCCACAAATGGAGTGGTTGTCTCCGCATTCAAGGTCAATAGGTAGCAAATGGGTACAAGGGAAGGACGGGCTGAGAGTTTCATTAAACCAATTTAAAAAAGAAATTTAGAGTTGCACTAGAAATTGAGCACTGTGTTGTATAGGATGTGAAGGATTTATATTGGATGACTGTCTAATCTTCCATGTAAGTGGAACTTCTTTGGCCTTATTTTGAACCTGAAGTAATAAAGAAGGAAATGAAAGCAAAGGTAAACTTAAAGTATTGTTTTACTCTAAATGCTTTCAGTAAAGGGCCTTGTTATCTAATGATTGGTACTAGATGGCTGGTATAAATCGTGTTGTTTGTTCTCTGCACTCATGGAGAAGGAAAGCAGAGGCAAAAGGAAATCAATTGGAACTAGCAGGTAACAAATGACCAGTCTTAGGCAAGCATAGCAGATGGGGAAAATAGAGTTGTGGGCATACATTATTAGGAAATGCAGTGGTGACTTTTCCCCGTTATTTAGGAAATGCAGCAAATAATGAATATTTTTGATTGAGGGGGCAGCTCGGACAATTAAGAGCGTGCAGATGTTTCAATATTGAGTCATATTTTCAGTGCTTTTTTAGACGGGGCTTTTGCCCTTTACTGAATTATCAGTATCAAAAGGGGAACCAGAAGGGGTAATGGCAGCTCTTGCGGAGACAGGTGGTCCCACTCCGTGCCAGCTCCCCAAGGAGAGCTCTGATGGAGCTGGCCTGGCACCGCACAGTTCAGAGGCAGCTCTAGAGTTGCCCAGGACTTTGGGAAATATTTTGGTAATTTTGTGCCAGACTGAGCCCTGCAGAGCGGCTACAATGTTGTTGGATCTGAATTCAGATGATGATAAGTTCCAGTAACTTTCTGGTTTGGGATATCTCTCTTTGCTCGTAGACCTTTATAGTTGTTCAAAAAGATTCATTTTTGTGGAGCACGAAAACCCCATAAAATAACTCAAGAACAAGCTCTGCTACCATGGCAGAACAGGGTTTTTCTGGAGCTACAAGCTTGGAAAGGACCAACTGGGCAGCAACTCTTTACAAGGACTTGCTAGGCAGCTTGGCAGCGGGCGCAAGGGCTGGATCAACTGGAGGATGGACATCAGTGAATTTTTTATCCTCTTTGCTTGCCACCTGCACCCAAAATACCAGCTTTGCAGCCCTGGTGCAAGCAAGATTTTGGAACACTGGAGCTGGATGTAGGGAAGAAAAGTGTCCCATGGGATAAGTAAGCACAGGGACCCAGTGAGATGGGGAATCTCAGTCCTTGCTGGCTTGGAAGACTGCCCAGACCATGCCATGAGCAGCCTGGCTGGGACTCTGTCTTTGCCATGCCTGGAGGCTGATGGCCAAGGTCCCCTCGGGTCAATCTGGTTCTGGGTTTGCCCTTCCACTGTGCTTGCTAGGACCCTTGGAGAGCCTGACGGCTGGTCTGAGTTTAGTCCTTTATGTGTGAGCATGTGTGCTTTCGTGATGGGGAAATCTTGCAATTTTTTTATTTTTCTCAAAGCATCTGAACAATATCCTCTGTATGTTGCCACAATGTATTAGTTCTGGAAGCAAATCTGAAAGTGCTACAGAGGGGACACCCTAACACCTTGAAAAGTATCAGTAAAAACTGCTGAAAGCATTAAAATAAATGAATCATAGGGTGAGAACTAGCATGACAGGTAAATAGGCACGACATAAAATGCCTCTGGAATCTGTGGGATATTTGCAGGTACAAGGGAGTTTCTAAGCCATGGTTCATTTACAATGTCTGGTTCCTCTCTCTGGGAAGGATTTCTAATAGATTCAAGGAGACTCCAAGCTTTTAGTAGGTTTTGGGAGAAGAAAGGCAGCTCTGTAAGGGAGAGAGGTTTGGTTTGTTTATGGAGAAAACTCACCAGTCACGTTTCATATTGTGTCCCGCTTGGAAGAACAACCAAAGGCTTTCACGCCGCGGAGGAGATGGTGTTTCCGTACAACAGCCACGGCTATCTCCTCCGCGGCGTGAAAGCCTACTTGGCGATGGTCTTTCAGCCTCCTAGAAAGCCCTCACTCCATCAGGAAAACATTTGTGTTTTACAATTAGATGCTGGTTTGCTTTTTTTTTTTTTTTACTGCCCCGGATCTGTTCCAGCCTGTGGCTGCAGCACTGTCTGAATGGTGGAGTTGTGCCAAAAGTGAGCAGCATCGAATACTCTGTTTTACCATAACAAGTGCGGAGGTGAATGAGAGTTGTCAAGAAAGCACCATGAATGCTCTTTTCCGTTATTAGCTGAATTTACTATTTTGCTGGTAAAAGTTAACGGCAGAAGGCGAACATTAATTTCACATCTGCATGAACTTGTGCTGGAAATGTTTGGGGGCTCATTGGGTCGGGGGGTAGAAGAAAGTCTTGACTGCTCGTTGCTAAACAAAACAGCTAAAATCTCAAATATTTCCAGTCAGTCGTGACTTTAAGAATATGCAGAAGCAGATTTGAATAGGGGACATGTAAAAGAAAATAATAATCTGTTCAGGCTATTATGTGAACCAGAAACACGGTGAATAAATAATTACCTGTATTTACTGACCCAGCTCCTGCTAGTCCAACACCCTGTCTTGTGACGCCTCAGCAGCGTAAAGCAGTATGCTTGGCCTCTTCTACTTGCGCATCAGCCCCAGTAGTAGCTGGGATGTTGGGTAAATGAATGTATTTTTATTTATACTTCATCCACAGCTCTGAGTGTCTTGCTTGGTTCATAATAGCCAAAGAAATTGTTGTAGGTGTTTCATTGCTTGGATTTTTTTGTGAAATCCAAAGCTTTAAGAAAATCACTGCTGTGGCGTGCTCTATATACAGGGGAATATTTAATTCACTTTTCTCCTCAGGAAGAAAACTCGTCATTTGGCCCTGCAGGATTCAGTGGAGATATCCTCCTAGGATGGTGTGAGAAGATAACACCACCCAGTTAATCTATTCAGATCTCCAAATATTGGGGGTTGAAGGGGTTCTTCAGCAGTTTAGGATTAAAATGACTAAAATCAGCTTTGACAGAGCTCTAGGACAGATTCTGCACGAGTCCTCCACTGTCCCTAAAAAATCACCACATGCTGCTTTGAATGAGGTCTTATTCTGAACCCCGCACTGGGCATGCAAAATACAACGGTGTGATGGGGTGGAGATACCAAATGCAAATTGACCGAACTGATGATGAAAGGCAAAGTGAGCAGGCACAATTATTTCATTAAAATATCTAAGATGGGGTTATTAGTGTTAGTAAGTAACTTCTTTGAGATGTGGGAGGTTTGACGTGACTGTCCTCTCCACCCTGTCTCTGGGAGAGGGGACTTGCATTTTTGATTTTGGACAGTGTTACCTGGGTGATGTTCAGTCATCAGAGATGGCTTCTTTATGGAGAAACAGGTTTGCAGTGCTGGTTATCTTAATTTATGGACTGAATTTTCAGAATGTGGAATTGACTTCATTGAGGATTTTTTTTTTAAATTGCAGAAGCAAATAAAAATATTCAAATCAGATCACACTAATTAGTGAAGCTAATTATGTTTTCCCAAGCATCTCTCTTCTTACCTGTTCTGCAATGAAAAATCATTTGCTCATGATGTAAAACAGGAGAAAGGAGATTGCCATGACAATTAGCGGTAATTAATGAGAAGCTTTGAATTGCTTGGTGTTAACCTCAACATCTATTAGCAGGCAAGGCTTGGATCTGCCCGCTGAGGGGTGCGGGTATGCACAGACTCCTTCTCTCCCAGAAGGGATTCAGAGATGTGGGAATATGACAACAAATTAAAATGGTTTCACCTATTCTTTAGCAAGTGTTAGAAATAGTCATGTGTACCTTCTGCGGATTCACATCTTCCCTTGCAACAAGTACAACAGTACTAATAAGAGTTTTAATTAAAAGGAATTTTTAACTCTTTAGGGCATATTTAGCTTGACTTGAACAAATGTATGATCGCTGCAGCTGCCTGTAAGATGTTACTTGTTTTCTACAGAAGCCTGTTATATTACAGAATTTGTTTTTATTCCATACTGGAATGAAATTAAACCTTTGGAAATTTTTATGAAAAGGAGCTGTATCAAAACCCAGCTCTTTTTTAGATCATTAAGATCAAGTTTCTTCAAAGAAAGGTCTTTGTAAAGAAAGGTTCCCCTCTGCCCTGAGACACCCAGACACGTACGTATGCACATACATATTTATATGATGCAGTCCACCTATATTCAGAACTAAAAAAAAAAATCTTTCAGCAGAAAATATCTCCCGCAATGATGCATTTCTGAAGATGCTCCCATTTAGGTTAAGCAGAAATGGTTGAACACACTAGGTCAAGCTCATACAATTGCATTTTTCAGCTTCTCTCCATGCTGCTTGCCGCCCACATCCATGGCACATGTGAAATTTGTATGACAGAGCCTGATAATAGTGCAACAGAGAGCGTGGATGACATCTTGCCCCATGTCATCAATCAGTAGTTTGCTTTTAACAGCAGAGAGCTCAGAATTTAATTGATGTATTTCAGATTGGTCCGTAAAATGCTTCAAAGTGTTTTGCATAGTTTAAGAACCTGCATGGCCAGTAGATAATATTCATATTTAGGGATGTTTTCCTTTGGAAATATTTAGATTTGAAGTTGTGAGCCACATGACCAGCTCCTTCCTTAGAAGTGACGTGTAGAAGAGCTGAGAAAGAGATCCATCTTCTGCACTGCTGCTTCCCTGTAATTGCTTCCTGAGAGCAACCTGTCCTGGATGTGATTTCCGCAGCAAGGCGGGAGGAAGCACATTAACCCACCGAAAGGGGAGATTCTGCTTTCAATTCTCCTCTTGCCCCTGCTTTCTCTCCTGATTTATGGATTAATTGTATATTTGCTCTCGACACAACTTCATGTTGTCACTGTCATGGTGGCTGGGATGATACCTCCCTTTCTGAGGCTGTTTGGTGTTAGAGCTGCACCATCTCTAATTGAACAGCTGATGATTGATAATTGAATACAAGCTAGGCTAAAAAGCTTGGCTTGTTTAGCTGAGGAAAATGAAGGCTGATAGAGGTCATGACTGATACTGAAGGTGACAAACACACCCAGCAAACCATTTAAGCAAAAGGACAGTGCTGGAACAAGTAAAAATGGGCAATAGAGTGCCCATGAATATTCTGAGGGTGGAAATGAGCTTTCTAGCAATAAGAGGGGTGAAAGAGAGGACCGACTCCTCCATAGGAGCAATGGAGTGTAGATTATCTGCTAGTAGAGCTGTGTGAAAGGTGTCTCCAAGCAGAGCATTGGTGCTCCAGCATCCTGGTAGACCAGCCCACCGTGAGGTCAATGCTTTTGGTGGATGGCTAATCATAGAATCATGAATGTTTTGAGTTGGAAGGGACCCCTAGAGTCATCTAGTCCAACCCCCCTGCAGTGAGCAGGGACAGCATGGATTCTAATAGCAGTCGTGGTTTCCCTGGTGTTGCACCAATGTCTGTAACACCTTTTGCTGTGGATAAGAGGAATCCACCTGTTTTGTTGGTTTTCATGTGCTTAAAAGGGAACACTATAAAGGATGAAAATATCCCAAGGCAAAAGACAGTGAAGAAACTCATTTTAACATCTTCCCTCTCCTTTCTGTCACTACCAGACTTTTTGGATCCCAGGCTGAATGTGGTAGACTGAGGAGTAGGAAGCTGACCCCTTGTAAGATTAAGATTTTTGACATTGAGAGCTGGTGGGGTAAAATAAATGGGGAGACGCTTTGTCTCAAGGAATTTCATTCCCGAGCATCACGTTGTTTTCCTCCTGTGATGTACAACCTATTTCTCTATATCCTCTGCTGAGCTGGGGAAATAATCTCAGAGAGGTGTTTTGGGGATGGGGGCTGGCATTTTGTCTCAAGCCGTGATGCTGGAGTTTTGTGCTCGACGGTGCTCAGTCCTCAGCGTAATAATTTTGCTTTCAAGAACTGGCATTTTCAGAAACATTTGTTAGCTTCATTTTTCTTCTGCTGACCTGAACAGTAAACCCGTTAGAGTGGAGTTAGCCAACGTGGCTCACTTTTGAGCAACCTTTTCCATGCCCAAGGGCTTTGGATTGAGCTTTGCTCTGCTTGTGTGCACCCCCGAATTGCTCTGTGCGTCGTGCGTTGCTTTCTGTCACTGCTCTTAAAGTCGTTTGTTACCAGAGTTTGAAAGAGCTTCACAGTATTTAATCTAATCAGTGAAAACTTCCTCATCTCATTATTTGGGCAATTTTGGGGGAGGAGTGGTTGTTTTCATTTGGGTTTTGTGATTTACACTATTTTTACGGCATGTTTGTTCAGGAGGAGGATTTTTCATTACTTTCCTTTGTAGCGATTGTTTTGTACTTTCTTGGGACAAAACCGGCTCTTTTGAAGGTCCGCATGCTTACGTGCAAAATATTGGCAGATCTCTGAGTCTGAGGAATGCAGTGGAAACCATAGTGCATCCTGTGCTTTGATTTTTGCAGTTCCCTGAGTGTCGCTCGTGGTTATGAAGCAGAGTTTCTCGCTTCTCGCTCCTATCACCGTTAGCTTCCACGGTAATTTTTTACTCGTAATAAGCTTATCGATACCCGCTATGAGCTGATTCAGTTCTACTATGGACTGGGTTAAATTAGCCCTGAATCGGGGCTGTAAATACTACGAGCAATGCTACTGGCAGTTCCTAATGAAACTGGGATAATTACAAAAAGTTTACTGGTTTGGTTGCCTGGTTTGAGGCAGTTGCATGGTTTTCTGGACTCCGACATGGGCAGGATGGGTGCTTAGCACCTTAGGGAGCCAGGCTATTGGTAGAAAATGAAAGAAAATATTTGGCCATATGTATAATATGTCCTGGGTATATTTTCTTCAGTGAACAGTAGGACAAGGGTATATCTGCCGGTTGTGTGTCCTGTTTGGCTCTTTGCACTGGAGTGTTTAACTTGCTAAGAATAAAATTGTTTTAATCACATGACTAAAATTGGATTTAAGGGGCAAACTGTACATCGACGAGCATTAAGATTTTGTGGTCTGATCTTTGCTTTACCTGTAAGAACTAAAATCTGCTACCAGCAATATCTGCGTTGCTGCCCTCGATACATTTGTCAGTAGAGGTCACGCTGCCTCTCAACTAGTTGGGAATCGTATTTTATATGTAGCTTGTAGGCTGGTGTTAGAGAGAAAGAAGACAGTAAAGCTCAGGATTTCCATGGATATCTTCAGAGTTTGCATCTCCAGACACAATTTGAAAACAGCCATGCTGCTAAAATCAAAGAAAATTTACCAAATCCTCTTTTTTTGAGTTGGTTTTTGGGGGTATTTTTTGTGTGGGTATTTTTTCTTTTTTTCCTGGGTAATCCAAATTAATTTGTCTAAACTCCCTTTCCTACTTATTTTGCGGTTGCTTCTCTTCTGAGTGTTAATTTGCAAGATTAAATCCTGTTTAAATTTCCCCATTGTATGCGTGTCTTTTAGCCTGTTTCTCTGCGTGTTATTTTCAGGGGAAGTGAAAGGGGAAAAGAGAAAAAATCATCCTGCGTCACTGCAAAGGCCGCAAGCGTGGAGCACTGTGGTGTCTGCTCCGTATCATCAGGTGGCTCCTTTGCACTGGGAGCAACACAGCTTTCTAAAAGCCAATATCCAGCAGGAACCCTTCATGGGGCTGATACTTTGAACTTCGCTGTTCTTCATCCCTACTTTCCCGTGTTTTTCTTCCCCAGTGATATGTCAACTTGCAAACTCCGGTAAAACTGCAGTTATGCACTTGAAGCTCATGACTTAACCCCCCCTCCAAACGGAGACTTTTTAAGGAAATCCCACTGTATTCAACAGCACATGTGTTTTGTGTACAGTGAACGCCTTGCACCAGGCTGGCAAAGCAGCGCTCGGGGGATTTTCTGCTTCCCCATATCAGACTCTTGCACTTTAGGGCCCCTCTTTTTAATTTTATTCACTCCCAGGGTCTGTGGGTCTATGTCACCGGTGATGAGAACAGGACACTGGGGTTTCTGCATTTAAACACGGGCACCTTGGCTTCCTCTTGTGCAGCAGGAGGCTAGAAAAATACATTTATCTCTTACTGCTGGCATGGTGTAGCTGGTTTTGGCTTTCTCAGGCAGCCTCCAGGTTGGGTACAAGTTATTTAGGGCTGTCAGAACACTTACAATTCACCTTTTGGTGCATTTTTTTTTTTTTTTGCCCTGGGAAATAAGTTATGACAAATCTGTAAACATCTCTTCTCTCCATTGCCATCACACATCGCTCTGATTGTTGGGTAAACACTGCTGCTCGGGATGAGCCAGCGTCACAGGCCTCCTAATTTGTTGCACTTTTTTTTTTTGGTAAATATTCTCTTTGTGGATGTTAAATAGTAAGCAGATGTCCATCAGAAAATGTGCTTTATAGGCACTCTTTTGTTTGACAGAACTTTGAAGAGCAGATGCGTATTGCCTGGTAGCTTTTATTTTTTGAATCTATTTATTTTAACAAATCAGAAGTAAAAAACAAATTTTTTTTAAAAAAGGCTTTTCACCAAAATTGTAATTTATATTGCAAGTCACTATATCAGCCAGTCATTCCCAGTCCCTTATTCAGCTTAGAGTTCGAGTTGCATGGTCACCCCCTAAACACCTATATGTACACGCAGAGATTTGTGTATGCATGCTGGGTGAATGGCAAGTGTGCCACTTGTCCTGAAAATGGTCACCCTAAATAAAATCTGGGTGGTTTTTTTTCACATTAGGTGGGCTTTTGGCCACTGATTTCAGCAGATATGGACCGCATCCTTCTAGTCTGGCTTGAGTCCTCGATTTTGCTGAGAGCAGGGAGCGCTGGCACTGTCTGAACTGAAGCCTCTTCTACTTGGGCATCCGATTTTGGCTGAAACATCGCACCTATTTTAACGACCTCTAAACAAAATTTACCAAATGACTTCCTAATCTTCAAAACTGTTTTGCCACTTCTACTGTTAGTGAATAACACTGCAGAAAAGCTGCTCTAAAGCAAGGAGGAATTACAGAGGGGAGCTCTTATCAATATATTTCCTCAGCAAAAGCTTTACGTGGCACCTCTGCAATCAGTAGATTTTTCACTGATTTCAGCAGGCAT
>NW_009260676.1:879063-890261 GCF_000687185.1 Egretta garzetta
GAAGAGAAGAATCAGACAAATCCCCTCCTCTCTGTATATTTGATATATGGCACAGGATGCACAGTTTTCTCTGGCGCTTCCCAAGTTCGTAATTTGTATTTCACCTTAATGCCACTTTGTGAATCTATTGGCAGCCAGAAGCACTCCATCACAGTTAGTTTTGCCTACCTTTTGGTGGTTATAACTGTTTGTTTTTTTTTTTAAAGGAGTGTTTAGATATTTTTACTTAGATGCCACATAGGTGGGTTGGTACCAGTCTGCCACTGGAGCAAGGTCATATTTTTAGGAGAGTAGGAGAATACATCAAAACTCTGCTAGCAGTTTCATGGGTAGGGGGATATTTGGTTAAATAGATGTTTATCTGGGAAAGTCATCATCTGGCTAGCAGCATACTGAATGTTTCTAAGCAGCTAACTTATGTATACTAAACAAATTTGGTTTGGCTGCAGCCAGAGCTGCCCTGTGGAAATTCTCAACATACATTTGTTTGATTGAGCTGTCATTTTCAGTTGATCTGCTGATGATCTGTGTCACTTTGTTTAAATGTCCTGGTGGTTTTTTTTATACAGTGCAAAACCAGTCCGCTTTCTGTGATGGATTAAATTGAGGTGAAATTTGAGAGTTACTCCTGTTTTCGATTTCTGTGCTCCAAGACAGGTGGGCTGGAATGACAAAGAACTTCACACACAAACACATTAAAACCAAAATGGAGTGGATGCCCTTATGATTTAAAACATCCGTAGATGTGTCAACTACCAAATGCTCCCGTTCAAAGAAGTTGCTGGGATTTGCACTTTAAACAACAAATGGTATTTATTTGGTCTATCCCGTTCAGCTGAAATACCTGGACAAAAATGATGTTGAGCTCTCTTTTTTTTTTTTTTTTTTCTCTCCTGCAAAACTCCCTGTGGGTGTATAAGTGCTGGGGGTTTGGCCTCTGGTGAGAGAACACAAGGTTAACCCTGAGGTGAAGTCCCTGGTGAGCAGCAAGGAATGGGAATGGGCTCTCCTGCATGGTGGGAGTCTGCCAGCCCAGTCTGGGAACTGGGCAGCATCTCTGGTGGTCTCAGCCCTGGAGACATGTTTTTTTACAGGCACACTCTAATAGACCGAATCTCCTTTTGGACCACAGCACTTGCTTCAGGTTTGTGTGTTGTGGGGGTTTTTTTGTGTGTTTTTTTTTTTTTTTTTTTTGCGTTTTGGGAAGTATAGCTCAATCTTTGGGCTATTGGTTGTGCTCCCTCAAGGTTGGTACCTGTGAGATCCTGGTGCTCCCGCTGATCTTGGAGAGGAGTGGTGATGGCTCCAGCAGGGAAAAAAGGATGGTGCAGTGCGAGGAGGGGTACAGCCAACTCTGAGCATGGTACCTGGGAGGGAAATCCCATAGCCAGGCTCAGCCCCTAGCCCCCCTTCCTCCAGCTGACCTGTCCATAGCCCCCATCCAGAGCCCTCACTAAAATGCAGCTTTTCCCTCTACCCAATGTGGGCTCTTGGGCAAGGCTCCCCAAGATTCCAGCCTTAGCTTTGGAGCTCCTTGAATGCTTGCTTTGCTGATCTCCAGCTTTTCCCATGTGGTCTGTGGTCCATACGCAAACCACGAACTAATGCTCTGCAGAGCAGCTGGACTGTGGCTTTGTGGGGAAGCAATAAGGGATGCCAAGTCCAGACAACTTGCTTATTTTCCAAACTTGCCACCGATTTAGTTTGCGACCGTGGGTCAGTCATGTTCAGCCACGTGGCTGCAGTCTGCCCGCGGGCGAGATAGAGGCACAGTTGTGCATTGAGTGCTCTTTCAACACATCCCGATAATACTGGTATTTTTTTTTTTCCCTCTGACATGCTTGGAGTTATGCGTGGCCTTACCTAACTTGCCGAATTAAGGTTCCCAGGAGTGTGGAGGGAGGTCAGCTACGTACCAGTTTGATGTCTGCTTTGAGAAGTGCTCTAGGAAGAGTTGCTTTTATTTGACTTCAGCTTCTAATGAGCTTACCAGCGAAAGTTTAAAATGCAATTTGCTGCTTCCACTTCCTCACTCGGAAAATCTCTTCTGTGAGCAGCAATTGCATTGCTGCTGTTTGAGCAAGTGCGACCCACGCTGCTCCTGCCTTGCTCTGCTCCCCCAGTACAGACACTGCCGTTACGGGGATGGGTATCTGAGAAAAGAGCTCTTCTGTGACCGCTTATGGCTTTGTGAAGTGTAATGGTCTAGCTTGAAAATTTCTGAGAATTTGGGGCTTTATTTTGTTAAAAAAGGAATTCAAGTCATTCCCAGAACAGTGTTGGGGAAAGCCGCATTATTTTCTTCCCATTAAAAAACCCCCAAACTCCTCAAGCCATTTTTGCTTGAGGACTCCATCACTTACCATGATTTAGGATGTGTCTCTGTGTATATATACAAAATGTATATGTAATATAGTATTATATATATACATTCTTGTCGTTATAAACAGTACTTACATGCATGTCCATAAACATAAATAGATATATAGTTAAGTACTCTTTATAACAGAAAATTAGTCCAGGGTGACATAATAAGTAGAATTAAAGTATGTAACAACCGCATGTTAGTTTGAGCTTGTGGAGTCCTCTATGATCCTTTGGGATGGAGAGCACTGCCTGGGCCAAGGTCTCTAATGGCATTGGCATCCAATTACGCTAAGGCTGAATTTGCTCCATTAAGTGCTACGTATTTATTTAAGCTGTCATATATCAGCCTGCACATGAAAACAATAGAACTTGTGAAGATTGCCAGTTTGAAAAAGGGGGAAAAAAAAAAAAAAAAGAAAAAAGTTTTCAAATTTGCTTCCAAGTTGTTGGGATGAACCAGAAGCTTTCAGAGTGCTGATTTATTGCTCTCCACTAGTGGCTCACCAGGACCCCCTCTGCTTCTCCAAGATCAACAGCTTCATAGAAAGCGATACAAGGTGTATGGAACAAAGAGTGGAATAAATTACATTAGCAGTTAACTTTCTATACAGTTAATATATATCAATAAATATCTACCAAACTTTTGAGGCTTTGACCAGGAAGCCATGTAAAATAAACTGTAGTCCTCCTTTTTTTCCTTCCCTTTTTTTTTTTTTTAAAGTCAAAATAGATCTAACTGATGTTAACTGTTTCACAGCAGGGGTCTCGTTCTGGTTTCACACTGGTGTCACTGTTGATTTTGGAGGGGGGACGTGATCAGAATAAGGACTGTCACTCCTCCAGCCTTACAACAGGCTAATGGTGCTATGAGAACACTTGGCATTTCCATACTGTCCTGCTTTGCATCTTCAAAGCACCGGAGGGAGACAGATGAGCTCTTTGCCGTGGGGCTCATCTGAGGTAAATGAGATAATATGATCCCATGGAAGAAATGGGAAACCCAGGAGGGAATGAGAGAATTTGTTACTGGATATTTTTGCAAAAGCAACTGAGTGTGCAGTGTCAGAGCTGCTTGTTCCCAGCTTGATAGACCCAGGGAGGCAAGTCCCCAAGAGGTCCTTCCTTTTAGTCCTGCAGGGGTTGGTCTCTTCTCCCTGGTAACAGATGATAGAATGAGGGGGAATGGTTTGAAGTTGTGCCAGGGCAGGTTTAGGCTAGACATTAGGAAAAACTTTTCCACCGAAAGGGTTGTCAGGCTCTGGAATGGGCTGCCCAGGGAGGTGGTTGTGTCCCCATCCCTGGAGGTACTTAAAAGAAGGATAGATGAGGTGCTTAGGGACAGGGTTTAGTGGTGGGATGGCAGGGTTAGGTTAAAGGTTGGACTCAATGATCTTAAAGGTCTTTTCCAACCAAAGTGATTCTATGATTCTATTCTATGATTCTAAGTATATTCTTGATCTTTTTTTTTTCCCCAGCTGATCTTGAAAAACTCTAGTCTTTGCTGGTCAAACCCTTCCCAGTAATTTCTATGTTTGTAATATCTCTGGCCATGAAGCTTTGGCTTGCGTGGAGGTCTCCAAACTCATGAGACCAGGACACCACTGGCAGTTGGGCTCCTGGTCCCCAAGAGCTCCAGGGAAAAGATTTTCTCTGTGAGAACAGCAATGCAGATGGATGTAACCAGTTTTGCTCATTTTCCACCAAAGAAAGAGGAAAAGGGGTGAACAGAGTGAGGTGTTAGTCTGCGTCCAAGCAAAGGGTGTAGCAAGGGGTATTTTTTGGCTGAGGTTGCAAATACCTGTTAAAGAGGCAGGGAGCACCCCTCCCAGTGTCGGCTGAGGACCACCATCAGGGGAGAGAAGCAAGAGTGGAAAACTCTCAGATAGTGTTGAAAACCTCAAAGCAGTCAGCCCGCAGAGAGTTTACCGCTCAGAGACGTGCTAGGTAAAAATATGGCCAGACACTCTCAAAGAAGTTTCTAAATTGCATGAGGAACGATTTTATAGGAAAGAGGTGA
This sequence comes from Egretta garzetta, assembly GCF_000687185.1. Lineage (NCBI taxonomy): Eukaryota > Metazoa > Chordata > Aves > Pelecaniformes > Ardeidae > Egretta > Egretta garzetta. The sequence goes on from NW_009260676.1 coordinate 883,448, forward strand.
TAACATCCTGGATTTTCCTAATTTCTGCAAACACTTTTTCATTTAAACAAATGTCCTGATTGCTCAGCAAAACTCTCCAAGCTGTAATATTTGGGGTTTGCATTTTTTAACTTCCCTGAATGTTTTCCTTTTCCATGATTTTTGGTAACAACATGGAAAAGAGAATTAAGCAGTACTGAGAAGAGTGGGAAGAGAAAGAAATGAGGGACAGTGGAGAGAGACCTTTTCCCTGTTTTCAAGGGCAAAGCTAACCTCTGTTTTCCTAACACCTTCCCGTAGCAGCGGATGCAGATGGGGCATGGGGAGGGAGCTGTGGTCGCCAGCAGTGACGCTGTGCAGCACCCTTCAACTGGGCTGAACGAATACGTGGATCTCCATATGGGTGGTGTGCTTGCAAAAAGCCTAACGATTCCCTCTGTCCTTTTATACAAAGGTCAAGGAAAATAATTGTTACAAATCCTTGTAGCTCATCACACACATGTATGCCATGCTTTCTAGAAAAAATAAACTGTCTTAGAAAGGCAATGGAGAATTGAAGGTGTATTTAACGGGTGCAGTTTTCTTTTGCTTCTGTCCTTGTTTAAAATCATACTGCCATGGGCTCTGGGGCTTGCTTTAGGGCAGCAAGTAGCTTTTTCCCGGTTGTGCTTGGATGCGTGCAATAAATGTTATTGGTTTCACGGACAAACCTTATCTGCATCACCACTGAAATTATCATTTCATTAAAGTCATTGGCAAAAGTCCCACTGACTTTAAGATACCCCATAAATCCCAGTTGGCTGGGGACAGACCTGCCTTCCAAAACGTGCCGGGAAACACAAATATATTTTACTGATCGTAAATATTTTCTTGATATTCAAAATTAAGAAGTGCTTATCTAAAATGTATGGCTGGGACAGGTAGAATTTGGTTTGTCAGAACAAACTGTGGAAGCGTTTGGAGGAACGGGCAGTATCTGGAGCAAAGGAAAAGCGGGATCTGTGGAGATAATGTAGATAAATCAGTTCAGAATGCTTTTTTTTTTTTCCTAGAACAATGGAGCTGGAAGATTCTTGCACTCTGAAAATGTGATGTAGATAAATCAGTTCAGAATGGTTTTTTTTTTTTTTCCTAGAACAGTGGAGCTGGAAGATTCTTGCACTCTGAAAATGTGTTTGTTCTACTGAGTGAGAGATCAGTGGGAAGAATTTGTCAAAGCTATACGTGCCAGTCAAGGACCTAGGTTTCATGAAAACAAATGGGAACAAATTGTCATCTGTGTGTCTTGGGATAACCCCACCCAAACCAGTGCTGTCATGCAGGAATGAAAGTGCTCTTCCATAGGATGAAATAAAACTGTCCCAAAGGGGTGGGTTGTTTTTTTTTTTCTAAAAATCCAATGACTTCACTCATCCACACAAGTTGGATATAAATGTATGGCGATGCCCTGCAGAATACACCCGCACGTGCAACATGAAGTATAGTTGCTCTTAAGATTCATGATTTTCCAATCAGCTAAGTACGTCCTGCTTGGTACTGGGTGACCTTGCGGAGATATAACTACAGCATATGTTGCTGAGAAGTCACTCGCAGGAAAAATTGTGGCCTTGTATCTCCTCGGAAACAAATGCTGGAAACCACTCCTGCCAGCCCTTGAGTTTTTGAAGTGGACAGCATTATAGGATTAATTATTTAATACTTTTCCTGATTAGTGTATTTGTTATGAGTATTTCTGTTAGTGTTTCAAGGACTTAACTACAGTGTATCACAGTGTCACTCAAATATAATTAAGACTCTCTCACTGTAATTGCATAATTAAAAAGCTGTCTGTCTGCTGGTACAAACACTTTGGTCTCTGCTCTACAGCAGCTTATGCAACTCCTTGAAACTCTAGCCCTCCCTGAAATACTTGGGTAGAGCATGCGAACAGGTACATCCCTGGTACCCTGCCATGTCCCTTGAGCTAAGGGACTATCACAGAAGTCCCCTGCTCTTCCATCCTCAGCTGCCTTCTCCCCGCTGGTCCATGTCCCATGCTCTTCCCAAGCAGAGTGCAGGCAGGGCACCCCTTTGGGATTTGGGCAGGGCAGGCCCCCTCACCTTCAGTTTCCCCAGGGCCTTTTTGTCATGATGGTGTGACTATACAGGCATGAAGGAGGGGAGGGGGTGACTGAGCCTTCAATTTTTTTTTTTTTTAACCTTTTGGTGCTTAGAGTGAGAATTGCTCGGCTTCCCAAAGCAGATGTATGGGTGTCTGTAGGCTAATTCTGAAGTGGCTGCTGGCAGGAAGGGGTTAAATTCCTCTTTATTTGTAATGTGCTTTTGAAACAAAACTTCATGACCTGGCTTTTTCTTTTTTTTTTCAAGTGATTACACTTCGCCACATTATAAGGGAGCGAATGCATTTGTGTCTCAGGACTGCGCTCTACCAGATACTGACATGTTCAACATCTCCTGTGGCTTACCAAACACATCAAGGATGTGGACCTCCCTCTGTTTTCTCATTATGCCAAATAATGAAATGTGGAAATAATTCTAATCCTTTCTTCTGGTTGTGCTGTACCTCTGAAAATACGATAAACTCAATCCAATTAAAAGTCATTACCTCTACAAGGCTCAGTCTCTATCTATAACCTTTGTTTTATAATTCACTCTGTTATCTGTCTTCATTATAATTTGGTGGAATAGTCATCTTTTATTACAGCTTTCTGTTAGAGAGAGGCATGTGATTTCCAGTGCTACTTTGTGACACATCTCAGTTTAAAACTGTGAAGGTCTGCTAATGAGTAAAAAGAAGTTCAGTTACGCTGATTTATTACATTGAGATAAAGTTTCATTTGTGTTGATTACAACACTGTAGGTTTAAGTGATCGTTTTGATTTAAAAATGTTCTCTTGCAGCAATAGTTTTGCACTGTGTCACGGGCTGTTAAAGCACATTACCTTTTGTGTCTTACTCCAGCTGATACAGATTTAGTTAAATTTTGTTCCTGGGTAGTATTTTCTATATAGAAGTGGCTGATCCCACTAATTCACAGTTAACTGTCCTGTCCTTCGTTTTCTCCTAAGCACGTCGGCATCTTGCGCCATGTCAGTGTGAGAATCTGTGTCATGTTTGCCATTATGGCAATCGACCAACGAACAAAAGCTGGTTCCTCTAATCCATTTTCCTTCCTTAACAGGGACCAGTACTCAAGGCTCAAAATTTCAAGGCAGAATATTTTTTCCCTTGGGTCTGCTCCATGTAGAGAGTAGCGAGGACCTGTGAGCTGCCGTGGTTCCACTCAGTTGGAATATTTTGCCAAGATACAAATTTAAGCTCTTAGTTAGAGCATTGGCATGCTTTGGGCTTGCCTCCCAGCCAGTGTGGATCTCTACAGGCTCTTTGCTAGCTGGAGACCTGGCCCGCAGTATATAAAACCCTACAGCTGGCGTTTCCCTCTTCTCTTACCCCCCGCTCTGTGTAACCCAGAAAAGATTTTGAAAGTCAAATATATATTTATTCCATTGAGGAAACTTTATCAACCAGCACCAAAGTTTATTGGCACTAGCTGGTGATATAATGGGTAGTTTAAACCCTGCTAACTGCGAATAATTTTTCAGCCGTGTTTATGATTGCGGTAGACTCTAACAGACCAGAAGTACAGATAACATAAATATTTCTACTAGAGATGATTGTACTAGAACTATAAATAAAATTAGACTTAACTTGTAAATAAATTCAGTGCGTGCCAGCCAACATTTATAATTCTTCGTTGCTGCATGTAATACAGTAATTTATATGGGAAGTGCACAGGAACGCAAGCAGCCAAATTTTGCTTTTCAGTTCTGCAGGTGCAACTTCCCCTGACATCAAGGAGAGCGGCTCCCGTGCAAATGGAAGTAGAATTTGACCCGTAGTCTCTTAGTGCTGGACTCTAATTAAAAGCCAGCGTCTGGTCCACATCAGATGCTTTTGACTGTGTTACTCAATTAGACACGAATGACACTAGACAGAGCACCAAACGCTACTAGTTATTGTAGGGGCTGATAGTGAGAATTGCCAGAGCCGGTGGGCAGGTCCCTATGCAGTTACTATATTATAACTTTGCTGGTCTAGTACCAACACTTGGCAATGCCAAAATGATCCCCTCTCAAAGGCCTGATGCTCTTGAGTGTGTGTGTAACCTTGCTTCTTGCTCACCTGTGGATGGGTTTTTCCCAAGCGCTTGGTGCTCGCCCTACCCTCAGGAGCTCGCTTCTGCTCCCAGTATGAGCCTCTTGTTTCAGGGTTATTTTTTTCTGCAGCCACAATAATTTAAGAAGCAAAAGCTGCGTCCCATGCAAGGAAGTTTTTTAATTTGCCTTGTGAATTATCTGTGCTGTTGTTACTGATTTGCATCTTGCAACGAGCCCTTTGCGTGGGGCGCTCCAGCTGTGATCCAAAGTGAGTTCCCTTTCCTTTTCACACGGACACCGCAGGCCACGGTGCAGCACCGTGAGAAGTTGGTGATTTCCGTACCTCAGCCCCTAAGCGTGCTGTGCTCGGGCTGCCTTTTTTGCCTGCCTTTGTCCGCGCAGCTTTTCCTACAACTCCCTCTTCTGCCGGCGCCGCAGAAGGGTTTGCTCAGCGCTGCGATGCTGGGAGGCTTTACTGAGCCTGCCAATGCCCTCTGCAATCTGCAGTGACATGAGCACGAAGGAAAAGCCGAAATCTGGGCACCACATTTCCCTCTCATTTTGTTACATTAGCGTCAGCCTGAAGAATTTCAAGCGGCTTTGGCTGACTCCAGGAACAGGCACTGATCTCATTTATTCCTTGGTGGAAGTCTAAAGTAATTACTCTGGATTTAAGTCATGTAAGAGAAATCAGAATCTGGCCTTTGGGGCCACCACATGGGTGCTTTGGTCCCCCTTGCTGCTGTTGCGTGGTCCATGGCATGGTTTTCAGGGCTGGACCTTTTGAGGGTGATCAGGAGAGCTTTGGTTTTCTCATGCTTGTGTTGGTGTCAGGTAATAAGAGTATACAAAATACCCGTGCATTTGAAGGCTAATGCCTGTGAAACAATTTTTCCTTGGTAACTGAAGGAGTGATTCAAAACTGCTTCAAGAGCCGTGTTTATCTTTACACTTGCTTGTAATCTCTTTTGTTGTACTAGCAAACTTTCTATTTGTAAACCAGTTTTTCTCTCCCCTGTTAGTTTAATGGTTTTCACCTAGCTGGGCATTACTAGCTCAATTCTGTTTAGAATCTAATCTCATTTGATTGCGTCTGATGCTTTTTGCAATGGGGTCCTACCTGGGGCCCCCGGACTGTTACAATACAAATAATAATAAATAATTGTCATTAGAACAGTTCTGTGAACAGGGAGCGGCACAAACCAGTTTCAGGTACGTTAACTGATAAAATGTTCAAGTAGAGTAATGTAGCTCTTGGCTAGAGTCCCTTCTGTGTCTGGACATAGTAACCCAACCCCTGCATGTTTCTAAAGCTAAGAATCCTTCTCTGCTTCTCTTGAGGATGTAAAAGTGGCCCCCCCGAGCCATGCCTACCTGCTGCGGGACTGCCAGGTGGCTCCCATGTAGTTCATCACTGGCCACATGCTCCTTTTGAAGCTAACAGGTTTCCTTCTCTTAATTTTCTGCTTTTTCTGACCTCCTGTGTTCTAGACCGATGTGAATATATTTTGTAATCAATCAGTCCCTGCCTGTAACAGTTTTTTCTTTAATACTTGTTCAAACAGAAATTCAGATAAAGGTGTCTCATTTGTATGCAAGAGGAAACGCCTGCCTCCTTTTCAGATATCCCTGCAAATACTCCATGCTGATTTCCTCAGAAATAGAAATGCTAGGTCAAGCAAACATAAATGCTCTCCAGTCTCCATAAAGGATCCGATCCAGGGCTTTGTCGTACATTCAGGTCCACCCTCATCTTATGCAGAAGGGACTAATTTGCCCAATTCTTATGTGTCCCCCCAAAGCATTAATGTATCCTCACCAAAGGCTCGTATTGGGCATGGTCAACAGCGCTAGTGGACCTCAAAGCTCCTGACATGTGATGGACTTTTCCCATCGAACAGCGCTGGGTCCTTCTGATGTCTAGCCTTTGGGGCTAGGCCTCATCTTTCTCACCTCTGAGGAGTTCACAGAATCGCAAGGGTTGGAAGGGACCTTGGGAGATCATCTAGTCCAACCCCAAGTTGCAGGCATGAACCTGTGTGTATCTTCTCAATGCAAAGAGCCACTTCCACATTTATCTCAGCTCTTAGTTTATCCTACTTGGAAGATGATGGCATTAGAAACACTTCTAAGTAGGCTCTCTAGATGCTTTTGCTTCCAGCCTACCTCCTTCATCCGGAGTAATCAACCATCCAGCTTATGATTAAGTCACTGGTGGCCATGCGCATGACTTCAAGTGCAGAGAACTGGATTTATGTGCTAGAGAGTTAATCAGTCAATAGTGATTTGGGAATGTATATCCTCAGGCACAAACTGCCTGAAGAAAGGGAGAATGGATAGTCTGTATGGGTATATTTCTGTTTGTTTGGGGTGGCTTTGGGTCTGGAGATCTGAATGCAGACTTTATCCTTGGAGGGCTTTGTGTGAACTTGAAGACCCCCATGAAATGCTGATACATGTAATAGGCTGGTGCATCCCCTTGATGTGAGACACTATCGTGTGGCATTTCACCTGCAGAAAGGCATGGTTTCACTGAACCTGTGGCCCAGTGTGCTTTTGAAAACAGCATTCCTGTGCCTCACTAGCAACTGCAGCCAGTGGAAAGAGGTTGGGTTGTGTTCAGCAACCTCTGCCTCCCTCAGTCATTAGGGCCTCCTACCTAATTGCTCTTGCAGAGG
>NW_009260676.1:890441-900807 GCF_000687185.1 Egretta garzetta
CCCAGCTATGCTCAGGACCCCTCTTGGTCTCAAAATGACCCCAGGCCCCGGAGTTACAGCGACAGCTTTGGCATGTTGCTCTCCCGTCCTCATCAGGCACAGCCCCAGCACGCAGCCACGTGGACTCTTTCCTGCCGGTGTGCAAGGTTGTGTCAAAAGTGCAAACGCAGGTGTCCACCCTGGTCTTTTAGTAGCAATTAACCTTTCCTCCTGGGTTTCCTTTGAAGCTTGCTCATGTTTTTATTGTAAAATACCAGTAAAGAATTTCATGGAGTCTAATATCTAAGCTTCCACATTACCTAATCTCATCTGTTCTCTTATCAGGGGTCTCGATTTTATTTCATCCTATTTCTGGTGGGGATAATTAGTGGATGTTAAGAAGCCATCTTGAATTTCAAAACTGCACTGCTATTTGTGTGAATGATTTGCAGTTCACTGGGAAAATGATGCTTACCAGCACAGTCCCTGGGTCTAATTTTAACCTCACAAAGATTTTTCTATCAGTCAATATCCCATGGGATTGCTGGAAATCCCTCTGATCCATGTGGGTGTAAATTTTAAGGGGAATAGTCCCACACCCTTTGAAAATGAAGACTAGAGCCTGGTTCATGGGCATTGATTTTAATATAGCTCCTTCTGTCATTAACTTCACAAGTGCGTCTTAATGGTCTTCCTGTCTCTTGGTCAGTCGTAATTCAACTTCTTGTTTGTTTTGAGGTTTTAAAATATATTTTTGTTAGAATAGGTTGCTATTTCAGGCAGAATAATATTTCGGCAATCCATTTTACCCATACTGTTAGGGCTTTGGGGCATATAGGCGTATTATATTTTTCCAGAGCTTTCAAAGTGAAAGCCCGTGTTTAACGATGACATTGGGTGTGGCTGCTGGAAATCAAAGGAGGCACAATAGACCTGGCAAACGGACTTGTCTCCCTGCCAGGCTTCCAGAGGCCAATTTATCAGCTGCAGGTTTGACCCTATATGGCTAAAACCGAGTGTAGCCAGAATGACGGAGATAAGTATAACTGAGGCCTTTGAGTCTGTGAGAGAGAAATTAAACTGGACTCTCCCTGGGGGAGAAAAAACATCTGCAAAGCCGTGCTTGCTGACTGTTTAAGGCTCAGCTTGTGCTGGCTTGCGGGCAGGCGCTGCTGGCAAGTGGGGCTGAGGAAAGTGGCCCTTTGGGGACAGGCACAGGACAGGTCGCTGCTTGCTGTGACTCAAAGGATTTGGCTGAGCTACTTTGTTGTTCAGTGGAGGAGAGTTGAGCATGGCCATGGGGCACAGGGGGAGCCTTGTTTTTATGGGGCACTGCTTGGTGGGATGGGGACAGCAGCAGTGGGTGCATGAAATGGGTTTTTTAGGGAGTTTGAGCATGAGGCACGGAGCTGTCAGGGAAAATCAGTAGGATTTAGATACCTGAAGTTTTTAAAGCCCCCCTTCCAGTGAGCCATGTGCTTATCATCATCCAGATCACTTTCCTTGTGCGATTTCTCTTCCTGCACCCCGTGTATATATAGGTTATGGTGGGTTTTTACCCCTGTTTCAAAAACAGCTGAAGTCTTTTAGGCAGGACTGCAAGCTAAACAGTTGGGGAAAGATATCTGAACAGGAGTGAGCTTGCCCTGGGTGGATGCAGCTTTACTGCCGGCCCTCCATGAGGGAGTTTTGGGGATGCTCAGGAGGGGTGGACCAACCTCTCTTGCCTGTCCCACCATGCTGGGGCAGAGCCGTGTTTGGGGGCAGCAGCAATGCCCTGGCATAACAGAGATGACTGTTAAGGTGGTTGTTTCAGTGCAGGGTGAAGTGAATGGTGACACCCAGGTGGAGCTGTGTCCCTACCCTTTTTCATTTATTCTTTCCTGTTCCTTGGAGTCCACGTTGAGTTTTGCCGTGGGTCAGCCCTGGGCAGGGATGTATAGGCATGGGCTTGTAGGTGCTGGGCACAGAGCAAGCTCTGCACCAGTGCTTTCATGAGCCCTTGAGCATCTTTGGCAAACTTGGCACCACTAAGCTATGACAGGCAGGATTTCTGAAGCACAAGCCATGGAAAACTCCACTGTGTGTCCTCCTCAGCTAAACGGTAGAGTCAGTCATGATTTTCTACTTCTCAGAGTGCCAGGTATTAGAAAAGTGACCATCTAATCAATATTGGGTTCAGCTGTTAAAGTGCAGGGATAGTCTGCGAGATCGGAGGCCGGGGGAATGGGTAGCTGAACTTTCTTGTGACATGTATGAGGTCATAGCCAGTGCCACATAAAAGAAAGAAAAACAGTTCATGGCTGTGAATAAATTGCTCACAGATGAAGAATCCAGTTTGTCAGTCATGTGATGGGAGCAATCTATTCAAATGATTTGTTATGTCCCAGTGTTTGTCTTAGGCAGTACCAGAAGCATGAAAGTACAGATATAAAACTGTGAGATAGTATGTAACAAAGATGTGAGAGATAATGGGCTATGACTGTTTTCCAGTGGAAAAGGCATACGGTGCTAATCTACCATGGATAGTTTCTTAAATGAGCAAGAAATTGAAAGAACATTTTAAAGTTTCCTGTTTCTTCACTGAAACGGAGTCATTCTGAACGCCAAGCCCAGCGTAACACTTTAATTTCTGGGCCAACCATATTATGCAAATATCTTCATGCTCAGATCTTAAACACCCGATCTCCCAACTTTGTTCCTTGGAGAATAGTATTCTCGCCTCCTATTTAGGTTAGAATTAAGCAGAATGAGTTCTGATGTCTAGGAAAAGTACGGTAACATTAACGAAGTTAAATGAATGTAAATAATTAAGGAGTGTGTTGGTTGGTTTGTCTTTTTGCATGTATTACTGGGTTGAGTACTGTATTGCTGGTGCAGCTAAAGCCACTGCTGAAGTCACTCAGAGACTTTTGACAAAAAGGAATTTACAATCAGCCTTATGTTTTGAGCTGTCAAAAATAGTGAGTTTTTCTTTTTCTTTTTCCTTTTTCTTTTTTTTTTTGTTTGCTGGCGAAGCCCCAGAGATGAAGGAATTTTTTTTTTTTTAATGTGTGTTGGATCTGCCCCAGGTTTTTTTGCAAGTGTAAGAGGAGAAGGTTCATGTTCTCTATAAGGTGCTGTTTGGATCCTGAACTTATTTCAGACCATTGTGTTTCTTGGAGATCAATGGTAAGACACTGATTTACATCAGCTGAAGTTCTTGCCAAGAGTTGTGTGGTAGGCTGGATCCTTTCCTCCAAAGACTAATTGGAGGCCATCAAACTTAATTTTGGCTACTTTAGGTTCAATCTGTCTCTCTGAAAGACCAGTAAAGTTTTCCTGCTTTTCATGTCACTTAGATTTCAAGTTGGCTTTCAATTGTAATTTCAAAGAGTATGCAATGCAAAGCGCTATATCCGGATAATAGGGTGTGCCTGCGTATACATCTGTATGCAATTCCCTCGCTTGTGTTCAATGATGTAAACTACTTTTGATGTCAGGAATATTGAGAAAAACACTGTGTACCCCCAGGCCTACAGTAGGGAAAAGGCTTGACTCCTTTCAGGGTGAGGTTCTGCTGCGGGACTAGTGATTGATGAAGGTGCTATGCGCCTACCAAACTGTCCTCCCCATTTCATGTGCATGCCGAAAAGGATTTCATATGCAAAATCTGTCAGGGTATTTCAAATCCTACTGTTTGGCTTTATTTTCCAGGTGACGAATGTTTGTATGAAAGTTTTCCTGAACTTCCTTTGGAGGAAGTGCCAGAAGCTGATGGAGAGGCTGCAAACATCCAGTGTCCAACATCTGCCAACATTCAAGAGCCGTCTTCTCCAGCAACCTCCAGCGAAGCTTTCACGCCAAAGGAGAGCTCTCCTTACAAGGCTCCGATATACATCCCTGATGACATTCCCATTCCTTCAGAGTTTGAGCTCCGAGAATCCAACATTCCTGGAGCAGGATTAGGGATATGGACCAAAAGGAAGATTGAAGCAGGGGAAAAGTTTGGCCCTTTTGTAGGAGAGCAGCGGCCACACCTTAAAGATCCCAGTTACGGTTGGGAGGTAAGACACTTTACATTCTTTTGGTCTGTTGAACTCTCTTGCGTGTCTATAAACACAGAAATATTTGTAGAATTTGAGTCCTATCTTGCAGCAGCCAGGGGATATTTGTGTGCAGGAAGACTGCTTTGTGTGGCCTTTCAGGGCTTTCTGGATGGAAACAAGTGTAAATTAAAAAAGAAAAAAGGCAGGAATTATTGTTGCTCTTCATGCATGAAATCTGTTTGGGTGGATATTGGCAGGTGATGTCTCTTTTGGGGAAGGAAAGGAAGAAATTGCGTTGTTGGAACACTTCTCTACCATTTTTAGTCTGCTCTTGTGCAGTCCTGCTGTATGTTCGTGGGTTAGGGATTTGCAAATGACACTGCGCTACATATTTGAAAAGAAACTGAGTGCTGCTTTCAGGGTTGTGCATCGCCCCTTTCTGTTGACAATGGTTAGAATAGCCCTAAAATTTGGCATTGTGTGGCTAAAATTGCTATTGCAGAACCTTGTGCTACTCTGGGATGTCAAAAACTGGGGGTTTGATCCTGGTTCCGTTTAACTTAATGGGAATTTTGCCATTCATTCAGTGAAAGTATGTTTGGATGCTGGTGTCAGACCTAGCACATATGGGGATGATGTGGCTCATGTTACTTCTGCAGATGCTCTGAGAAATGTTGCTTTTCTTGAAGGAGCACAAGGCCTCCTTTGGCGAGTACAACAGTTGCCTCTTGCTTTCCCTGCCTTTGGGGGCAATGTGGTTTCCTCGCTGTGATACCATCGTGGAGTTGGCCGAGTTGCAGGTCCATGGTCAGGTCAGGGCTTTAGACCTCAAGTGCTGCATGTTGCCAGTTGTGTTATGCCGTAACAAATGTTCTTGCCCGGTTTTATTCATAGTTTTAACAATGTGCTGTAGAAACAGAGTGCAATCTCAGCTTTCCATCTGTACGTTTCCTTTGGTTTCTGATAAGAGGAGAAGTGCAGAGTTTGCACGGCTCTCTAGGGGCATGACTGACCTCTGGAGAGTTGGGAGGTTCATTTTCCCAGGAAAAAATGGAGTTTTGCTGTGGAGCAGAGCCTTGCAGATATGGTGGAAAATAGAGGTTTGATTTGCTGTCCATAAATACTCCGTGAGTTCATTCCAAACTTTCCATCTGGTTGTTTAAACTCTGGTGAGACGTGTGACAATATGACAGAATAGTGTCAGGAGAAATTATAGAGGTGGCAGCACTCTATCAAGTTAACAGACCCTGATGCAATATAATTGCTGCTGAGAAATCTTTATTATTTGACAAAGGCACCAGGAAGCCATAAAATCTGACTTTTAACCACAACACAATTAAGCTCAGATATTGATAACAGAAATTGGAGCAAAACTGCTGAGACACGGCTGTACTTGCAGGTTTAACATATACCAAAATCAGAGATTTTTAGGATATTCCTCAGGTGGTATAGTGCAGGATAATAATATTGAGGGAAACCCATCGTGATTTTTCACACCCTTAGATGTTGATAATGTACTGCAGTATTAGAGACCAGTTTTCCTGCTTCAAATATTTAGGATTTTGCGGTCTACAAAATCGGCACAAGAAATGCATATCTTGATAGTGCTGGAAGCCCAGCTGGCAGACTGAATCCCTTTCAAGCTGCAGGACTCATGCCATTTGAACAGCGTTATAGATTTCGGACAGCTGGGGAGAAGCTATTGAAAAGGGCTGGAGAAAAATCACACAAAATCAACAGTCGAGTCCCTCTGCAATTTGGCCACTCACCTAGAAGTGCTCTGCAATGCTCAAGGGAGCTTGAAACAGAATATTTTTCCAACAAGTGGGTTAAGTACATTTACTGTAATGGAAGGGAGACAATTGCTGCTTACCAGAGCTTGCATAAGGAGCATGATGGCATGTAGTGAAGGTTAAGGGCAAAGGACAGATGTGGGGGACCCTGGTAGTGCTGGAGAAGACCTTGCCCGTCCCAGCCCAGATGGTCATCATCACACTGCTCTGGAAACCACCACTACCTTGGACCTATGCCTTGGGATAAAAAAGGGAGAAAGTAGTTGTGTAGGGTCAGGCGGTGTCAAAGGGAGCATGGGATGGTGAGGGAAAGGTGTCATTTATCGAGGTCTTGGGAAGATGAGCTTTTCTGCCGTCAGTTTTTCTGCCTGAATGGGCACCTTTGTGAAATGGCATTTCTCCTGCCAGGTGCCAATAAGTCAGCTAACAAATGGGGAATTCAGTCTGCTGTTGCCGATATCAAGGTGAAATTTCATTGTTATATTTTAAATGGAGGAAGGATGGAGCCAAAGCTTCTGTATGGTACTGACTGTGGATTTTAATGACTTTGTAGTATGAGAGGTTTTAAAATCTTTTTTTCCCATAACGATACTTGTGTGCTGAGAGAATTCCACTGACGTAGCTGCTGTCAAGATATTCTTTTCTGTTTGGTTATATATAATTCCTAGAATAGTTCATGATGCTATAGAGGTCAGCTGTGTCTGGTGGCTTCAAAAGGCGAGATCCCTCAACCCGCTCGAACTTTCTGGCTGGTCCCACAGGCCAAAGAAATGTTTTGCTGTGTCCTGGTTTACTTGTTTCTTCACCTCACATATGCGTTGCTCAGAGAAATATATAGTGGGGTTGCAACAAGTTTGTGTGCTTATTTAATTCTCTTGAATAGAGTCCCCTGCAGCTACAGTGAGGATGACTAAGTGACTGGAAAAGCAATCCTTCCATTTTATCTAAATTTTTTTGAGTTTAAGGTGAAACACTGAACATACGCTGGTGTTTGACTTTCAGAGATGATGAAGGAAGAATCTTTGTTCAAGAAAATAATTAGCATAAACATACTAAAACATTTTTGGAAGGAAAGCTGAGCATCTTCCTTAGCTGTTTGCTAATACTCCATGTATTACTGACTTTACTATCAAAGACTTGCCCCTTTTTTGCAGTTGTTCAGATTGCTAGGTAACCTAGAGTCTTAAACTAGAAAATTTCAACCCAAACCCCTATGTGCACGTTGCAGGGAAGACTTTATAGCTACACACAGATGTGGACTCTAACTATGTCTTTGGAAAGGATGTTTTTATAAGACACCACGCTAAATTCCCTTGCAAAAGATTGTCATAGTTTGGGGTATTTCCAGCTGTGGGATACTTCTGACTTCCAGTTTTTGTGACTGATGTCCATCTGAGGTGACACTAGGATTAGCCTGTAGTGGTGGGGAGGGAGAGAAGTGGAAGCTGGAGTAAATGCTGCTGTTAATTTTTGCAGCCAGGCTGTTGACGATGCAGAAAAATTTGCTGCAAAAGGCTGAGGAATTTCATGGGATCTCTTCCTACGTTCCCCTACAGCAAGCCTCCCTATGGCGTCGACGCAGAGTTTTGTCAGAGCAAGTACAACAAAACAATGTCTATCGTGTCCATTTATATACTTCAGCCATAAAACACACTCTGGGACAAAGAGAATTTGTTGTGATAGAGTTGCGCTTGGGTCATGATTAGAGTGCTGTAGACCAGTTTAAATGAAAAGCCATAAATTTGAATTTTATCTCATTTTGTGGGTCTAGAGCTGAGCATTATCTAATCAGGTATTGGTTAGCTAAAGTACAAATCGAACAGGGGGTCACCGGACAAGGGGAAAGGTCGAGCTTTTTTGCAGTTTGTCACCGAGGTTTTAGTATTTGCCAGCAGCCCGAATATCCGAGGGGGTCGGGAGGCTGTTGCTCAGTGGTTGTTTGAAAAGGGAAAATTGACTGCTGCTTAATCAACAAAGAAAACAAGCTTTTAAGGGATGGCAGTAATTTTTTTTTTTTTTTTTTTTTAAAAAAACAAAAGCAAGGGAACACAAATTTAGTGATTTCATCGTGGTTCATGCCCTTCTATGAAAAACAACTGGGACAGTATTTCAAAGCAAGGCTTTGAATGGGTCACCAAAGCACATGCACCTATCTTCGACCGGCTTTTTCCGGAGCGCATTGAATATTCAAATTCAGGTCTTTTACTGCTATGGCAAACTCAGTCGTAGCTGCGATTTCTTCACAGCTTGCTTTTTTTTTGTCCTAAACTTTTGTTTCTTAACTAAGGAGGTAAAACCAGGAGCAATAAACTCTAATAAATCAAACTTGCCACAGAAGTAAACAAATTATTTTAGAGCTTTATAAAGCAGCATATAATGTGTTTATAGGGCAGAGGATGTTTTCATGTCATGACAGTGGGCCTGAAAAACATCTCAGATTAATTCTAAATGGAAATTAGGAGACTGTTCGCCTATTTATTTACCTCTCTCCTAACATTTTTGATGTGTATCTTTGGGGGAAGCTGGACAACTTCTTAATAATTGTTTTAGAGTAAAGGCTTTCCACCGATCGATAGGGGCTAGAATTGTTGCAATTTTAAGTTTCAGTTCTGCACTCTTTGGCTTTCTTTTGGCATTTCTTAAATTTACATTTAGGTTTATTTGAGATTCAGGGTTCTGGGTGTACGACCTATCTTTATGAAAATAAAATAAAAAGTTACAAAATGTAAAGGTATAGGCTTTTAGAGTTGGAATCTAATATGAATGCTCTAAAATCCAGCTTGTAGTGTCTAAACTGATAGCTTGGTTTTCTTGCTCTTAGCATCCAAAATCTTCCTCTGTAATAAATGGGAGTTACTGGCTGATTCCACTCTGTGTATGGATATTATCCCCTATTTTTGGGTCCTCCTTTGGAAAACCTTTGTCGGAATGTTGAAAACAGCTTCTGTCTTTTTTTTTTCTTTTTTTTTTTTTTTTTTTTAATAATAAAAACAGAACAAAAAGTAGCATCTTTTAAATAGCTGGGCATGGGATTCACATATCCTAAAACTCGTGTTAAGCTATTCTTAATAAACAATGCTGGTCCTGAGGGATATAATTCTCTTGTAGTCAGTGAAATCACACTGGGAGAGAGCAGGAGATTGTCTTTGGCAGAAAGGAAAAATGAAAGGAACAAAGACTTCACTTCTGAGCATATTTCTTTGGGATATGGAGTTTATCCTAGTGTTAAATTAAAAACCCCTTAATTTTCTGCTGTTGTTTGACACTTTTCACACTGCACTGACTCACCGACCAAATCTTGACCTTTTCTTGAATCGTCTTTAAGAGCATTAACTTGCAGAGCAGCTCCACGCTGGGCCAGGTGATTGGAAAGTGGGGAGATTCCTTGTCTACGTTCTCTCCTTGCATATGGATCTCAGCAGTATAAGGACTCCAGAAACCTTTGCAAAAATTATTATTGAAGCAAAAGCAGGAATAGGAATGTGGGTTATTTGAAATGAAAAGGGAGGAATTTGTTTTATAGTGCGAGGGAGGGGATGGTTTTTGATCAAAAAAAGACCAACCCAGTCTTGCAGATAGCGTATTCTCCCCCAGGTCAACAGATCATCCTCTTCTTGCAGCTGCAGGTGGGGGTGACATCCTTACCTTTTCTTCGATACATAGGTGATGTTTTATCCCCTTTGGAGCTCAGCTTTGCAAGGCATGGAGCGCTCTGGCTGAGATCCAATAAAGCACTTAGGCACGGGCTTATCATCAACAGGATTACCCAGGTGTTTGAGTTAAGCATGTGCTTAGCTGCTCTGTTAAGGTCTCTGCTAGGGACAGAGCGTTCAGTGCCGCATAGGATGGAGTTCATACCATATATCTTGCCTGGGGTGAGTATGCACGAGGGTGCTTAAGACAGCCCCTCGAAAGTTGTGTACAAAAAAAAGACATTGCTTACGGTGCTGCTAATGCTACCGGACTGAATTCTTCTGTTGTTTGCATCTGTGTCTTGTGGTGAGGCTGTGACTAAGTCAAATGCTACCGCAGCAATAGGATTCCTGCAGCAAGGTTGGACTTGATGATCTTAAAGGTCTTTTCCAACCTAAATGATTCTATGAGTCTGTGAAGGTGGACAGATGTGCTCATGAGCAAATCATCACTCTAAGAGGAGATGTCAGTTGTATACCCCAACCAGCTACCTGGCTGTTAATGCCAGCTTTCTCCCTGGTCAGAGGACAGGCAGTTTACAATTACAGATGACCAAACATCAGGTCCTCAAATACCAAGATACGAGCAGGTGGACTTGTCATTCAGTTTGAATTAAGTATATTTGACAGCAAAAGGGAGCTGTTGGTCCTTTGGGTTGTTTCATGCAGATGGAAGAATATTAGGACATGGATACAACACACGCAGTAGTCTACTGTTGTCTTTCTCTACTGTTCCTTACTTCCATTCTCCAGTTGTCCTAATTCTTTGATTAGCATGACTAAGCAGAGTCTCACATTGTTGGTGGGACGTGATACCATGTTTTTTTGAACAAATACCACAACTGTCCCCTTGCTCAGGCAGAGCTGCTGGTTG
>NW_009260676.1:900824-923950 GCF_000687185.1 Egretta garzetta
AGATCTAAAGAGTTCCCTCTTTGGCTCTGCAATGGAGCCATTCCCAGAAAACATTCAAATGTTCAAAACCCTATCACGCAAGGTAGCTGGGAGGCTGCCAGAAGGGAGGTGCCACTCGTCCCTGTCCTGGGCTGGCTCTGGCACTGGGGCTGCTGCTGCTCATGGTGCTGATAAATCACTAAGCCAACCCAAAGCCGATGTGGCAACAGCATGAGGAAGAGGTTTTTGGCCAGCGCAGGAGCCTGAGCGTGTGCTGGTGTGGCACGGCTGTGAAATGTGACATTAAAAGGGCAAGGCAACACCTTTGTCTCCATGAAACCTAAAATAGTTTGTGTAGAATTGACTGTTTCTTCACCTATGGTGGGAGCTTCACCATGTCTTTGACCTTGGGGGCAGGAAATCACCCATTTCATGGCACAGTGTAAAGCCACAGAAACCTCTCTGTAGGCCTGCGTATGTATTCCCCACAAAGCCACCGAGGTTTTAATTTAATCGGGAGGAGCATTAACTCCCGAGGGAAGCAGAGTGAAACCCTAAGGGTCAAGTGGACTTAGAACTAGGAGGGGGAGAAGGAAGTTTTGTTACCTTCTTCAGAGCGGAACTGAGGGCGATGCTTCAGGAATTTGTATTCCTATGCAAAATAAGATGGTGGTTATTTACTCAAATGCAACCTGGGTAGATTTTATTTGAGTTTGGTAGCACTCGGTCCAAGCAGGTAATAGCACTAAATAAACCCAGAGAAAAGCTGACATTGGAGTAGATCTGTGAGATTATCAAAAGAAAATATGAAGAAAAATCCTTGAGATATGCCAGACATCCCTTTAAAAGACAAAAGCTGTAAATTGAATTTAGCCATTAAGAAAGACAACATCAGAAAGAAAAATAAAAAAAGACAGAACTGAAGAGAATAATAATTGCATCTAATAGAACTGACAAACAATCATAAGTCTTCCCATTAAATAAATATGTTATAAAAAATTTATTATGAAATGCCACATTATGCAAGCCAGGATTCAAAGATGAGTTCTTTGCATTAAGTACAGTAGATGCCATTAAGGAAAACAGTCAATATGTCACTAAGCCACGGCCTGTAAAATTAAATTGATTTGGTAAATGTAAGTAAGATAGATCTGTTTGCTTTCATCATCAATTTTGAGTGGGTGAACAGGTGATGTCACCAACCTGGGAGCGATAAAGATGCAGGACCATCTGGAAAGCTTTGTGATGGATGGGCAACTGCTTTTGGATAGTGACAGTGCTGTGGTACTTTGTCACTTGGGATGCAGTACTTAATAACTTTTCAATACCATCATAATAAATTTCACTGCCTTATTAATATAGAAATGGTGAGTTATTACCGTGATGGCTATTGTAAATAACAAGAGATGCAGCTGTCAAGAGCTGATTGTTTGGGCATGTTTCTTTAAGCAACACAGTTGACTTGGGATAATCAACGTATGTCTATACCAGCAGAGTTTATTGCTCTTGTCAAAAGAAAAAGCTGCATTATTCAAAAATTATATGAAGTCCATAATAAACAAGTTTAATATATTATCAGACTTTTCCTATAAGTTTCCTAACACAGAGCAATAAATCACTTTTAATAATGCCTTTCTGTGTACAATAATATCCTTATGTTGTAATAATGTCCTTTCTTAACTATTCACCGAACAGAGAACTTCTGAAAAAACAGAAAGGTATCTCTCGCTTGTCAGAACACTTACAAAATTAAATCTCCCTATTTCATTAAAAGGCTACTTTTGATATAAAGCCGATGGACTCTAGCTGTGCCTGCCTTTTTTATTTTAATTGAACAGATGTAGTTAAAAGTAATCTATGACAAAGAAATACAGACAAAATTATAACCATGTGTCCCTAAATACTGGCAGGAAAGAGCATCTGTGGGTGTTTTATGAAAGCCCAGGACTGCTCGGTGACATTGCTGTTAATGTCATCGGGCTGAGGACTGGAGAGAAACAAAATGCATAGATAGTTGTTAGCAGATGATGAATTGCCAGATCAATCATTTAGCACCATTCAGGGTATTATACCATTGTTCTCTGGGAAGATAATTAAATCAATGATGTCTTTCTTATTTGTGTAAAGAGGCACAAACTTGTAAAGAATATCCAAAGCTCCTCAAACATATTAATTCTGGATTTATTTTTTTTTTTTTAAACCTTTTGCCTTTCAGGCTCTAGCTTTGTCCCTCTTTTCAATTAAACGTCTCTCTACCATTTCTATGACTGCTGAAAAGAGAGCCAGCAGTCTATTAACAGGCAATAAAGTTCAGGAAGCCTAAGACTAGTTTCTTGGGTCAGAGGTGAAAATTGCATACTAAATGAAACAAAGGTGTGTCTTGATGGCTCAACGAGCAGCAGAGAGGAGCCTACATGTGGGCAGGAGGAGATGGTCATCATTAAACAGAAGCAAATGAAGACAGGAGTTAGTGTATGGCAAAATGCTTATTAACCCAAATGAACACAGGCACTTCAGAGGATATAGCACTGAGATTTGGCATTTAAACGACCGTGTGATTTAATGGTACCGTTGAAATCTGGGCATTTGGTCTAATATAAGACATCACTAAAAGCAAAAAAAAACAAAAACCAAACCAAACCCAATTTCTGCTTGCTTGAGCCTGCAGATTGGGATGTGTTTATCAGAATGGTACAAAAAAAATACATATTTGGAAGTAAAGAATAGACAACAATAATTGGCTAATAGGGTATTTCCACCCCAGAGGGTATTAACGTGGCATTTTATTGATGTGACAGCCCTCAGGTTTCCTGGCTGAATGGTAGGTGGCACACGCAGGTGTGAAGACAAAAGTTGTCGTAATCCAGCCCAATTTTATGCGATCGCATTAACTTTGGCGCATACAGTAAGCATGAATTTGGGGAAAAAAATACAAATGTTAAGTAGCCCTTCTTTTAAAGTGCAGTCCTAGCATTTAGCATGGAAAGAGGTAAAAGATCCCGCAAAAGCCATGACGTTTCATTAGGTGAAGCCCACAAGTGTAAAGGGGCTCTTGTGTTTAGTGGGTTTCCCAAAGTGCTGTTCTCAGTCACGACTTGATGAAGTGTATTGGCAACATGCACAGAAGAACGGGCTTGGGTTCACTCGCTGAGTCTTCATGTGCTGTGTTGGAGACCTGGTGTGTAGCTGTTCAGGATTTTGAAGAGTAACTTTCAATGCCTTCATATCTTCTTGAAAGGGCCTCAAGTGGTAAATGGGCTTTGTAAAAGCGTTACTATGACTATATATGTATTTTATTCGATTAAGTCTGAATATTTGTGTTTTTGAAGAGATTTGTGGTCACGGTATTTCTGTTGCATACAGCAGCGAGTATTTCAAAACCATGGCAGTAATGTTGATTTTGTGCAAAAATGTAAATCTCTCTGGGATGGGAAAATGGAAGTTTGGGTATGGGAAAGCTTCAACATTACTGCGTTTACAGGAAATACTCTTTGAAGCCAAATTTTAAGCAGTCATCTAGTGATAACCTCTGCATAAGTCAAAATTTGCACGTGAACATGGAAAAAGTAATTTTTCTTGTTGGCGTTAACTGGGCATCTACCTATTTGTAATGCCTACGTGTGTAGGCACCTAAAGGAGCAGTTAACAAAGAGGAGAGAAACGGGTTTTTCTGTCTTCCTTTAATGCTAAAACCAGAAATGATCCTACTGAACCCTCTGTGTCTGCAGAGGAAGATGGTGCTGATGCCCAGTAGAGAAAGGGAGAGCCGCGATGTGCTGCAGTGCCTTGCCGTGCCTGTGGAAATGTCTCCTCTTTTGCACAGAGGATAGCATCTTACAAATTTCCCCTGATTAAGAGTATGAGGAGAGGCCTTTATTTCTTACCAGTTTGAAGATCCCTGGTCTCAAAATACAATTCCCTTGACTGGCTGGCCCCAGGCAGCACACGTCTCTTCTCCTTTCATTGCTCTTTTCCTCCTCCTCCTATAGGACAGGTGCTACTGTCCTCTACGTTGTCCCAAAACCTTGCAGCCAGCTGGGATCCTTGTTCAGCCTCATGAAAACCCCTGTAATTTCCTTCTGCCCAGCCTGTTCCGCATCCTTTGCCAGTCCCATCCCTCTCTGTTCCTTACATCTGGCCCTCATCTTCCTCACTTTATTTTTCAGCAGGTCACTGCTATGATGGTTGCCTTTACCTGAAGCATTGGCCATGTGCACAGTCTGCTGACCAGGCTCTGATTGCCTTTTAGTGCCTGCATATATTTTAATTTTCTGCTTCATCCCTTCCTGTCTCTGCTCTCCTCATGCTAGCACTTCAGTGTCCCTTGGTCCCTCCAGGCTTGGTGTTTTACCACTCTTGGGGACAGAATCTGCCCCTACGTTCATACTCTTCCCTCTGCCTGAAATATCACCAATTTTGCCCTTGGCAAAGCGCCTTTCATTGCTCTTTTCCTCCTCCTCCTATAGGACAGGTGCTACTGTCCTCTACGTTGTCCCAAAACCTTGCAGCCAGCTGGGATCCTTGTTCAGCCTCATGAAAACCCCTGTAATTTCCTTCTGCCCAGCCTGTTCCGCATCCTTTGCCAGTCCCATCCCTCTCTGTTCCTTACATCTGGCCCTCATCTTCCTCACTTTATTTTTCAGCAGGTCACTGCTATGATGGTTGCCTTTACCTGAAGCATTGGCCATGTGCACAGTCTGCTGACCAGGCTCTGATTGCCTTTTAGTGCCTGCATACATTTTAATTTTCTGCTTCATCCCTTCCTGTCTCTGCTCTCCTCATGCCAGCACTTCAGTGTCCCTTGGTCCCTCCAGGCTTGGTGTTTTACCACTCTTGGGGACAGAGTCTGCCCCTACGTTCATACTCTTCCCTCTGCCTGAAATATCATCAATTTTGCCCTTGGCAAAGCGTCTCTATCCCTATGAGTACAGGGCCCAACTATTTCCTTTCCAAAGTTGATTTTCTCAAATCATCTCCCAAATTTGATGGCTAGCGTTGTTGTGAAAAGGGCAATATCTCAGTTTCTGTCCTCAAAGCCTGTTCCCTCCCGCTGATGCAAGCGAAGCTGAATAAAACGTGGTTTTAGGCAGAAATAACGATGCCCTGCTTTCACACTAGTTTAAATAATTATTTGAAAATTACGACTTAAACAGAAGCTGCTGTGTGTATAAAGAAACCCTCGTGGTGGGGATTCGGCTTGTGTGACTTGTTGGGCATTTGCATTCAAATACTTTTGTGCTTCTGGGGCATTTTTAAGACTTGACTATCTGCTCCCACCACCTATGACAACAATGCACAAGCAAAAGATGAAAATTCTGGTTTTCAGCCCCAGCATTCCTGAATAAAATTTGGCTGATTGCAACAGTATCATTTTGGGTGTGATTTTTAGTGGGTTTGAGTTTGAATGGGTTTAGAAGAGGTGCTTGAGCGGCTTTTGTCCCCATGCTAATGCCCCCACAGCAGTGGGAGTCAGGAGGAGTGAAATGATGACCTGAAATAGCAGACGGCTCCAAACAGAGCTGGATTAATGTGAAATGGGGCCCTCATCCCATCCAGCCAGAAGCTTCCAGCCAGCCCGGGGGCATCCGTGCCATACCCCATCCAGGATCGCCCCCAAGCCCTCCCCATCAAGCCCACCGCGCCCCCAATCCTTCCACAGCACAGAAATTCCCCAAAGTGGGTCTCGAGCAGCCCTGGTTGGGACTCTGAGCTATGTGCCCTGCCGGACATTAAACAGCGGAGGGATTAAAACCCAGTTTGCCTGTATTCTGACAGGTTTTGTGTAATTTTTTTATGTGCAACAGACGCATTTGATGTGTTTGGAAAATTCGGCAGTAGCATTCCCCCTCCTGTGATACTGCCAGGCTTGCTGTGTAGTGCTGAAGAAGAAGAAAAAAAAAAAAAAGCCTTAGTGTTGGGAATTATAAATAATTTGATGCAACAGGTTTAAGTTACCATTTTTGTGGTGAAAAGAAAAGCTTAGCGTGATCCAGATTTTCCTTGGTTTCCTCCCATTCTGCTGAGAAGCAGAGGTATTCACATTTCTTTGTCTAACAGTTTTATAATGTCTTAAGAGATTAACAGTGAGCATGAATGAGGGGCTGAGGATTAGACGACAAAAAGCCCGGGCCGTCCACTACCTTGTTTGCACATTTTACATTTTTCAGCATTGCCGGAGCGAGTATAGAAACTAAGGAAAGATAATAAGGACCAGAGTCCCAAAAGTGTTTAGTGATTCAAAAAAATTCAGATGCCATGTCAGAACTGACAGAATGATGGAGCATTATGTGGCAGGACCCACTTTTTTGTCTTAGGGTAAGCTCTCGCCCTGAGTGAATGCAGATGTTATCGCAGGATCCCAGACAGACAGTCAGTGAAATGTGACAAGCTGTCAGCAAAGTTACACTACGTTGAGTTTGCTAAAATATCCCAAAGCTTTATACATGGCTTATTTTTTTTTAATATATATATAAAAAACTCTTAGCTCAATCAATCGGGGGGGAAGAGAAGAAATGGTTACAGTAACCTTTCCAGTCGAGAATCCTTTGAACGGTTCAGACGTGGCTGTAAAAGGTTTTTAAGAGGAGGGGGAAAATTATCATCTGAAATATTTGGAAGGTTACGTTGGCACCGGTAAAATTTCTGCAAGCAAAGCGCGTGCATGGTAAGGCTGTTAACCACATGTCATACCGCGTCAGTCACTCCCCGGGTGATTTGGGTATTTACCCCTGTGAAATGCTTAGTCAAATCAGTAATAGCAGGCAGCAGGAGTGAATCCTACCAGTACTCAGCTTTCTCTTTCGCAGGGTATCAACTTCAAAACAGGGGGGGTTTATAAGCAATTGTAATTCCTTTTCTGTTTTTTGGGTTTTTTTTAATTTTTTTTTTTTTAACCTCAGAAATAGATGCAAATGAGCTGGTAAAATTGCAAACAAAATTACATCCTTTTTGGAAAGTGAACTGGTTAAAACACGCTCGGCAAATAAAAATATGTGTCAAGGCAAATCAATGCAAATGATCTGAATTCAGATGCTCTGAAGTTACAGCGAGGCTCAGAAAATGACTTTTGTTTTGAATGTTGGGTCTGCGAGGGATATTCGATTTGCAAATATTGTAGCAAGATAAAAAGCTTTTTAAATTTTGAGTAGGAAAAATAGCCCCTTTCTGCATAATCTTAAACATTTAACTCTCAAGGAATCTGCAGTGGCGTTATTTATGTGCTAACATGCTCCCAGGACTCTGCTCAGTATTTTCTTGTTTTAATACTTCATTACTTAGAAAATATGGATATATACTGGGAAACGCGAATATTTTTACACATGCAACTGATTTTCACTTTTGAATTAGGACTGTGTCAGATTCAAGATTTACATAATTAGAGGACAGGGAGCCTAAAATACTGATGTTTTCAATTTATGTCACAGATTTATTTTAGAGATGTATTTCCTTATACAGACGAGTAGATTTTGATTTGAAAATGCTAACTCAAATTGTGTATCTGTTTTGCAAGTAATTATACGTATCATTCACAGGAACCCCTTTAATAGTCTGTATTCTTGTCTTATTACTGTTAGCTTAAGCCTAAATTTAACGAGAAGGCTGTTCATAGTAGCACAAACTAATATATTTTGCTAGAATATGAGTTGCAGTACATTCATTCTCTTCAAAGCAGAACAGAGTAATGCATGTGATTTATAATCAATTTAGGTCTCCTTTTGAATAAGATGATCTTGCATTATTTGTTTCCGTAGACTGAAAATATTAATTTACTTCTAGAAGCAGCGGAGAGAAAGGGAAACGTACCCAGCCACAATTTAGTGCAATTTGTGTGGTAACAAAACGTATTGCCAGACAACGCAACAACCTTCCCCGATTCAGAAAAACGGGACGCAAAGATGCTCAGGAGATAACATCTCGCACGGCGTTTTTGCAAAAAAAAAAAAAAAAAACCACCCCAAAGTAAACAATCCAACTAAATTATGTATATGGAGGAAATGATTGAGAATATGTTTAGCTGGTAATCGCACTCAGGCTGAAGTTTTAAATTTCATCTGTCTGCTCAGATCTATTGTGATCCATTAAGTGGCTTCCTTTTTTTCCGACAAATTGAATGCTGCAACTGCAAGGAGCTCTTTTGTTCTTTTAATTCAGTCAGCATGGAAATGATTTTCTCATTTCAGGCCCTTTTCTGTCCTCTCTTCATTGTGTCAATAAAATAGAGTTGTGCAGAGCTGCTCTAATCAGCTTAGAGTGCTAATTCATTGCACTGGGATGCTCTCTGGGTCCGGCTACAGGTGGGCACTATAAGGGGTCAGTCTCCAGGGGAGTCTAATTGTGTCTCTCTTGGGTCTTGTTTGCAGAATAACTGAAATCTCAAACCCCACCTTAAGAAGGGAAGGGAAAAATGCACAAACACAGGCGCAGAGGAGCGCGCGCGGTCTCTAGATGCACCGCTCAGTCTCAAAGTTGTTTCCATTCTGACACTCTTTGGGGAAGGGAACGCTTTAGCTCAGTGGCAAAAGATTAGTAAGAAACGTTGTAGATGAACTTTAAAATTTAAATAAGAATTTGATCATGTCGAGCTACAGGTGTGCAAGAGGTGCTGGTGGGGGGTTTTGGGGGAAGCTTGCCTCTAAATTTTGGAGGCTTATCAAAAGACTAACGAAAACCAAGAAAATGTGTTATTTAGATAACTAATCCTCGCTGTGTGTGCCAGTGGTGGTCTTTAGCAAGCTTTTCACCAGGGCACGTTGAGCGTGAGGGGGTCTGCCCAGCCCCAAGGAGCCCAGGAAATCCTTGGGCAAGCGAGGCTGGGAGGCCGGGATGCCCCAGTCCCACCCCGGTGCTAAACCCTGCGGCAGCCTTCATCCTGGCATGGAGCGGCTGTGCTAACGCTGGGAGGTGATGATTTCTGCTGGGGAGTTTGGGTCCTACCCTGGGTTATCTCAGAGAATTGCTTGAGAAGGATCAAGAGAGGAGGAGGAGCACAAGGGGAAGGGAAACCTCATGTTTGCCTTCTGCCCCGATATTGTGTAGTTTGTTGTCAGCTCTGTCCCTGGCACAAGAGCAAGCAGATTTCAGGCTTTTTTTTTTTTTTTTTTTTTTTTTTTAGTAGATGAACTTATGTTTGCCACCAACAACAAAAAACTGAGAAAAGGGGTGCCGATACGGGGGGGATGACTCCTGGTGATGCCCTCCTGTCTCTTGCCACCTTGTCCCATGGTGGGAGGTTTGGGAGCATCTGCCCTGGGGTGTGTTCTTGCCTCTGCCAGCCCTGCACCCCCAGGGCAGCCCTGGCACCTTTTCCATTAGGGACTGAGCAGCAAAGCCCAAATTTCCCAGACAGACGTGATAGACGCTGCCAAATCACTTCCTGATGTAACGCCAGCAACCCCAGTGATGTTACAGCACTCACAAGTCTGCTCCCAGCACTTGGTATGCAAAGCCAACAGAGATGGCCGTAGACGAAGTAGTAATTATGGGGCTCCTATCGAACACTTCTCGGCACCTTAAACATGGTAGAGCGGCCCTTGCTCGCCTCCTCGCTGGGGAGGAAGGGCACAGCTTGTCGCAGAGCAACCGGAGACCCCGTGGAAAGAAAAATGCAGTAAGAGTGGTAAAGAAAACTGAGCAAATAATAAATTCCCTTGGCAACGTAGCAAAATGTAAAAGAAACTGTATTTGGGCAGTATTTTGTTTTTAAATGAACAGGAAGGTTTGCCCACAGAATGCATTTCCTGTGCCCACAATAGCTCAGGCAAAAATTGGGCACTTCTTGGTATTACTTTGAAAAAAAAATTATTTGGTCCCTCCCAGCCTCTTTTACCCCTGTGTGATTGAGGTTCTCACTTATATGTAAGAAAAGCAGAGAGGGCATGGCTGTGGCACGTGGCCCAGGGGCAGCTCCTCTCCTGGAGCACGGGGGCTTGGGGAGCAGGGATGTGACAAAGCCTCCCAAAAACTGATGTCTTTCCTGCAGAGAAGCCAGTGTGGGCTGCAGAAAGGGTTTCAAGGCAACTTGGGCTCTGCAGGGCATCAAAGCCTCGTCCTTAGCTACTTCCACAACTGCGGTCCTCCTTCACTCTGAGCGAACCTGATTGAATTTGGGCAGGACTGTTCCCCATCAGTGGGTTTTCTACAGGAGCCGTAAGCTGTCAGTCTATTGTGGTTTTGTGGCAGAGCCGCCACCGTGAAAATTAATTAACATACCTGAAGACACCCCTGAGCAGGAAATCATAGTGCTGCTCTGTGATTCAGGGGTGAATAGGATTTCTCTATTATCAAAAACTCCATCAGGGAAGAGGAAATTAAGTTCCTAATTAGACAGTGTCCAAAGGAAGAAGTGAGGCATTGAAGAGATGAAGAAAATTGAGAGGTAGCTGATGCACGTATCAGGCTAATGATAGAAAAGGAAATAGTAGAGCTTGAAAGGTCGCTGACCTTATTAGGCTTGGAGAAAAGTAGTAGATCTTCAAAAGCTTTCACCTAGGATAGGTTGACAATGTGTGAAGTTCTCTAGATGGTCAGAGAGGAAAGACAGCCCAGAAAGAGCATGGGAACAAATTAGGTAGATTACAGTGAACTGTATAAATGCAACATGAAAAGCATATTTAGAAAAGAGAGGAATTCAGAGTGAAATAGCCAGAAAGGTTTTGTTATTTGACGAGATCTCTTTTCAGGACGAGTACAGGATTTTCTTTCCCACTTAGTAATTTTCTTTCTTTTTTTTTTTTTTTTAACTATAAATTAAACACAATAATGATCCCTCACTGGGTATAACATTTCCCTAATGAAGTATTTGCTTTCTGCTAAACTGAAATATTTCAGTGGTAGCCAATTCTGAACGTTAACTTCAGGGAGATGAAGATAGCGCTGCTAATAATAGCTTCCACGTTAGTTTTTGAATAGAAGAAACATGTTCTGCACCACTGAGTGAAAGCATTGCAGCTCCCTTAGTGGCAAGAGACTTTTACCTTGGAATACCAAACCTGGCCAGCTGCAAGACTTTTAAAGGCTGTTACAGGCTATTTTCTCAGTAGGTAAAAACTCCCTGGCTCTTTAAATGAGATATTACAAGAAACAAGTCTATAGAAAGTCAAATGAAATACCCCTAAAGCCTGCCTCCTCCCAGCCTCTCTTCCTGCAGCAGTTTTGTGCTGAACGTAGGTGATTTCTCAGAGCCAGCAAGGCCTGATTAAAATCCTCCCTGCTGGTTCATGTACAAGCTTGAGTTTAGAGGCAGAGTTGTTTCTCTGTCTTTCTGGTAAATGCTTGAGTTTTCTTGTTCCGACGGTTTGGTAGGAAAGGGGGAGAAAGAATGCAAAGAAGAAAGAGGAGGAAATTAAAAATACAGCACTGTGTATTTTTCATGCAATGGGACCAGTCCGTTTACAATATAATGTAACATAAATTCTCTGCTGATAAAAAAAAGGATGTAGCACCATGACTTTCCTTTAACGTAAGCAGAGCATGAGCCACTCCAACAGTACCAGTATAAACCCGACGTAAAGACAGACCATGAAAAAGCCTATGTTTTTTCTTTTGCTGTGAGAAAGTTTAATGGCTTTTCTTTAATGCTTATAACTAACAAGGCTGTTTTTAAATGAATACTGTTGTATTCTGAAATTAAAGAACTCTTTGTGAACAAACACTACCATGTGGCGTTTCAGAAATAAGGCAAAAGATGCTTCCTGGATCTACCTAGGAGGGCTAACGCTTTCCCATCGTCAGAAAGAAAACAAGCACTGTATGCTTAATATGTTTTTCTTGTGCTTGCGATCCCGTCCTGGAGCAGAACTATGTGGTAGAACTCCAGCCTGGAGGGCAGAAGAGCTGCTGAGCCCGTCGGCGTAAGAGCAACCCATACCTCGATCCCTAGAAGGGCTCCGCAGAAAAGGCATTACGGGTGCTAAAGTTCCTGGAGACGGAGAAGGGCTGCCATCCCTGATTAGATGTGGTTTGTAATAGTATCGTCCTGTTTTCACTCACCACGGTAGAACATTTCTACTAGGCTAACAAGCCATAGGGTAATGAGAAACATGCCAAGTTTAAGGGAAAGAGCTCACAGATACCTTATCTTAAGGCTTCTTAAAATAAGAACTTGATTGTTTCCAAATGCGTCTAAGCAGCTAGTGATAGAAACGCATTAATACGAGAGACACGTGAAATTTTATTACCTCCAAAAATTGTCATTACTACTTGCGTCTAAAGATATGGGAGAATCAACACAAGTGTCTAACACGTGATCATAGCAATAAATCTACGACTACCTATGTGTGTGCAGGCCGTATGTGTAGAAGCGAGTTTTAGCAGTATGCTATTACAGTCTTCTAAACAGTATTTAAAAAAACCACCAGAATTTATAACAATATAAAAATGCTCTTTTGCTGTTTATTTTTATTTCATTGGGGGTTTTTGTTACCATTGAGCTTGTTTCTTTTCTTCAAAACAAATATTTTTAAAGACATTTTCCTGGTGATTGGACTCCTTGTGGGTGCTACACCCTCTGTAGACAGCTATTGAACTTAGGTTGACACTGGAAATGGAGATCGTTAGCTGAAATTTCTTACAAACTGCGTTTTCTGAAGATACATTAGAAGATACATTAGACCTCATGCTAAGGTATGGCTTTGACCTAAAGTTACATGAGACTCTGCTAGGTTTTTAACTGAATCTGCTACATTTAGGACAGGAATATAGCCTCTTTCATGGAATTGCTATTGTCTGTAGGAATGTCACCCGTGGATGAATTAGCAGAAGGGAAGCCACTGTGGGAAACCTAACGCAGTCTTTCCATGCATGTGATTCCCTTGGGTGTCAGCAGGAGTTGTGCATGAGGTCTGGGGGGGATATGTGACCCAAAAGCTCATGATTGCGTTAGATGCCAGAGATGAACGTGTTGTTGCTTATACCTCACGGGCAGATTTATTTACAGAGACTGCGACTCTGGAACGAGATGGCGTGTTGCCACTGGTTTTAACAGGAGCAACACCAGCCTCTTGTATTCCTACACATGATGATATGCAATCAGAAAGCAGTTTAAAAGTCGGGCACTCAGGACTGGTGTATTGGTAGAAGCAATCAAAATACAACGTTGGTGGGTTTGGTCAGTGAAGAGTCCAGTTTGGCTCTCAGAGGAACCTCTTTGCTTTGTAAACCCATGCCTGATCCACCTTTGCATAATGCGGACTGAAATGAGGGCTAGGATGTTTACATTTTGCTAGACATCTCTTGACATAGGTGTTGCTTGACATAGGTTATTGCTTCATTCTGCAGGGGGAGGCTTGTTTCCTTTACAGTGTGTTTCTCTCTCTCCTGAGATGACAAATTCAGCGGCATCTTTAACACACCATTATATTTGGCATCATTGTTTCGTGTTTGAGATAAAAATTAAGTCATTTTCACATTCATGCACCCTTACTAATTCCAGAGGAATGAGGTGTTTATTACAAATAGTCATTGAGGTGCAGCTTAAACTCTTCAGACGTGCTTGTTGTAGCGATGCATGGGGTGGTCATTTCAGGGGACGATGTTAAAATGTAAAGAAAAAAAAGTTTGGGGCATTTAGCTGGAATTATATTCAATACCGACCTGTTATGGTTTATTAAAGTTCTGCACTTTAGCCTGGAGACATTTGCCAGTGCAAAAGTAATGGCTGCTTTAACATCCGTGTACAAAAGTGGAATTTAAGAGATTAACTTGCATTTGACCTACTTCAGCTCTCCTGGTAATGAGGGGTGCAGGGGCACAGAATTAATTTCTCTCAATTTGTGGCTCTCAGGGGTGCTGCTAAGTTTGAGAGTGCTTGAATTTTAAGAGTCTCCTGGTGTGCTGAGAAGGTTTTGTTACTGCACGGAGCTCTGTTAACGGCAAGGACTGAAGTGCCAGTTTTATCTATTTGATTAATAGCCTGATTGAGTTCTAGTGTATCTTTGAAAGAAAAAAACCCCATATTTTCTCTCCCACTCGAACAGCATTTTTTCCCATGTACGCTGATCCTCCTCTCCCACCCAGTAACAGCAACTCGAAACAGCCAATGGACTGAGAAATGTCTGCTGGGCCTAACTTTTAGTCTGCAGCTCTCAAGCTGGGTTTTACATACCAGATCTGTCTCACCTTCACAATAATCTGGGATTTATTCAGGATCTGCTGCGCATTTGTTGTGTGCGATATTAATGGGCTGCTGCTAGCAGGGTATAACTCAGAGCGGTATTATTTGGACTGATGTGATTTTAAAAGCTAGCAAATGACTGTGCAATTATTACTCCAGTGCTGTGTCTTTACCACGGTATTAATGCATCTAAAGAGATTTTTGGCAAAGCAATTTATACTCTCATGAAATTGGCTGTAACTACTGCATGTACAACATTTCCTTTCCTCCCTGGGTTTAAAGGGTCTGCTTTAGCTCCTTATCGATACACTTCATCCCTCCTCTTCCTTTTAAAATAGCTGCTGTTCAGGGGAAGACTTCTTTGTGCAGAATCTGTAGCAACGTGACGTGATTTATTCCAAGCTCGCTGCAGTTTATCGAGGAAATAAACAGAAGAAGCAATAATGCATGTAGGAACCATCCCACGTCAAATATGCGTGTCAGGGAATAAGATGATAAAGATAAAAATTTTTTTAAAGTTTTCTAAATAATGTTTTCTTGAATTATCACATAGGAATATTGGCACTGAGAGTTTATCTTTTCTAGAAACGTTTAACTAAAATCTCCCTCTGCTTCTCTGAGATGTCCAGGTAAATCATAGCACAGAAGAGTCGGGAAACTGGATGGATGTATATGTTACTATTTACCAAGAAGCACAATATTAAGCATCTTCCACCTCATGTCAAAAATATGTATCAATTATAAGAAAATCTTCGTGTTTCATAACATATATGAAAAAAAACAGTTATGCCAGAATGCAATTGTCTTGTGGAATGTTTACCTATCAGTTTAACAGAGACTAATGGTACTGAGATTCTTTTCTGGAAGTTCGCAAAGCCTTTGCCAGGTTTTGTTGTCGGCTCCTCCTTCCAAAAGCCTGTGACTACAGGAAAACATAGCTGCCCTTTGGATCTGTGATCTATCAACAAAATGGTAGTAGCTGCTTATTTTCAACAAGCCTGGACTGACCAGTGCTTTTACCTTAAGGAAATGGCTGATCTTTTTATTTTCAGGTTAAGGAAATTAAGATAGATTTTTTAAAAGAGGGAGGTTTTATAGAGAGAGCTCTTCCACAGGGCTTCCTGTAACGGGATGCAGGCAGCCGTACCTCGATGTGGTTGGTTTTGACATGAAACTGCTGTCAGAAAGTCATGAAGGATTTTCCTGGTTTTTAGAAAAATAAAAGAATAATTGACCGGTTTTGGGTTTTGCTCCTGAAACATAAAAGCTTATTCCTCTGGTGAGTTCTTAAAAAAAGTATCAAGACTCTGGAGAAGCAAATCTTGCCATGATGTGCTTTCTTGGTTTCGTGGAAATTTTTAAAGATCGTGTAATCAGGTTTGCTAAAACACTTGAAAACTTTTGATTTTTCAACGTTTCTTACTCTTCTTTCATCCCGTGGAAAGCTTTAGTCGTTGCCATATGTGCTTTGGTGAAAAGCACCAGCACCGGCACCCAGCCCACTGTACGGAGTTAATGTCCTGCAATCTTTCCCGGCTCCCGAGAGTCAGAGGGAGTTTCCAGCTCCACTTTTCCTAGCAGCTGCCAACGTTGTCAGCACTGATCTGTCAGAAAGGATTTTTCCTGGCAAAACTTTGAAGCTCCTTTCTGACATCCCCAACAAACTAATTGTTGTCTCCTGCCTCCGAGAGCCCTCTGAAGTCCCAACGAGTTAGTGTCTTCTCAAGAGATGAGAAAGGGGACTCACAAAATCAATTTATCAGGCTATTACGCATTGTCATCAGCCAAAACAAAAACCTGCTAAAGACAGGAGAAAAAGTAGAAGAAATGGGTCTCTGAGAAAAGGTTACAGAACATCCATCTTCTCTCCTCTTCTGATTGTTTCCTTTCTTTACCCATTTTCATACCCATTTCCCTCCACTAAAAGACACTTTATGACAAGCATTGTAATCTCTTTAGACCAGGGGGGAACCTCTTCTTTAGGACCGAATCTTTGCAAGGCGTGAGTGACAGCGGGAAGGGGTCCAATTGCCACCGAAGACACTAGGCAATAAATCATCCACCCTGGCATCAAGTGGCTGGACTAGTCCCTGCTTCCTGATGGCCACCAGCGCCTGCCGGTGACAAAACAGCTATTGTCAGTGCCCAGCAGCCACATTCCCTCCTTCTCTCCGCCGAGGTTTTAAGTTTACCTAAGGCACAAGAAACACAGATTATAGCATTGGGAAGGAAAAAAAAAAAAAGAGGGGGGGGAAAATCCGCCGCGGGTAGGAGAAGGGACGTGCGAGAATGATGTTATTATCGCGTACTTTTGTAAGTCCAAACAATAGTAGCGACTGGAGAAGTGCCATCAGGTTTTTATTGGTAATTACTAAAATGTCTTTTGAAACCCTCCAGCCCAGACGGTGATTTTGTTTGTGTGTTTTTAAGACTTTCCATTTCCAGTGACCCCTGGTGCTGTGGTTACTTTTTAACCGAGGCAAGGCAGTGCTAGGAGGTGTGCGCTGTTATAAGCACAACAGCTCTTCACCAAACAGAACAATCTTAAGGAGGAAATACTGGATGGAAAAATAAGTGCTTGTCACCCAGATACAAGATTGGAGCATGTTTTGGATTCTTTCAGGCCAAACCCAAAGATCTTTGCATTGTCAAGTTATCACACCGAATACCATCATGGATTTTTTATCATTTACAACTAAGTTGCCATAAAGGAAGCAGGAAAAAAAAAAAAGTCAGGTTTGTTCCGCTAAGAGGCTTGTGCGCTGCTACTGCATGAAAGACATTTAGAGATAAGTTGTAATCAGCTTGGAGTTACATATTAACTGCTGAATTATGGTAAAGAGAGGAATAAAAGACTGTATGGGATGAGTCTTTAAATCTGAAACCCCTCAGAAGGTCACCAAAGGATAAGAGTAGCAGAATATTTATCACTGCTGCATTTTTATCCTTATTGATTTCCCCCTCAGCATCATTAGGGTGTTTCCTTTAGACAAATGAGCTAGAGAACACTAACCATTTATTAATTATTGTTGATGTTGGGGAAAAATGACCCATTCCCTCCATAATACCCCTCGATTTTAGTGTACTCGCTAAATGTAATGCAAGAGAGGAACTTGACTCTGGAAATTTAAATAATGAGTTAGTTAACGTGCCATTGACTCCTCTATTCTGTTGTGGTAAGTGGAAATCCATGTGCATTTGTTTCCCAGCGTGCTGTCATTCTGTATGTCCACTGCCCGAGTTCTCAATTATAAGAACCATTTTGGGGTATAAGAATGCAATAGATATTAAAAAAAACCCAACAGATTTCTGGAGCTCCGTAGACAGGCAGACATGCCTTTCATTATCGTAAGAAATATAGAGATTATATCATCCTTCCAAATATCGAACTAGCCTGGGGGTGAATAGTTTTTGTTTGAGTGAGTGAGTAAAACATCGTTAGTTTTTTCATGATCACCATGGGAAAAGCTGACAAGTAGATTTTTCTGTTGGCTGGTATATTTTCATGACGATTTTGTAAGGCTGCGTTATACGGTTCTGCATGTAATGAAACCCCTTCGTAGTTTAGTAACAAGGAAAAATAGGATTTCTTTTCTTTTTAACTGTAAATTGATTAGGCTGCACTGAACTAGCAAAAGTAACCAGGGCGCTCTGTTTTAACATTTTGAATTATTTAATGAAAAGCCTTTAAGGTCTTTGGATTCACAGTCAAATTGCTACAGAGAGTAAATGAGATGAATGTTTTTCTAGGCTCCATGACAGTTCTATCCCATTTCATCATCTTAACTAAAAAATAATCCTATCTAACTTGAAATCCACAGCAGCTGTAAGTAGAAAATAAATCCAACCCGCAGCTCAGACTTGTAACCTAACAGCTATCATAAATAATCGGAACCTATTTGAAGGTGGAAGATGGGACATTAGAAGCTATTTACACTACTAGAGTGATGCCATTGATCAGTAACAGCAACCCGTAGATAAGACTCATGTGATGTCATGGTTATTTATGATGGGAATTGACAGTAAAGCTACTATAGAACTTTCTTCCCGACAGCTTCATTCATTTCTGTTTGTGATGCATTTTGCTGTTAAAGAAGCAATCAATAGCAAAATTGTGGTGATAAAAGTTATTACTGGTTAAATATATGAAAAATGTGCCTGTGTACGTATACATGTATAATGCCAACAATGAGAACATTAAAAAATTAGGTCAGAAGAATTTATTTAATGTTTTTATTACCAATGTACAGTGAAGCCATTTGATGTTCTTTGATAGTGAACACGTACTCGAGTCCTATTTGTTTTCTAATCTTATCAAATTTATTGCGACCATGAGAAATGCAGTGTTGCAAAGAATTAATATAACGTTACCGGTTCTCTGCAGTAAGCCTTATGGCTCACGGTGCATTGGTGCAGGTCAAGGAGGAGGAAAAAGCCCATTCAAACCAGTTTCAGGCATGGGAATCTGCTATGCAGGACACATATGTGTCCAGCATTAAGTGTTTGCATGCAGCAATTAAAAGGGTTTTAGCAGCAAGCAAAGACTGCTGAAATACGGAAATATCCCTGTACCAGGTTCGGTGTGCATGCACGCAAATACAAATTCTGTGGACTGTTTAACAAAAAAAAAATAAAAAGGCAAGACACCGTTCTTTTCTTATACATGCTCTTGGTGGGCGATGAAGGTAAAATGAAGGTGAGATCACATTAGCTTATTGCTTCCTTAAGCTCTCCAAATTTTTTTTTTGTATGTTTTACTTTTTATTAGGTAGTCTATACCCAAAATGAATGTTTCACTGCACTTTTGTAACGTAAGATTGGTGCAAAAGAGAATGTTGATCAGGATGTCTTCATTAAATGAAAAAGAATATGGGTACGAGTGTAGGAATGTAATATGCCCTGCAATGGTCA
Organism: Egretta garzetta; assembly: GCF_000687185.1. Lineage (NCBI taxonomy): Eukaryota > Metazoa > Chordata > Aves > Pelecaniformes > Ardeidae > Egretta > Egretta garzetta. Next base: position 919,825 of record NW_009260676.1, read on the forward strand.
GTCAGTTGGAATTACTAACCCCAGATGCTACAGAAACCAACACCAGAGACTGAAAACTAAAGCTGATCATACACAGAAACTGTATTAAAAGTCATGTGAATCACCAAGAATTAAAAAGGGGAGAGAGAACAACCAAAATCTTCTTTTTCTGTAGTGTCCACATAGGCCAGAAACTGATTAGTAAAAATATACCCATGTTTTTAGGCCAGCATTAGTCCAATATTATCTGTTTGTTAGAAAAATCAGGGTGATCGGTGGGTTAATACTGACCGCTGTTTGTTTCTTAAATTAATTTTCTCAACTGAAAACTGATAGAAAATGCATGTAGTATCATAATTATCCTAATCCTGGCTAATTTATAAAATTCTTCAGTAAGTCTGTCTGTATTTAATCTTCTGTGGTGTGAATCTCCATCCTCAGAGGAACCGGCTCATCTTTTCAACATTCCAGGCTCTATTTTGTGTAGTTCCCTTACGTATACGATTGTACGTACACAGCAGCTCAGAGGCAATGCTTCCCAAGACCATTATTGGCCTGGAACAATAAATATTAGCCTTAATTTAAATGGGTCAGAGTTCATTCTCATCCACTGCCCATCTATATGGCAAAATGGTCTGGTCAGTCATTTAGTCGAGACAGAAAGAGTCAATGTCAACAAACTGCTAATGAAAAAAATGAATGTTTGATGGAGCTTCTTCTAAGCCATGACAAATCGACGGGTGATGTTATATACGTGTGTGTATATATGTGTCCTTCTGCTGATGTATAGAAAGTGGTGGGGTGTTTTTGAGATTTACACTTTGCGCCTAGGAATGTGGTTACCCAGTTAAGTAGTGATGTACCTCTTGGTGGGATTTTTTTTTTATGTGATGAAGAAATATTGCCCTTATTAATATTTCACACGTTTTATAGGTAATACTACCTCTATGACTTCACACTGTTCTTCCCAAATGGTCCCCAGGTTGTACTCAGGAAATGTTATTACAAGACTTTCTGTCGTATTTTGTGAAAGGATGGGTTCCTGTGCCTGGCCGAGAGCAGCGGGGTGGTTGCACTGGAATTTCAGCTGCTCTTCCAACAGCCGGGGAGGCTGGGTGGCACGGCTGCTAATTACAGCTGCTAATTGTCATCCACAGGGTAACAGCAAACTGCTAAAATAAGGGAGGGCACCTGGGTGGATCACAGATGTTACATAGGAAACAAGGCAGCCTTCATTTCATGGTAGCTTACAGCTGGCGTTGAGTTAAAACCATCCCAGGGAAAACCGATGCAGGATGGCACAAAATGTTTTCCAGTGACAATTTGCCTAATGTGTTGTGACTGGGAATATTGCCTCGAATTTGGAATTTTCTCCTTGGAAAATTCAGGTAGGGCTTTGCTCTCTTCCAGCATCTTTGAACTGATGTTTCCAAAGCACTTTACAGATATTACATTTCTCAACTTCAAAATGTCATGTGTTAGCGTTTGCTGTATTTAACCGTATAGATAAGTCAGTCTTTTACAGGGAGAGAAACAGAAGCATAAGGGGATTAAAATGACCATTTTCAAACTCACTACTTAAGGGTTAGGCTTATGAACTCTATTTTTCTGTGTCTAAACAGGCAGCCCAATTCTCAGTGCTGCTCAGCAGCCTCCATTGACTGCAGAAATTATGGGGCGGATAAGTTTGCTGCTTTTGTTTTCAGTGTTTCAGAATGTGCTCAACTCCAGCTGTGTTAGGTATTTTTTGGGTTATTTATGCCCAACAACAGTCATATGTTAATGACCCATCTGTGCTTTGAAGCCGTCGTGTCTCTGAGGTGAACTGGATGAAGAGAGAGGTTGCTCGTTGTTGTTTGGGATTGAGGCTGCTCGTTGTTATTTGGGATTTTATAGCATTAAATATGTGCTGATTGTGGCAGAAAGAAACACAGGGATACACCTTCACCCAGAGGCTGCTGTCGCTTGTGTGGACCGCAGTCCCTTTGGGGAACATCTGCAGAGCACTGTTGTGTGAGGACATGGCCAGACCTGCAACACCAGAGGGTCCTGGTCAGAGAGACCTCACTCTTTCATCCAAGATGGACTAATAATTATTTAATTATTGCTTGGTTGTTATTTAGTTGCTAATGAGGCAGTCCCATTGAATACAACCAAAATTGGTAGAAAATTGCTCAAATTACGTTATTTCAAGTGGATTGGAGTAGAGAGGAATTACCTAAATGTTAAAGGAAAAAAAAAAAAAAACCCAAAACAAAACCCAAAGCTCAAAAGCTTATTTGGATTTGTATCAAAATTGAATATGGCTTATGCAAGCTCATCCTTATTAGCTGAACACTGAAATCTTCCATTGGCCTGGATAATCACCTCCAAATGAGTTGCTCCTGTGAGGTTATAAATGGATTTTACAACAGTTTTTAAGAGTAAAAGACCCTGTCCCACAGCTCTTGTGCATGCTATAGCACAAGTCCCTTGAGCTCAAGTTTTCAGAAGTTACCACCAAGTTTTTCCACGTGATCTGTTTTCTAGCAGAGCCGAGCATCCGACTCCTGCGGGGACTGTAACCGAGAGCTGCTGGGGTCAGGTCACTGGCAAAGTCAGGTCATGCTGACTAGAGGCAGAAAGCCCACAAAAGGAAGGTACTTCTAAAAAAGTGGCTCTTGTACATATTTTTTTTCATCTGTAATCAAGGGATGCATTGGGTGCTCAGGGTGTTTGTGTGATTGACTGAATTAATAATGTAGAAATTGATTGAAATTGAAATTCTTAGAGAGAACATGCCATGTAAGGACAGGGTCTGTTCCTCCCTTTGAAGACAAATGTCTTGGAGACCGCTTCAGTTTAAATGAATGCTTTTTTCATCATTTGGCATGCTCCAATTTTCCAGTGAAGGCGAGTTTGCCGTGCTAGGGCTGAGCTTGGGAGCTGCTGCTGGAGCGAGCCCTGCTGAATGAGGAACACATCTTGCCCAGCATCGACTCTGGATGCGGGCATGCGTTAATTGCTCTGCTCCTTCATTGAATAACTCTGTCTTTAAAAGGCAGCAAGGCCCTGAAACTCCCAACGTGAAAAAAAAGTTGCCTTTGTCAGCGTTTATTAGGACGATGTTGTCTGTTTTATTGTAGTGTATAGGTTGTGGCCTGTGTTGAGCTCACATCTACCTTTGCTCTTGGGTAAGATCTCTCTAAATTACTTGGCCCTCAGCATGAGCAAGGGGTTCCGTGGGACCCTCTCCTTTTTTATACAGTTTAGTTTGCCCTCAGGTTTCTTTTGTTCTCTTGCTTTCTTAACTACACGTATCTTTGAAGAGGAACCCCAACAGGACAGAGATAAACTGAGAACAAAGATTTCTGCAGCTTGGGGTATTTGACCCCAAGAAGCTTATTTATCTGTGGACATGTTATTCATATCTGCTCCTCCTACAGTCAGGAATCTGGCCTGGCAAATCGGTGCTAACAAATGCACTTGCCCAGGGTGTGCCCCTTTCGCGCACACATATGCATTTATCCAGATGTTTGAAACATATTTTTCTTTTAACAGCGCGTCAATGAATTATTATGATGTATTTTGACATACCAGGAAAGGGGAATTGTTTATATGAAACAACTGGGAGGAAAAAAAAAAAACCCCAACAACCACCTGCTGCCTTTGGGACTTTTGCCATCAGTCAGCTACTGCTGAACTTGAGCTTGGGATCACTCCACTGATTTCCCGGGACACTCTGAAGAAAGGGATCTGTGCATTTGCTCTCCATTTCTGGATGTACTGTCAGTGCAGCCCAGGTGGAGATTCAGACCCTGCCTTGCTCGGATACTCCTGCCCCAGAAGATCCCGCAATGCTCTGCTGAAAGGATGAGGACTATATAAGAAGTTAGGTGTGAAACCGAGGACAAAACCCAGGTTCTTTGGACTACTGTTTTCATGTGCGAAAGGGGAAAAGAAATTAGAAAGAACTGAACAGCACCTGCTGAGAATGCTGACAACCCATTGTGTACCCAGATAACGTGGTAATAGGTAAATGCTGGAGAAAAAAGTTGGAGTAGCCTGGTTTGAAGCTGGCCCTTGCTCTGGAAATGAAAAGGTGGTGTGATGGCAGGAGGAGCTGGCTTGCAGAACACTCCTCCTAGGGGCTGCAGGAGCCTCTGCA
>NW_009260676.1:924844-928419 GCF_000687185.1 Egretta garzetta
TAGGGGCTGCAGGAGCCTCTGCACCAGCCACCTCCTTCCAACATCATCAGAGCACCCTCCTTCTGCAGGAGCTGCTGCAGCTGCCTGGAAACCCGACTGAGGGGCAGTAGAGATGATAATTAATGCAAAAGTTTTGGTTGATACAATATACCCTACCCCTTTTTGCTGCTTTACTCTCTTGACAAGGCTCGGCTGGAAACGGTGGCCAGCCAGGCAAGCGCAGGTTGCCAAACGCTGCGCCCGTGAGCTCTGCAAAACAGCACTGAAAGGAACTTGAAGTGATTTTTTAAATCTACTTGTTCTACTCTTGGGGACTAGAGACTAACATTGCTCCCTTATAGCATTTCCCTTGCCCTTTCTCCCTTGCCTCGGACTGCAGTAACTTCTTCATGTTTGCGGAGTTTCTCACGAGGCACCATTTTTTTTTTTCTATTTCTCCCTTCCTCATTTGCACTAAATTGCAGAAATTTAGAGATTAGGAAGAATGGAAAAATCTTCCTATAGGAGATATAACTGTAATAAAAATATAGGTTAAGGTGGAGTCCTACCAACTTGATTGTGTCCTTTTTAGATGCATTTTAAACCATCTCTACAGTTTGTGTAAATTATGCACACAATATGTGCATGCGAATACATTAAATATGCTTTCATAGGTTTGCCTGTCATACCATAAAAGCAGCAATAAAATACTGAGAGTATATTATACTTATTAATGTATATTTGTAATATACAGTCATTAATCACAAAGTACTAATAACAGACTTTTTTATTGTGTTGAGGCAAAACTTGCCAGCTTTGACTGTTATGGCTGACTTTACAACTACCTGCCTGTCAGCTTTAAACACAGTGGAGGGAATATTTCATGGGGAAAATGCAAGGTCCCTAAAACATCTGGTTGTAAACCTGCAGTAGGGTCTGAAGCAATAATAAAGCTTGTGATGGATGAGTCACGTGAAGCTTCCTTCACCAAAAAGCTGTTGCATTTCAGGCTTATTCTTCTCCAATAATAGACCCTGGACACTAGCCAGAGCTTTCCCCTTATTCTTGGGGGTGAATGGCAGCGCTGGGCAGGGCGCAGGTCTGCCATGGGGCACAGGAGACATCCTGCCTTCCCGGCCCCATGGGACAACGGGTGTCCTCAGCCCCGTGCTCAGTGCATGGCCCTTCTCCATGGCGCCAGGCGAGACAGAGACTTGTACCGGAGCAGAGAGCCTTCCTCCAGCTCCTCCCCTACCTGCCTGCCCTTTGCATTTGCTAAAGGCTTCCCCCCTGCTGAAGGAGGGTGCAGACCTGCCCTACAACTTGGTGGTTGCTGCCTGTGCAGCACATTTTGCTTCCTTCTCACCCCCAAGGATGGCCATGGTACTGAAAGGAGGATGAGGATATTCCCTTGGGTGCCACTAAGCCTGTGCTGACTTTGGTGGGATCAGTCCCCTGAGCTGTGGGCTTCGGATTTGCCTCTGGGATGGTGTAGCTAAGCTGCTGGTGGGCTGCCTTCTTAACTCAGACACCATTTCCCTCCAATTGGCCTTTGATTCACAGGATTTTTATCCATTTGAGAATCAGGTTCTGTGAAAACACCTCAAGGAACCCATTTACAGCCAAGTGGAGAGTTTTCCCATAGCCATATGTTTCCTATGTAAATGTATGTGGTGACCTTGGAGCCATCTAAATCCCTGTGCACATCTCACTTGCTCACTGGGGCTTTTTTTTGGTGAATCAGAAGTAAAATCAAAAGCCTCTTTGAGGATTACAGAAAAGGAATTCCACATGTGTTAGTGTGTGTGCACAAAGGCCATTTATTTTAGAGCACAGTCTCACTAAAATCAAATTAATATAATCTGAACATGCTTTTAAAAGATTAAAACCCCCAAAGATGAAACTGGAAAGCCTTTTGAGTTTTTATAGGAGACAAACAATTTATGTGGTCCATCACATGCGTTTTCAGACTGGCCTTGTTAGAGCAGATTTTCCGCGTAATAAGAGAGAACTGGAGCTTCATCATGGCCTGTAGACCTCAACAGGCTATTGCAGTCCAAACATTTTTTTTTTTCTAAAAAATCTGTTCTCAATGCCATCTTCCTAGAAGCAAAACAATCCCTTCTTCCCAAATTCAGCTGTCAACAGGCTTTTAGCCTTTCATCCTCGTGCCGGGAAGGTGCACAGTGTCCTCGAGCTCCACTGGTGACTGGATCCTGGAGGCTCAATTCCACCAGTGTCTATTCAAAAGAGGTCTTTTGGCCTCATGACCCCCTAAGAACTTCAGAAATGGTCTTGTAGATGCAAATTCTGCCTAGATCTTCTGTACAATATTAAAGAGGGAGCAGCTGGAAAGACATTCTCACTTCTTTTATTAGGGGAAAAAGCCCTGCCTCTTATCATGTTCCCTATCCTTATCTTAACAACTCCCCAGTAAATTTAGAAACTGAGGAAAGTGCTTTAGTGACAGACTTAAAGACTGAATCCTCTGTCCTCAGAACAGATACAAATCAAGATCGTGCCCTTTCTCTTGTGCTCTCCCAAAGGTGCTTAAAAAGTGTTTTCCTCTTGCTTGCTTTCAATCGCGTCTTCTCTAAGAAGGGATCATCTTCATTCAGTGTGGATATGCCACTGAGATGGACTAAATGGGACTGGCAGGGAAAGTTAGCAACATTTCACCCAAAGATGATATCCACCATTTCCCATATAGAGCGTAAACTAAGTTTGCAGAAATTAAAGTCTACAGTTTCAGAATATACTGTGTATAACGCGTATATTATGCATGTTGCCTGTAGAACAAGGGAAACGTTAGCGTTCTGTATCTGTGTCTCTTTTTTTTTTTTTTGTGTAGTTAGGTAAGTATAGTGATTTTTACATCCCAAGATCAGTAATATGGCAGGGGAAACAGTTAAAACACGTTGCAAACCACCACATAACGGATACAAGTGTCCACTGCAACCCAAAGGCTGTAGCTTTTTCTTCCTTTGTGTTTGTTTTCATACGTGCGATCGGTACTTAAACACATCGGCAGTATATATTTCGCAAACCGATTTGTGAGTGGCTGGAAGTGCTCTTGTTCCCGCCCGTGGATTTCCCCGTTTCCCTGTGGCGAATGAATGAATCGGAGCCTGTGCTCTGCAGAGGGCCAGGCTGTGGCAGCATCCTAGCAGAGTCACCTGGGGTTGCTTTTTTGAAGGTGGCTTCAGGACCATTTTCAGGCTCCGTGCTTCTGTTTTGCAGGCTCATTAGCTTTCACGGTTTGGTTTCAGCGGTGTGTCTACATGACGTTTATTTGCTTTTTGAATTGAGGTTTTAATTCACTTATTTTGCTTTTAGCGAGTGAGTGGATCCATGCTGTAAAGTTTTAAGACTTGCTCTTGAAACACTATCTTCTTGGCTAATAAACTGAGATGATGACAAGATCTGTAGTGAATATTCAAATAAATGCGATTACTTCATTTCATGTCAACAGAGGAGGTGAAAAGTGCAGCTCAACTGGCTTGGTAAGATTGGAAGGAGGGGCTGGGAAAAAGCAAGGGACAACAAAGAGATAGTTTGTAAGATTTAGTGGCTTTTTTCAGCAGTGGTGTTGAGAA
>NW_009260676.1:928439-963863 GCF_000687185.1 Egretta garzetta
AGGGTCAAACAAAGTGCAGAAACTTTCTATATTCATTGAGAAAAGCTTGACGCATGCTTCCAAAATTCAAATGATAGGAAAAAAAGTTGACGATGTGCTACTTTTACCTAGTCTAAACAGGCTGAAGTTTGCACTGAGTGTATATTATCCCGTTTGATATCAGAAGGTAGAAAGTCCGCTGTCTTTCATAAACTATAACTCTGATAAAATGGTCTTCCAGGAAATCATGAAAGACCAATTACACCAGCGATGGTGTTTCCTGGCTTAAAGATTGACTGACCCAGAAAGACGTACTTATCTAAACGAACTTTTCAACCTGCATGTTTGTTAATAATAAAACAATAATTTTTAAAGGCAGATTGGACAAAACTTGTTCAGGATTGCTTGTATACAGGCAATCAGCTGTGAGGCGGCCACTGAATTTGCTCTTCTGGCACAGAAAACGCAGTCACCTCCAGGAAGGTGAAGTTCCTAGGAAAGGTAGGCCAATGTTTGGTTTATCTGTAGATGGTGTGCAATGTTTTCCAACTGAAGTGGCGATGTTGTTAACGTGGAGCAATAAGGTGTTATTTACACAGATAAAACCTTTGTCTCGGATGAAAATGGCAATGTGGGTCTGTTCCATTAACCTTTGCTTTGACTCCGGGGCGTCCTTGGGAGCGTCTCTATGCTGACTCATCCTGGTTCATAATCTTGTTTCAATACTTAGAAAAATATATTCTCTGCAAGTAGCAGTGTTTGTGGTGTTGCTACGTATGTGAGACTATCCCAGTCATAACCCATATGGAGTTTTCTGTATATAGTAATTTCACAGCATGTTTGCAGAGATGGGTACCCTTCTCTGGAAAACAACTGGGTTGTCACCGCCCATGTCTGCCCTTGAAAATCTGCTGTTGGACATCAAGGTAGAGGAAGTTCAAATGCATTAGGTGTTTTCTACCAACATGGGTGTCTTGCTCCTAATGCATGCAGTGGAAATGTTCTTAATGTCATCAAAAAGACAGAAAGGTCCTTCTAGGTGAAGGAAGAATAACTGTTAATTATCAAAAAAAAAAAAGCATAGCTATAGAAAATACTGCAGCCAGTTCAGTAGATCAATGCTGATAACGGATAATTGCATTTTTTTCCCCAGTAAGTTTGCATAGAGAGCTGTAGCTGAATTTGGGACACTCCTGGAGTTGCAGCATATTATAATGCATAAAAGCGTTTCTAAATACACTTACTTTTTTATCAAACCCATTATTTTTCCATTTTGAGCCTTTTCTGTATTGATTCCTTGGACCGTGCAGACTGTCCATCTGTATGGGTCCTTGCAAGGCTGTGCATGCTGGACCTTATGCTACAGATGTTCCTGCAGCGCGTGGGGAGGGCGTGCGGTGCGACACTGGGTTTGCCTACTGCTCCTGGCTGCTTTTTTCTTCGTGATTTTTGAGGATCAGGAAAACTGTAGGGACATTGAGTGTGAGCTGATTGACAGCTTCACGGTGGTGAAGTGAAGACAGAGATGCAGCAGATGGGGAATTTTGGAAAGGCTAAAGCCCAGCAACAGAAATTCTGTCCCTTCCTTGAAAAAATCCCCCTGGCTGACGTGTAGCTCCAGGTGAGGCTTTACTAGCAAGAAGCCAACAGGAATGAGAAGAGTTATTGCCCTTGGCCTGTACTGCTAAGCTGTCTGCAGAGTTAAAAGTTAGTAGGGGCTCAGAGGGAAGACGTTGCTCCATGGAGACCCTACACATATATATTTATGCAAGGTTAGGTTGTAGGAATTGCTGAAAAAGCTTGTTTCTCCAGCCAGTCCTCTTGATTTGCTTTTCGAGGGATTCATCATTGTGGATTTGCAAGGGCTTTTGTGGATGGGAAAGGAGGTTGATTTAAGGAACCAAGTTCCCTCCTTCCCACGGGTTCCTGTACTCGTGGATTTTCTGTGCGTGTGTGTGCTCTAGTGTCTCCCAGTCTAAATGGGATAATTCTTATCTGTTTTACTGGATGCTGTATTGCTAAAATCATTAGTATCTCTGCGGAGCTCTGAAATCTTCATGTTCATTGTCCCACTCGTGCAAAATCTTAATTTCTCTGGTCTCAACATTGTAGGAATGTATGCAACCCCATCTTCCAAACCTTAAGCTTAGATCATTTGTTCCAGACACATGATGTAAAGGGGTTTTAAAATACTTGTCCAACCTGCAAATCAGTTGATGAGATTTGTTATCAAATTTATTTGGGAAAATATTTCTCTGGCTTCAGGCTACACGTGGAAGGAGTTATGTTGGAGAGAGGCATTGTCAGAAAGTCATAAGCAAGAGAATATAGAAGGCTACTGTTAATAAAAGCTGTCATGAAATGCTGGCTATAGGGCTTGGTAACCAACATAATAAACTCCTCTCTTCTTTACCCGGGGAAAAGCTAATTTGTGATATCAGTGCTGCTGTTACTCTCTCAGGAGCTGTGATGGCCCTGGAGAGGGGCACAGCACAGATGTAGGTAGGCAGCATTTAGGCATTAAAGAGCATATAGTCTGTTCTGATGGCAGGTGATAGGGCACTTACCCTTAAAAGTATTTTTGCATCACGGTGACTACGCTTCAGACTTGCCAAGTGGATTTAGAGATGGGATATTAAGTGGATTGAGAAGAATGCAAGAAAACATTTTAATCCAGAAACCAGATAGCTGCCTTCAGCAGAAGAAAAAGTTGTAATGTCAAACGAGAGCTTCACATGGAATAAGACTGGTGTTGGGTTTGCAAAATCTTCCAAGCAACGCTGAAGAGTCAGGGTAGCTGTTTTTGTTTTTTTTTCCAGTCTGTTAATTCCACTTAAGAAAGGAGAGGAGCTGACCAAAAAGGCACTAAACACCAGGGAGAGGGGGTTGCATTTCTTCATCTTTTTTTCTTAAAGCAACTGTTACCTTTTCTTTTGCAAAACAAAATTTATCTCAACATATGTTAATATAAGAAGCAGATGGTTTATGGGTTAATATATACCTTAATTTAAGATTAGAATACAACAGTTTTTATTTTTATTTATGCTTGAGACATTTAATATTTGATTTTTTTGTTATCATTTTACCTATAAAATAAGATTTCCTGAAGATCCTTTTGGTTTGATCAGAGCGCATCTGTTTCCTTCACATACTCATTTCTCAAGTCTCTCATGGGACTTTTATGACCAGGAAACTCGTCTAGGTGATGAATAAGCTTCAGAGATTCAGTCTGGCTTCTCTTATGGCAGACCACTAAGAGTGTGGTGGGCTACCCTGAAATAACTTACTGAATCTGCAAAATTGCATTGTAAATTGAGCAATTTAGAGAAAGAATCTAATAAATTAATTTGAAACTGAGTCTATCCAAAGGAACAAGAGAATTCTCCCTTAATTAAACTCCTCCCTTCGATTTTCCCAATATTTCAGGATTTCTTGGTAGCTGCATGTTAGGTCCTGGTTCAGCACCGTGATATTGAAGCAGAAGGCGGCGAGGAACAGGTTTTCTCATGTGATTTGGGGACTTCCTGGCCCTGTCAGAAGTGCTTATAAAACTTTTTTATAGCTTTCGGGCACTTTGTTTCCAAATCCAGGCTGGAGCTCAAGGTGCAAAGCCACTTACTCCAATGGCTGGAATGAAACAGACCCATGGTTTAACGGCTCAAGAAGCTGTGGAAGGTTCCTGGTCATAGCAGAGCGTTTCTCACTTGAGGCAGCCTCTCTGGGACCTGGCCCAGCCCTGGTCAGGATGATTTCTTCTGTTGTTTTGCAGAATATTGCTGAATTTAAATTCTGTTTAAATTCAGAACATCAGGTGATTTCACCAAAGTGTCCTTGAGACATCCATGGACCTCAGAGTAGCTGCAGAAAATGGTTGTGAGGAAATACTGAGTAACAGAGATGACTGAGAAGGTTTCAGCCTTCTTAGAAGGCTTTAGAGAAGAGGGTGTGGGATGGACTCCATCACTGGCTGGGAGCAGTTCTCGTTGCAGGTTTTTCCCAAGCTGTTCCTAAAAAGGTTGTGTGAGGGTTGCTTTTGCCCAAGATGAAGTTTAGTTGAATGGTTAATACCATAGCACTGCAATACAATAGTAATAATGATACCATAATAATAACAGTGAGAAGTCTGCCGAGTGGGCCGCTCTGTTTTCCTCTGACAGGTAACAGCTACTGTAGGACCAACTATGAAATTCCACTTTTCACTTACAAATTACTGCCCTGGCTTGGCTTTTTTAATGAGCCCACCACAGTGATGGAATCATGCAGCTCTGCTGTCTAAACCCGAACGCTAAGCCTGCTTTATCAGAGTCCCTTTTGCTTTTGAATTTGAAAAATCAAAAGGGAAGTTTTGAAATGCTGTGTCTTGCTCTAAGACAGCCACTCCGGGGAAATTTTTATTCTGGCTAATGTGCTCTTGAAGGATGGTCCTGTTCTTCCCATTTACAAACAAGCAAAACGAATGATCGTTTTAACAGTGTTGAGTAATTCTAAACACGAGGCGATTATTTCTGCAGTTTATTTTTTCACCACATGGATGTTAAGGGTTAACAGTTCCCCAGCATATAACTGACAGTGGTAATATTCTCTTTAGTCCAAAGCGGAAGAAGAGGGGAGTTGCTTGTTGTTATAAAAGCAGGGAATTTCTGGATCTTAGTAAAATAAACCAGGACTTTGTTTCTTGAAGTAATTATTCTCTGGAGAGAGAATAGGAAAGATGGAGGCAATTAGGAGTGACCTTGCATCACTGAATTGTTGAGAACTTCTGGATCAGTGGCTGATATTTTCATAACTCCATTTAAGCAAAGCTTTTTTAAGCTGTCCTTGCCACTGCTAGGGAAAACAGAGCGTTTAATGGCTGGTCCAAAGCCCACTGATGTTACGGGTCTCCCCATGTGCTTGGGTGGGGTGAAGTGGGGAGTGGGGACAAGCACGAGGAGGTCGGGATGAGCACAGGAACGGCTCCCAGGGCATGGGGACACAGTCGCCCCACAAGGAGGGGGAGACCGAGCTCCTGCATGGTCCTAGCCCAGCTGGGGCATGTGCTTTGGGGCACTTACCCACCCCAGGCTCTGCTAAGATGAAGCCATGCAGGTCATTACATCCCTCGGGTGGCCAGGGTCACCACGTTTACTGGAACAGCGAGGAGAAACAAACCTGGGAGCACTTTTCGGTCACCTCCACCTAACCCCTTTTAAGTAGAGATTTGCATTCTGTTGGGTTTTTTTTTCTTCTGAAAACTGTCTTTTGAGTGTTATCATTTAAAAAGTGTGTTTAACTTTTATGTGTGAAGTTGGCAATGAATTACTATAAAGCAAATAAAACTGTCCTAGCAGCCTGAAAGTGGTGATACAGCAGATAGCATTCACACCCTCATCTTTGTATTCCCTTCCTTCAAGGATATCAGTAGGCAAACAAGGCTGAGTCTCTAATATGTTTAATAAAGGAACAATTTCTTAAGTTTCCTGACCCAACTGTGGGAAAGGTCCCATCGCTCTGCTCCAGACCAATCGTGTCCCCTGGGCACGGCGGGATGCAACCACTGTCAGCTTGAGGTCCCTGGGTGCCAGGTTTTGGCTCCGATCTTCTTTGACCGCCAATATTGGATCTTCTTCCTTTTGATGAATAAAGAGTCCCCAAAACAACGAGCAAGCCGTAGCCCAGTAGTACATGGAGCTTCAGCAACACAGACGTACTTTGCTCCAACGTGTTTCTCAACTACCGTCGCTTCTGTAATCTGATATTATCAGAGCTCAGCAGAGTCACACGAAAACTGTCTCCCTGGATGGCAGATGCGTGCAGGGACCTATCTCTGTGTCGCATACCACTGCAGAGGAGGTTACTGTGTAAAAAGCATGCACATTTTTTTCATAGCTTTCCTGTTGTTTGGTTAGTTTGATGTTCTTCTAGCTCTGGCAGACTGCAGAAAGTTGTTTTCTTTCATAGAGGCCGTCACCTTTTGAATGATACAAAGGAGTTGCTCTGTTCTTCTGAGTTGTTTTTCTGCTATATATTTACTTAATTTCATTTTCTGAGTAGTTGTTGAAAGAACAGGAGTTTGTAAATTATACAACACTAAGCAGTGGATACTGTCCATGGCTTCAAGCCCAGACACTGTCAAATGCTTCTCCAGATTCTGGCTGGTTTGAGAAAATCATTGCGAATTACAGAAGTATCAACATTTTTTTTTTTTGTTTAAATATTTTGTTTCTTTGTTTTTTCTTAGTATATTCTTACTTGCCTCCATAGCTGGCAACCAGTTTTCAGAAGGGGTTGGAACTGGGTTGTTGCACATATGGAACTGAACATCTGTGGTCTCAATTATTGAAAAATTAGAAAGTTCAAAAATAAAAATAAAATGAATGTTAGATCTTCGAACCTCACTCTCTTGCTATTTGTTTTCTTTGTGCATTAGAAGCAAGAATGCCTTCTGTCGCAATAATAATCATTCTCTGCACTATTATCCTGGGATCTCAAATTACTGGATACACATTAAAGTGTTGTTTTCTAACACGCTCGCGAGGTTAAGTCGTATCCCCCCTTCCCATTTTCCAGATGGGAAAACTATGCTACAGAAGTGAACTTATTTAATGCCATACAGGCACTTCCAGAGAAACTGGAAAGAAAACCACCACCCTCCACTCCTCCCAGTTAACCACAGGACATGGTTTCTTCCCTCCCGGCCCCTGGTGTGAGCAGAATTGCACGTTTGGGAGCAGGGCTGGGGTGCCCTGGGGAGCACCAGGGCAGGGATGCGTGGCTCCAACGTGGAGCTGGGTGCCAGGATCCGGCCCCGCCGTGGGGTGAGCTGGCACGGGGATGTGTCTGGAGTTGCGTGTGTCATGTTTCCCTCCTGCGGTTCTCCCTGCTTGGACAGCCCCATGGTCTCGGCCCCAGCGCGTGCCATCTGAAGCATCTTCTAAAATCGCTTTGGACATCTCGTTATGAATCATACCTATATCCTATTACTGTGAACGGAAATCACAAACATGGAAATTAGTCTGTGTTTTAGTTATTATAGCTGGGCTCGGAAAGAGCAGGAGCCAGCCCAAGCTGCTTGCTCGGGGCTGCGTGAGCCACGTCTAAGGCACAAGGGCTGTCTGTGTAAGCACGTGCTTTCGACCTCATCCAGCAGACCCAACCTGGATTATCAGTCTGTGCATCTTTGCATTCTCATTTATGAGAATTAATGGTGTTTCTTTCTGTTTAGGTAAACAGTTTATCCATCTAAGACGGAAGGTTTCTCAGCTTTCCTTTTGGTTTATGTATATATAACTTAAAAGTTCCATTATTGAGCTTGTTGCTGCAGACTCTTTTGAACTGGAGCCATTGTATACATATCCTGAGCTCTTCTTTCATTGTATAATGTTATAAGCATCCATCATTTGCCTGACAAAGATGTTTTCTTTTTTTTTTTTTTTAACTTTCCTGGTGCAAAGCTGGGAAATCTGCTCGCACTAACTGACATAACCAAATGTAATGTCCCTCTGCCAAAGCTTGCTGATGCGCTGAGCCCACATCTCTGTCTATAGCTATTTAATTATTTAACGATCCTTTCCACCAAACCGCTCCAAGTGAAGAGCAATAGTAACACATACCACAGTGGCAATGGCAATTATCATTGATACAGAGATTTTTTTTTTCTAGAATAAATGGTGTTTGTAGTTGTTACTTTTATAGATTATAAATTAGTTCGCATGTTGGCAGAAAAAAAATCCTTTATCAGTCAGATGTTTATAAACATGCTTTACTCAAACAGGGTAACTCTAGGCTTATTCCAGTAAAACTTCTAAGTGTGTGCCTTAAAAATCTGCCCCAGTCACAGAGTTCAGCGCTGAGCCCAGGCTCACCCCCAGTATTCCCATTGACTTGCACTGCCACAGGCATAAGTTCCCTCCTGACTACTAGGCTTCCCTCCAGAAAAATATGTAGAAATAAAATCCTTCCCTTTAGGACTACACTGGGTGTTGAGCTGGCCTGATGGTGCCGGCTCCAGGACAGTGCCCATGAGTTGCCTGCAAACTGGTGACACCAGTCTCATCTCTCTCCTGTAGGAGCACTGCCCACTTGCCTGCAAACTGTCATCCATGAAAAAACCTTGCATTTTCCCCCTGGAAACTGTCCACCAACAGGCACGGGTCCCCTCGATGCATGATGGGGACCTGGTCCCAATTAATATTTCTGGGTGGAGGAACCCCCGGTCCAGGGCTGGGGAGAAACGGGGGCGAGTGCAGAGTTCTGATCAACACCTGGGACTGGGACCTGATGAATCTGCCCCTGATTAATGACACCCTGTGTGTGCCTGAATCAC
Organism: Egretta garzetta; assembly: GCF_000687185.1. Taxonomy (NCBI): domain Eukaryota; kingdom Metazoa; phylum Chordata; class Aves; order Pelecaniformes; family Ardeidae; genus Egretta; species Egretta garzetta. The sequence goes on from NW_009260676.1 coordinate 936,724, forward strand.
GCAGCTCCGCCGTGCCGTGACTCCTTGCTTGTGGTGCTGAGGAGAAACACCTGCCCTGTTGAGCAACTCTCTAATCACCCAAGCTTGGAGAAATGCCTTGGAGATCCTCAGGAGGAAGTAGTCTCTCACAGATGTGAAGTGTCTTTACTGGTAACAATAAAACCGTTTTATCATTTCCTCGTGCCAAGTGTGAAATAAGCAGAGCACAAAGTCACACTGGTATTTTTCTAATGACCGTGTGGTGCAATTTATAATAACCTCATAAAGATATTCTTCCTCATCCACGTTAAAGTATTTTGCAGAGTAATCATAACGATTCTTGCAACCGATCCCACTTCACTATCAGGTGGTGCTGGAGTAACCTTCAATCTCACTTTCTGTGTTTTATGATTACAGGTAGCAACACAAAAGTTAAGCTCAGGTTTCAATGCATTTTCCAGCTCACACCTAAAACTCTGCAGATTTAATACTCTCCTTTCTTCAGCTAAAACATCCTTGGTCCTGTATTTGGTGTGCAGCGAGGAGCTGGTGTAATCTGGCTGAAATGATACTTGGAATTTTGTTTAGTTAACCAAATTTTGTCTCGCATGCTTGCAGACCAGTGTATCAAGGGGATTGCTTTTGTACCTGCTGTTATGAAAGTCAGCAGAAAAATATTGTTCTTGGCTACTGTCCTGATTAACCTAGACATTTTAATGTGTGTTATGATAGGTCATTTGATGGATAGTCACCTGTACCCTCTGATCAACTCTGACTTGGCCACTGGGGCTGAACTTTAGCAGCTAGGTGTCATAATTTCCCACCTTTTACTTGATTAATGTTTCCTTTTGTGATCTAAAGGGAAAGTGTCTGGAGAGATCCTTCTCCATATACCAGCCAGCCTGGATTAGTGGGAAGGGACTGCAGGGGCTTTTCAGCAAAAAGATCCTGTGAAAAATAAAAAGTAATGTGGACGTTCTCTGTGTGTTGGTACCGTTCCCCCTGGTTTGTAGAAAGTAAGCCTTGTGTTGTCTGTGGGCTCAGAATAACTCTAGCAGGCACCTTGGCCTTTTGTGTGCATCCAAATAAAAGCCCCCATGGTTTAAATACCACATGGTGATGCCATGGTACTGCATGTTCTGAAAGGGGCTTTGAGTGCTCCTCTGGGATTTAACTGGGACCAATATAATACCTACATGAGAGGTTTAAAAGTTCATAGAGAGGATATTAAAAGTTCATAGAGAGGATATTTGTTGTCTTTTATATCCTCCTGTATTACTTTCTGTAATTTTAGGGGCTCCAAACATTTTTCATGGACCTCTGCTAGGTAACTCCTTCTTCTGATTTCATTGCTAATGAATTGTAGAGAACCTTTCCATTCACTTGGCTCAGCCCCTGGGGAAGGAATACAATGTCCGCAGGCCACTTTGGCTTAGGCCGGTGGACACCGATATCACCGCCTTCAGCAGTGTATTCAGACACATCTCTGCTCCTTGCTACATCTTACCTTTAATATTTTCTTAATTTGCACATTGTAATAACAACTTTTCATAGTTACAAGCTCTCACTGATCACCCCTTAATAGCATAGCACTAAGCATCTCTGCAAATGAAGTTATTCTTTAGTTACACACCGAGATTAGAGCCTTTTAGAACTGCTCCTGCTGATACCAGCAGGTGTTTGGGTATCCGTATATATGAGCCAAACACTCCAAGGCAGATCTTTGCAGATCTTGAGTTAGTTGGGGTTTTTGTGAATGTTCAGCAGTGATGAAACAAGTGATATAACACGGACAGGGAACATCAGGGATATAAAAAAAATGCCCACTTTAGCTGAAAATATGTATGCAAGCCCATTGAGCTTTAAACAGTTTGGCTGGAGGCTTTGAATTCAGATGTCTGAGAATTAAAATCTGAAGTCTAAGGTGTTTGGTTATTAAAATGGCAGGGGGGGAGAAAAAAAGCCCTCTTGTAACACGTGAGCTGAAACAAGAACAAAGACTCCATAAAAAGAGCCAGGTGAAGCATTGAAGAGATAAGGACTGATCTTCCTGTGCACTTACTGCCATAACTGAAAGGATAACCTTTTTTTTCTTAATAGGTAGGGCAAGAAATGATACTAAACCCTCTTCCACAAGTACCGTGCTAATTATTTCTACCTGACCACACGAGAATCATCTCCTGCCGTTCAATCGGTTTGGCTTGAGACTTGAATCACTCTTGTAAATCCTTTTAATTTGTTCGTGATTTTATAGCTCTGCCATAAACATTGCTCCCAAGCTGCCGTTCACCCAGCAAGGTCCTTTAAAATATTCCTTAGAAAAACTGCTCGTATTTTATTCCTTTGTAAGGATTTGAGTTTTTTCACCTGTTTGCATGGTGGAACAGATACACAGAGCCGGAGTCTGCCCCACTCTCTGCTCCGCACGTGGATGCGATGGCTTAAGCCCTGATTACACAGTGACAGGTTGGGTTTCCAGATCTGAGGTTTTCAGTGCTGCAGGTAAGAAAATTCCTGGGTTTAATTAAAAAATACACCCCTTTGGGCAGAAATACCTGGAAGCATGTGGGAAAAGGCCCTTCCAAAGGCCATTTTTGTAGACTTCATAAAAACTGCCCTTTAGCGGTTTGATCTTTAGGAGAGCTTTTATCTCCCATTAGTTCCCACCTTGGAGGATCAGGTCCCACCAGTGGCACGTGGTTGATGGCGAGGGTCTTGTGGGCATGTGGCAGTGGCGGGTCTCACCACAGCAGCCAGGAGGAAGCAGGGAAAAGAAATTCAGGGAGGCAGCTGCTGGAAGGGGAGGCAGGACCAAAAAAACCGTTGAAACTTTATTGGTGAAGCAGGGTTGTTGAGGAAGGGGGATGAAAACCTTCCTGTGATTCATAGGACTTAAAAGCAGTTGTCTACTCATCGGGTTGTGTTACCTGTGCCTTCATCTGGCCGTGGGAAGAGGTGCGCTGCAGAGCGCAGGCTGTATGCCACCCTTCTTGAGCTCTCTCACATCCTTTTCTGCGAGATCTTGCGGCAGTTCGTGTTACCGTGAGTCATTGTTTCTTTAAAGCTCATTACTGGCAAGGGCTCGTAGGGAGACACCTAAGTGGCGTTGTGCTATCTGTGCTTAACAGGGCTATTAATGTGTGTCGCCACCGAAGTGACACCCAGGAGCAATGTAATTTGGGATTTCAGGTGCTGAGTCGCACAGGTATGTTCATCCTTTGTGTCCAGCCAGGCTGAAACTCAGCACTGTCAAGTGGTGTCTCAGCTTACCACCCTGGTATGAAAAGGTTTTAGTTTCACTCTAATTTATGTGGATAATCGGGTTGTGGGGGAGGGTCAGGAAGGATGGAGAAATGTTCCTCAGAAATCAGTTCTCAGGTCACATGAGCACCAAATCTTTTTTCTTACCTAAATCCACCATGGTCATCTCCGTTCTCTTTGTTTGTTTGAAGCCTTATGTCATAATTCTGGATTACCGGAAAAATAATATGAATGTACTAAGGCCTGGGGCTTCATAGACTTCTTTTCCTTCATGGCTACAATGGGAGAAGAGGTCTGGCAATGCAGCATCGTCAAACTGATATGGTCAAAACTGCTCCTCAGCACTTGCAGGAACGTGGCCTGCCTTTTAGCCCTTGCTAACTTTTGCTTCCTTCTCTCCTCCCAGCATCTCCTGGCACCCAGTCACTATGTAACAAATTACTCGTGGGCTATTGTGTTATAATTCTCCACCTGAATTGGGATTTTCTTAGGCTCCATCCATCAAGCATTTGATTCCTCTAGAGTAAAGACAGAATAAAATGAGTCTGCCATTGCAGAAGAGGGAGTGACTTGCACATTTTTCCTCCAAACGCGGTAGTTTTAATAGATCCACACATCTCTACCCCTCCTGCCTGGGAGTCCTGCAAAGGAGACTATGATACTCGAGGGGGATTAGCTTCCCAGAACGACCTCGGCAGAAGATCCGGCTCAAAGCTAGCGTGCAGAGGTGGGCAGCTGCATCTTGGGAAAGTTTCTGCACTCTCGCCTCTTTTTAATGAACTACAAACTATTTTCACACCCCTGCCTAGACCTCTTTCACACTTCTGCCTACGTATTTCTCTGCCTTTTACCATCGTCTCCGACACATGCCTCTGAAAACATCTTGGACTTGTAATTCTAGAATACTGATACTTATCATCATAACATTTATTTTTTGCAATCTTCTTCGAATCCAGAGCCAATTTTATTTTCTTTTTTTTTTTTTTTTTTACAAAAAAGGAAAGGTCTACTCTGTGGCTAAAGACAATAAGCTTCCCCAAATATTTGCTGTCAGAAAAGATACTTCTGGCATTGACTGCCTCTTTTCATGTTTGCAAAACAGTGTTAAGAAAGTTAGAGTAGATAACACACATTAATACAATAGTAACCTTTGCATTTACCCTCAACTTTTTTTTTTTTTTTTTGCATGCATAGGTATTTTGCCTTCTAAAGCAATTAAAGACAGGAAAACATGATAAGGCTTTTTGTCACCAGTAATGTGATATTTTTCTAGCAGAAACTTGGGGCCTTTTGCTAAACCCTTTAGGCGATTGTTCTGGTGGATTTAGAGGTTTTCTTGGTTTCATGTATGGTTAGGATATCGAAGTACTGTCTACAATAACTTCCTTGTTCTTCTGTAATTTTCCTTTGGCGTGTGTTTGATACCAGTAGGCTTGTCCATTCCCATCTGCTCTGTATTGGTTTTATGCAAATTCTCTCTCATCCTTCTGCAAGTCCTTTCAAGTTAAAATATTGCTTCCTCATGCCCGCTTATATTACTTGTAATTCCTGCACAGTGACCTGCTAGCCACCCATATATTGGGCACAAAAGACATAATCTTTGTGAATCAGATATCTCTTATCTCATCCCTGTTTGCATTATACATTCCCCTCACAATACACTTTTCCACAGTACTCATCCATTTAATGCCCAAATACCTGAGGTCTCTTATTTCTGTCCAACATGCTCGTCGTATTATTCATGGTGAACTGATGAGCAGGCAGATAAGAAGACTTGCTGTAGGTGGGGCATGGATCTGTGGCACAGCCAAAAGAGAAAATAGGATGTTTGAGCCCCACCCCTGTGGTTTAACCGGGGTTTAAGAGTCAAACTCTCCCTCTCAGTGAAGCTACACAAAGGGAACGGTTTGTTTCATGGGATGAGTTTACCATGTCCATAAATTTGCAGTGGTTTCAGATGAAACAACTTTTACCATATGTGAAACTGTCCCACCAGGCACAAGGATACCTGGAGCCCTCATAGGGTGGTTTCATATCGGTGCTACGCTCTTACGCGGGTACCAAACTAAGGTCAGGTATGCTGTACGAAACTAGTATAGGTACACCTGTACACTGGGGAGTAGTTGCCACCAAACTGAAGGAGGAGATGGGAAGTAGAAGCAATAGCTCTATAATATCTGTGCTATTGAAGGAATCTCTTCACCCTTTAAAAAGTTGATGCCTTAGACTGGTGGAGAGGACTCATTTTTCAGAAGATGCGTGGGAGCCTCCCTGCAGTAGCTGTGTTTTGAATATAACCCCAGCCCCTCATGGGCAGCTGAACATTTTTCTGTATGAAGTTCTACATTTTGTCTCGTATAGGATTCCTAAAGTAGATTTTTTTTTTTTTTTTTTGTGGTAAGAATATTTCCCGAGACTTGTTTCAGATTTCAATAGTATCGTGCTGTTTTGTCTTGAAAAAGTTTAGATGGCCTTGAAAGATTGTATTAAAAATTGTGGTATTCTGGTCTGCACAGTAGTCTAGTAAACAGCAAAGGAACTGAGGGGGAGCGGGGTTTGCTGTCGGATTAATTTACTGAATGTTGGTGTTGGTCTCGGTTCTGCAAAATCTGTTCTCTTATTAGGCTCAATGAATGAGTGTTTATACCAAAGGCAGAACTAGTTTTCAATGTAAAAACACTGTTAATTTTATCACTTGATTGTATTAGTTGCAGGGTGTGAGAAAGAATTTAATCAGTGACATAAAATATGAATAATGTAAATACCTATAACGTATTAAATCAATATCTTTTCCACTTACATTTCAGAGAAATATACTTGTCATGTTTTGTTATGTTCTTTTTTTGTTGGATGGTTTTATAAATGTGATTCCTTCCAAGATCATTACTGTTGATGTCAAAAGAAAAGCCATAGGCAGTCCAGATTGGATATCAACACTACTAATGCTTAAATTACCAGAAAGAGGAAAAGAGATATGAATTTATTTAACTACTGTGGTGCACAACAAAGGCAGTCTGTTACTATGTCAAACATGCTGCGTATTCTTAAGCGCTCTGGCTGTTCATAAATGCATTTTATTAGTCCTCAAAGACAGGCCCTCATACCTGGGAACTGAAAATACACAATTTATTTTTGGGCGGTTTTCAGAATTTCACTTCCACTTTTGCTAATTATCAAGGGATATGGATGTTCACAGGAGCTTACTCCAAACATCCTTTATGGGTATAATAGTTCCGAAGTGAATGGTTCTGATTCTTTCTCTTGTGATGGTGTAAATTTGCAGTATTGTCACTGAGCAAAAATACAAAAAGTACAAAATTTGTATGATGTTAAGGAGAATGTTGGGTAAAATTATTATAATGGTCCCTTCTGGCCTTGACATCTCTGCATTTGAGAGTTCCAGCACTGTAAAATAAAAGTAAGGCAAGGATGAATCTGATTTAATTTTTTTTTTTCTGTCTCAATTCTGTAGCAATGTTGCAGAGTTGCCCTCACTTCTCCGCTACTTCCATATACATGGAGCGTTCAGTAAATATGTTCAAGATATATGGATTGCAATTAAAACAGCCTGTAAGACTGTAAGAGCCTAATGGTCTAATTTTTCAATTATGTCAATGTCTGTGGGAATTGAGGTTGTGCTTCTTATCTTCCAGAAGGCACCTCTCAGACAGCACGGCCTGAGCCAGACAGGAGTCTGGGTTTGCAAGAAGCACAGACTCAATTCCAGAGCCACAGTCAGGGACCAGCGCTGTAACGTGAGCACTTCAACGTGCTGTGTCCCACAGTGAAGGGTGGCACAGATCACGCTCACAGCACGTGCAAAATTCAGCCTTTTCTGCAAGAAGGAAGAACGCACCGATGCATCCCAGCAGTCAGCCGTTAGCTTAGAAGCTTTTGGCCCTTTGTCCCGACAGAAGGGAGCATCCATATTAACCAGCCTAAATTTGTGAGACTCTAACTGTAAAAGGAGAGGGTGATTTCGGACACAGCACAAGGTGTGGGTAACCTGTCTGGCCATAAGCCATGTTCAAGGGGTTCCCCACTGCTTTGATTCCCACCAGACCCAAGCTGTAGGGTCCCTCTCCATCCCAGCTCTGCGTGTCTCCTCCCAAGGCTTCAGCTTCCCTGCAAACCTCCCTCCGCCTCCTGGAGGCCATTAGCCCCAGGGCAGCACCACCAACATGGAAACCAGCCCAATGCCTGTTTTAGACAGCGGACAAAGCACGGTGTTCTTGTGTTGCTGGTTTGCACATGCAGTCCTTATACATCTCCGAGGGGAAGAATGGTATGGAGAGAGAAACATTTGTCTTGTCCTCATATAGCCTGACTTTTCCGAGACTGAGTGTTTCCACTAAAGCTGGTCATACAGGATTAATGTCAAAGGAGTGTTCAGATGTTCAGGGCTGATAAAAAGTGGTTTGCCAGCATTCAGAGCCCTCAAGTCCACGTTCAAATTAAAAAAAAAAAAAAGTAGGGACCAGTAACATTAAAATAGTTGAGGTACAAAAAGAAAAAGGAAAAACCTCCTCAGTTATCTATGATAACGCTATTGTTTTCATTTTTTATTATCTTGCTTGTTACACGCCAATGAAAAACAACCACAGATCGTCAATAAGGTTTTTAATTGCAAAGATTTCCTGTGACGTGAGTGTTAATGAATGTCAAGGCAATAACACAAAAGACATTACTTGTTTAATGATTGATAGAACAAGAAAAGCACGAGGTCTTTTGCAGGATAAATGACTACTGTTCTGTGTTCCTTTACATTAGCAGTATCAACACTTAGATCACATGGCAGGAGATAATGGTCCAGGAGATAAAGTACAGAATCACAGTCTGTTATACAATAACAGACATAGTAATGATAATTAATGTGCATTTCTTTGGCTATTCTCATACTTGTCAGCACTGAGCCATGGGGACTGGTGTTCTGCTGTTGACTCAAATAAGGGAGGACAGGGCACTTGGTTGGTCTGAGAGTTTTTGACTTTTGCTCTGCTGCAAAGATAGCGTGGCGGACCTTAAAAGCTTTCCTTGTATACTGGTTTAAGTGGACGTTCACGTCTGCAGATTTTGTGTGTTTTAATAGCAATATACCTCAGCTGCTCAGAGTAATTTGACTAGAAAAAAGGGCATTTAAACACCTAGTGCGATGGCATACTTCAAAACAAACCCTTGGGCTTTGGCCAAGAAGGATCAACATTGTGATGTCCGCTAAGGCTCATCGCCTTTCTCTTCATTAATAAACATGCAAGAGCTGGGGGCTTTCTCAAAAAAAAAAAACCAAACCTAAAACATACTGGGCAAGGCCCCCTTCACCCATAAAAGGTAACACAGAACTTTGGCCAAAATCTACGGTCTGTAAATACCCCCTGTAGCCACAAACTGTCTGAGGGACGCTCCATGGTGTGGGCAACTGCCCCAAACCGCACCCTCTCACGACTTTGGGTATGAAGTCCATGGAAAAGTTGTACAGCTTTGGTTTGGTTTATACGGTTTCTGACACACCGGGTTTCATTGGACAATATGCACTTGGCAACTTTTGACCGCTTTGCACCGCGAGGTTTCAAGTGCCCCTGGAGCTCTGCCGAGTGAGCAACTGTCTCCAAAAATGTGCTAAATATGAGAAAGCCTTCATGGTGAAAATTAGTTCATGGTTTGGCAAAATGTTTGGGGAGTCAGAAAAAATATTTGGATGGAACCTGGATGGTTTAATTATTGGCCTTGAACCACAAATTAATGGAGCTGCACATGGCCTTTGGTTTGAAAATGTAGCACTGGATAATGTTTCCTTGTTTTGAAAGTTGTGTTGGTTTGCAGCTATCTGTGTTGGCATGGGAGCTGCTGCCTGAAAGCTCTACTGGTAAAATTGTACGTGTTTCCTCTAAAATAAGAATCTTATTCAAATTAATAACATAGCTTAAAATCTCTAAAAGTATTTTCTTTAGCTTGACCATCTTGGCTTACTCCAGGTTAAAAATTCCTGGAGTTTTAAAAATCCCTTTGTAGCTATTGCAAGTTGCCCGATGGGATCATCTTTGTCAGCTTTTAATGAAATTGTTCAACCATTTTTTGCCCTCCAAAAGCTCACCAAAGCTGTGTTTGAGCTTTACTTGGCTAAAGTACGCACAGCCTTGTGCCGTTTGTCTTCCTTTAGAAAAAGCAGCTTCCAAAGAGTCCGTCAATAACCAGTTTGACCTATGCATGTGTGTGCTGGCCCTGGGCAGCGTGGTGGGGATGTAGATAGGTATCAGAGGCTCTTGAACGACCTGAAGGAGACATGGGGAGCCCTGGAAGGGGCTGGTTTCAGATTTTGGTCCTCTGGTGGGGGGTGTGCATGGGGTACAAGACCTACTGTGCCTTCCTCACCCCTCCTGCTAAGCTGGTTTTGGGCAACGGGAGGTGCACTCCTGTGTTACACCATTAAAGCTTTCCCAGTCCTGGCTGGGCATTCTCCTCCCCATCCTCTGGGAGGTTTGAATTTTCAGAGCTCAGCCCCACTTTGGAGGTGACTAACCTGTGGCAGGAGCTGCCTGTGTTGAAGGCAGGAAGCAGAATAACAACTTAAAGTGGTTTGGGGTGGTTTTTTTTTAATTTTAAACTTCTTTAACTCCCCTCGGGGAGAACCACAGAGGGGCTTCCTGCATCAAATGGGGGTCGTTAATGTGAGCCCATCTGTGTGCTTTGTTTAAACAAGTCAGTAGTCACTTAAAACATTCTGCTAGCCTCTTCAGGCTGCTCTGCAGAGTTGACACGTGTGCAGCAACCCGGGATGCGTGCGTTCAGCAAAAAATCGGAGAGGGGAATGTAAAAGGAAGGACTGGGAAAAGAAGTTGGCTTTAAAATATCCCATCAAGGATACTTTGATTCAGGCTTTGTTTTGGCTGTTTGGTTATGAAATGTTGCAGAGGTAACCCCTTCAAAACACGGGGATAAATAAAAATACCTCAGCGGAACTATAAGCGACTGTATATCCCTATATAAAGCCCGGCATGAGATATCCCAAACTCTAGTTTTCCAAATTGCCTCGTATTCAATTAAAACCCACCATGCTTTGTTCTCCGTTCTGCAGACCAAGTAGTTTTATGTCTCTGTTTCACTTGCAGCCTCAGGACAGGTACTGGAGGTAAGGGGACTTCTACCTGTAGCTTCCACTTTTAGGATCAGCACCCAGATTTGGGAAATCACATAAGTATGTGCCTGACTTGAAGCAAAGGTTCCTTGTGCAGTGGTGCCCTCCCCAAAAGAGACGTCCTCCTCGGTCTCCTCAAGTACCTACTGCTTGAAATTGGACAGACCCAGGGAAGTTGCTTCTTCCTCCGGCACTGTGGAGGACCAGACCCCTGAGACCCTGAAGACTAGATCCCAATGACCTCTCTGCTGCCCTTCCCAGGGGAAAAAGGTTGGGAGAGCAGGAGCAGGCTCCCAGCATTTCTGTTACCCCCCTTGCCGGAACAGTGCCCGCCGGTCTCCTCATGGGAGCATGTTAAGGCATTAATGAAATGCACAAAGCAAAGAGGCTCATCCATATAAATGGGTGATTTAAATAATGAGGAAGGAGGAAGGATGTGGTTCAGTGTCAGTACTGATTAATTAGGGCATAAAATAAATAACCCTCCCAACAACATTGGCTGCTTCCACTATAACTTACTCTATTAGCAGGCGATGGAGTTGATACAAGTGACAGTGTAATTACAGGTTAGTTAACTGGCCCGTTATGACGTTTGCTTAATTTCGGGGGATGGACCTATTTACATGCACGCATTTTTCCTATTGTAAAGAAACCAATGGCAAAGGACTGATAAAAGTTCGTTGTTAATCCTGCAGTTTCACCACTCGTCAGGCACCGATTTTGGCTCTCCTGCTTTGTGAAAGTCAACCACGCTGATGCCAAAAGCATGGAATAATTCCCCCATGTGCTTGTTTGATGTCACAGCTGAGGTCACGGTTAGGTATTGTGCTCTTATGAGTAAGCACGTTTATCTAATGTGTGGCCGCACAATGAAATGATGAACAGATGTTAACAGTGAGTTTTTAACATCTTAGCTCTTTTGTATGGAAGTTTTATTGAAATGTTTTGCCTGTTAACTCTATGAGCGTCAGGCAAAAGCAAGAAAATATATACCAGGATTTATAGGGGATATATTATGAGTGGATTTCTAAAAAGAGCGTTGCTGCACAGCAAATAACTGCCGATGTAACAAGCCATTTACATTTAATACTTCTATGGCTGCTGGCCAATAGCTTCCGTGGCTTGTGGTATGGATCACAAATTTCTCATAGAAAAAGAACAAATGCAAAATTAGATCTCCTAAATTATAATGCATTGCAACCCAAACTTCAGATTAAGCTAGGCCTTCAAACATGACATCAAATCCTTAGTTTGCTTAATGGAAGTCCTGAAGCTATTCTGAGCTATTTTGAGTGGTTGGTCACTGCTTGTTCTTTTTTTTTTTTTTTTCCTATTTTATTTCTTCCTATTTCTTTTTATTTGGGAGGACGGGGGGAGGAGGAAATCAGACAATTTTCCTGTATTGTGATATGTGACGGTGGCATTGATACAGTATTCTTAGGGGCTCTTTAGGTCAATACAGCTGAAAACAGGATCTGTAAATGGGATTTTGGACAACCTTGACTACAGGTGATGTTGCTGATGCTATATGCAATATATCCTTGTACAGGGCTTGTATAATGTCTAGTACTTAAACAACTAAGCTCGGTTCCCAGGGTTATTGTGATTTATTTTTTTTTTCCCCCCTAAGTTATCTGAAATGCATTGCAACCTCCCAGCGCCTCAGTTTCTCTCCTTCTTACGTATGGGAGATGAATTCGAGTTTGAATTATTTCATGCTTCCAAAATATTTTAGGATTTTTGGTAAAGCATCCAAATACTATAAATTGTCATTAAAAGAGCAACAAAGCTTGATCCTTCAGGATTCAAGGCAAATATCCATGTTTCTATTTCAGAGCAAGTTATAGTATTATACTTTTTTGTAGTAAGTCACTTTTTTATATGCTACAGAAAGTCACTTTGAATTCAAATATAAAATGAGGCCATCCATCATGTTAGCAATTTAATTACCTCGGTATATATTTTTTTCAGCAAAAAAAAAAATCCAACCCAAACACAACAAACCACCTCTATTATTTGTTGTGTGTATATATCTTATTACAGATTCATTGCCTGAGGACAGGCAGGGCTGTCAGCGGGGCAGTCCTTGTGGTTAGAAATGCCGAGATGGGGAGCAGATAAGACATGAAGTCCTTGTGCCTCCTGTTTGGGTCCACTCCCTGCCGTGTTTGCTTGGGGCCTTACCTGTTAGATTCCCTGTAATCTTTGTTGCAACAGTGAAATGGTGCCTTGTAAAGCAATGAAGCGTGACGGGGATATTGAAAGGGTCGAATGAGGTAGAAATGCGATATTTTCTATCTTCTGCGGGCCCAGGAAATAGGACTCCAGCTGCTGAACTGGGATTTGGCATTCACCATTGCACTGGTGGCAAGAAAGTTGTGAAATTTATTGTTTAGTGCTTACAGAAGAGACAAAGTAAGCAATGTCCGCGATTTATCGAATTGTTTAACCATCCGGTTTCACAGCGACTGAAGATTAAGTGTTAAGGAAACTGGGGAAACTACAAGTGGCAAGGCAGGGTAGGGAGAAGGGCTTTTATTTATTAACGTTTTGCTAGTAAAATTCACAATATACCTAGGTGTCCTTCAGAGATTGAGACAAATTTCATGGTTTGCTTTTTTCTTTTTTTTTTTTTAGGGTTAGATAATTTCATGGCCAATAAAATGTCTAGCAATAAAAGCTGAGATAATGAGAAGTGTAATGAAATGACTTGTTTTAGGGCATGAGCAGATACAAGAGTTGGGGTGGAAAAGGAGCTCTCACTGCCATGCCCACATCTCATGGCACACAAGCTTTTTCTAACTCATTAGGTATTAGCTAGGCCAGATATGGGATGCCAGATTTAACTATATATGTGATATTGAGAAGGACTCCGGTCCCACGTAGGCAGCCCCATGGTATGCTATTTTCAGCACTCAGCTGGGTTTCTCATTTTAACACATTCTCCACAACAAAAACTGGTGGGTGCTTGGCACTGCAGAGGAATGACGCTTTCCCTTTAGGTGCTTGAGCGGGAGCTGAGCTTGTCTACGCAGACAGGTAAATGGGCACATGGGTGGGACTTGGCCAAACCAGCCAAGCCATCAAAGGTAGACCTTTAAAGCTGGCTAACAGTCAATAACAGTTTTGGTGCAAGAGAGACTAATTTACTGATTTACCAGTATAGCTCATGAAGCAAATAAGCAAAAGCATCTCTCATGGGGCTTGAAAGAAGCAGGAAAAAGCACATGGATGAGATAGAAGGATAATATTTAAAAAGGATACATCCCAACCCGTTTTATTCTCTTGGGTAGAAATCTACCCTGTGGAGTAGATGAGACCAGATATTCTTTCATTCCTTCTGTTGTCCCACATCCGTCTTCGTTAGGAGTTTTGCCCTACCAGGGTCCAAAGAGTTCAGACTTTTGATTAGTTTCAGCTGGGCTTCAGTATCAAACCTGAAAAGCAGTTATTTTGTCTGCACATGTTGCTTTTCCATAAGCAAAGGCACATCCTACAAATAAGGTCTTCAGGGAGGTTTAAAATTGGCCTGCAACAGCAAGAAGAGAGAAACAAGCTGGCTTGCTTTATATAAAAGACTATGCAGGTATTGACCCCAGAAAATTTGTCAAGTCAACACCTAATGATGGCTTAGCTGCTGGGCTTGGCCACGCAATATTTAAATCAGGCTCTGTTTTTTTTACGCCCTGGTTTTTAACATATGGGGCCCGAATGAGTGAGGAGAAACAGAAGCGCCATGTGAGCATTTCTTTCGGGAGCTGGAGTAGCTCTGCTGAAGTTTGGCCATAAACTCTTTAAACTCCCATGTCTGTGGGGAAGGGTTGGGTGAGCGTCTCCACATCTGCCATTGACTGTGTTTAAAACAAATCCTCCAGGAGCTTGTAAAGAACCACGGGTGAAAGAGAAGACTTTCCAGAAACGGGATGCTCGTCACATGCAGCAGGCAAGGTGTAGAGAGGTCCCAGCGGTGGGATGGTTGCTCTCAGCCTGGGGTACTGGGAGCAGCTGATAAGTAGCTGGTTCTTAAGCTGGAGGACAGGACCTCTAGGTGAAACAAAAGTGTCCAGCTTGGAGCTGTTGGCCATTCTCCTACTCAAAAAAAAGGAAATGTTTTTCTACCATAAAATCTGGATTCACTGAAATGAAGAGGTTTTCATAAGAGTTTTCCCCCTGTGCTGAGACTTGCCTTCGGAAATACTTCTTAAGGTTGAGTGCAGTTGATTATGGGCACAGAAAATGTGTCTACGCAGAGTGGTGAGCATGTCTGCAGAGTGCCAGACCCCACCCAGGCTGGTACTGAAAGAAGTGAGCCAGCTTCAGGCTGCTTGGGTGTTTGATCTAGAGCAGGGAGTCAAACTGGCACATCCCAGGATGTATCCTGACCACCACAGTCTGAAAGTCTTTAGTCTCTCCTTGCGGTTTTGGTCTCATCTAGAAAAGAAAACAGGAATAACAGGAAATTTTAAAAATTGAGGGATAGCCAAGAAAATAAGCGCGGCAGCTTTCCCTTTGCAACACGTGGCTTCGCAGCCACCTGGGTCACTAAAGACATGAAAAGCCAAGGTGGTTTCACCCACCTGGCAGGCCTTTCAGTTCATGGGAAACAAGATACAAAGCAGTGTACTATTTATCAGTCGTCTTCCGAAAGAAGGTGAATACACAGATACCAGCAAACATCTGGCGCCTTCATCCGCATGGCACCTGACAATGATATCGTCTGGCTGCTGGGAAAATCACTGAGACTTCTTCCATCACAGCATCAGTGTTTTGGTGGTGGGGGGAGTGTCTATATTTACTTACTTTTTATGGGAAAAGTTGAAGCAACTTATTTAAAATTTATCATTTGTTTTCAGCTTTCCCGTGTTGTTTCTCTAGTGTCAGAAAGTTTCTTGGTTTGAGATGTATTTATTTTTCAATTATCTGTTTCTATTAAATGCGACTTTGTAATATATCACATTTTCTCTTAACATTTTTCAGACTTTAAAATACCAATCGGAAAGGAATTGAATTAACCTAAGCAAGTTTAAATATCAGATGAAATACTGCCTTATGTTTTTAAGTGACTCTGAATCCAGGGTTTTTTCCTGAGGATTTATTTCAAGGGCAGCATTGGCCTTTTAGCTTTCAGTTCTGATTTAGTTGGGTTTCTTTCCCCAGTGATATTTCAGAATTCCCTGAAAACTGAAATTTCCTATTTCTAGGCAGCTCTGACAATTCTATAAACCAGGATTTCCAGGGTATGAAAGGGTCGCGTAGGCAGCTGAGACGCACAGAAATATTGTGGTATAGTTAAGAACTGAATCTTAGTTTATCTTAATCTGAGTCCAGAGACTTAAACAGAGGGATTTTAACACTTCTTCTCTTTGCGATCAAAGATAGTGCCAAGAGCTGGATGAAAGCTTTTAGTGAGTGTAAGAATAGATGCTCATGCACACAGGAAAGTGTTACTAATGTTGCTTTAATAAAACATAAATTCTGAGGCGTGCTCCCTGCCAGCCTGACGCGGGTGGACTCTATTAAGCTTTTTTCGGTCGCGCTTGCAGGCTGGGAGGTTGCGATGGGAAACCCGCGCTCGCTGGATGCAATCCAGGGAGGAACTCCACACAGAGCACAGCCAAAACTGGAGGACTTCTTCCAGGTCCTTTAAAGTCAGAGCAGGCAAGAGCTCGAATGCTCAGCTGAGCAAACAGGGAAATGTGAAGGCATCGCGGGGCAGATTTTGGGGAGGGTTCCTCAGGGGCTTGGCGGGTGCTTGGGGGGCCCTGGGTGCAGGGACCTGTCTGCAGAGGCTCGTGGTAAATGAAGGTGATGGACCGCTACAGCAAACCCAATGGGTAACGGGCACATTCCTCATCCCTCCGGATCTGTGTGCTTTTTGGGTGCGTTTGAGCCAAATCCAGGCTTTTCAGCCACTTTCAAGGGCGTCTGGGGAAAAGGTGACTGCCCAAGTTATGCAGTCGAACAGGATAGCTGCTTCTGCCCTTTGGTCTTGTGAATGTAAATCTGATTTAGTGTAAGCAGTTATTTCAGTTACATATTTGTGTATCCAATAGTAGTTTTTAAGCTGGGCTGGTTGTCAGCATCTCTGCCTGATGGGAATGCCCCAGTATATTAAAGAAAACAGGGCAATTTTGATACTTGGGCAAAATGTACGGGTGCAGTTACAAACACTGTCATTTTTTTTAAATGATAGCCCTTTTAAATGCAATGGGGAGGGAGGATCTATCATTTATTTTTCTTTGGATAACAGCAAAGAGAAAGAAACATACAACTGCTTTAAACCGGCAACTCACAGGTTTAGCATTAGAATCAGGCAAATCTGTATGGCATGTTTCTTAAGCCAAGGAGGTATTAATCCTAACCGATTTATGGCATGATCCAAAAACAAATACAGCTTTTCTAGCCAAAAATTAAAACGGGCTTTTCCAACTCTGAGTTATCGCTCTGTTTCAGATTTAGTATCAGACAAACATAGCATCCCATTATTTTGTACAGATTTTAAAAAACAAAAAAAAAGGAAAAAAAGCAGTGAATGGGGATGAGAACGTAGCATGCCTCCTTGTTTCCCTTCTCTTGTAGACAGCAGAGACATGTGCTGTCTGTCTTGTAGCACTGGGCTGAAATCTCACCAGAAAGAATGCCAGGTACTGCTGTCAGCAAAACGAGGCGCATTTGATATTTAAGTTTAATAAAAACTTCTTTAAAAAAGAGTCTGGGTTCAAAGTGGGAAGCTCACTAATAGGTTTGAAGCAAACGTGTTCCTGATTACACCCCATTAAGAAAGTGGAATGCAGCAAGGGCCGCTTCCCCCAAGGAAGCCCCAGCGCACGGGATTTGAAGTCTGCAGCCAGCCCAGCAGACGATGCCAGACCTGCTGACCCTGTGAATTTTGCAGTCTATTTTCAAAGGTAATGTGCCTTTTGGGGTTCAGTAGGAAGGAGGGGAAAAGATACTTTACCACACAGATTTCGAAAGGATCTGGAGTAAGATCAGCTTATTGTGCGTTTTGTTCTCGTACGTGTCTGCTCATCTCTAATAACAGAGTAAAAACACAAAAGTGTCCTAAGCTTTGCTATATTTTGGCATGCTCATTTGTTCCACGGCTGGCCTGTGTGCGTCCAAAGCAATGACGCCTGTTCCAAGTGGTTTCTGGTGAGGCAGAGCTGTACGATTCGTTTGAATCATAACATGAGTCTGGTATGAGTCTTGTCGTGATGTGTCCCTGCCTGTGGAATACGAGAAATTTTTTCATTATTTTTCATCACACAATCCCATGGAAAATTAAGTTCACGTGGTGAAACGGCAGAGGCAGAGTGATACGATATCCCAGGGACTATTGAACATGCAGTGCCTGCCGGACCGGTCTGTAGACCCAGGGATAGAAATGCATCACTGGCTTCTCCGTGATTAACCATTCCTGGAGGTGGCTGGGAAACATGCACAGGCTGATTCGGAGGTAGGACGAAGGGAAGGAAGGCTTGGGGATCTTATCAGAAATCGCACCACTAATGTCATCAGCGTTTCTTAGGAGGGCTACGTTATAACTCAGCTTTATAACTGGGAATTTGTACATACGCCAGCTATCCCAGGGGGTGCAGATTTTAAATGCACACACATTTCATTCTGCCTGACAACACCTTGAAAATGTAGGTTAGTTAAGACAAACCACCGTCAATTAAGTTTATTGGATGATGTCAGTGATGTAGGTGATATATATAATCATGGATTTAGAAAAGGGCCCGCTCTTCTCTGGATCTGCAAACAGTTTGCCAATAACGGGAGAAAATTTACAGCGGCAGTCGGTGTGATTTTGCAATATGCAAAATGGACTTAATTATCAGCAGGAGAAATCACTGCATCAAGCGTGGATTTGTGGTTTTGTCCTTTGTTTTCAAAAAGTACTATCTGTAAACGGCAGAATTCTTTTCCTAGCCCATTCCTATGGCTTTACTAGGAAGAGACCCACCTATTGCCCTTTGGCTGGAGCTGGATGTGGTCCCTACTAAGGTGCACACAGAAGCAGCTGTGCCTGGTCCGATAGGTTTTTACTAGAATCAGAGACCAGAGAGTTTAATTTTCCCTGGTGCTCTTTTTGCCATTGGTACATGACATTGCTAACAGCTGACACTGAATTTTAATAGCTTCTCAATTTATTTAGTTGCAAGCTATGAGCAGTGACAACTAATAGTAAAGGAATGAAGCCTTCAGAAATTGTCCCTAAATTACGTGTATGTGCTGGTTTTGGTAACTTCAGTTTTGTATTTTAGGAGGAAATCATTAAGTGGTTCTTGTGATTTACATTGGCGTCAATTATGGGTGAAGCACCCTGCAAAAGCTCCAGGAGATTGAAATTTGTGGCAGATTTCTCTTCAAATTCTAAAAATTACTCCTCTTAGCTCTCACGTCCTCCTCTGGACTACAAATACACTTCTGACTTTGTCACCTCAGTTGTCTTCAGAACTGTAGGTGTTCCTTCAGGTCAAATTGAAGCCAAAACTCTTGTGCTGCAACTCTTATCTTCCCCAGCCGCTCAGTGGGACCAACGAGTTTTGGGGACCAAAAAATGGCACTGGTTGTCAAAAAGAATTTGATTCAAACTCCTTCCAAGCTCATATGGGTTTGAATAGATTCGAATGTGGCCAAAATGTATATTAAATATTATAAGGGATATATAGCCATTTTAATTAATGAATTTTGTAATAATTGGAATATTTGTTATGGTTATTACTAGTAATTGTATTATGAAAAGCAAGAGAAATGAACCTAGTCCCAGTACAGGGTTTGCAGTGGAAGCCATTGAGTATGATGAAGGGTATCCCATCTACTTGCGTACCTAGAAATTAGTCATCTGGTTTATTGAATTGGTTGGCGTGTTGAGAGCACAAGATGTAGCCCTTTAGGTTTCTCTTCTTCACTACTTCTTCTCTTCCCCCTGGGCGGGGAAAAAGGCAACCTCAACATGTTGGGAATTAGCTAAGAGTTTAGGCATTGTACGTACTTACTCTCTAGGACTAATTTAATATTTGATCAATCTCTCAAGATGGGTTTCAAATCTAATATTGATGCATTTTTTTCTCAGGACCATAAGTTTTTTGATTCCTAGGAGCTACTCTTGTAAAGGTTTAACCCACTATTTGCTTATACAAAGTAAACAGTTACAATAACAACTTCAGTAATTTCCAAATCCCTCCTCCTTAGTTTGTTAAGTTAATACAAACTCAGCGCTGCCCCATTCTCCTGCAGGCTGATACCACTATCCTTCCTGAACCTGGCACTGATTTGTGCGTTGGATTTTGAAGTGATGTCTATGTTGCTAGGAAGCCTGACCACGTCATCCTCAGTGTGTTACAATTCCTTTACTATTTGTTTTAATGTCTTCTCCCTCAGCTTGATTTACTCAACTCTGTGCTTGCAATTGGCTAAAGGTAAATTGATTCAAATGAAATTAAATGGAACAAACCCCATTGCTTATGAAGAAACAGCTGTGTGAATTCAGCCGGACCGATGGGTTCTCAAATCCTTGCTTTTTCTTACAGCCACTTCTTTTATAATATCATCCCAATTTACCAAATCAGATCTTAAATTATCTCCTTTACTTCTGACTCAATGACTTTTTGAGTTTATTTTTGGTTTTTTTTTCCAGTTGTTTTCCTTCTTGCCTGGTAGCAGTGTTCCAGCTCTATCCTTGCTTCACAGGGCAAAGGTGGTTAATATGTGTATTACATGCTTTTTCCGTTAAGGCAACTGTAATCTGTACTGATAACGCTTATTTTTGCATAAAGTAATTTTTATTCTTGCGTGGACTCATTTTTTTTTTTTTCAATACTGATGAAAAAAGGTTTTTCAGCATCTCAGATGTGTGTTTTGACGTATGTTTTCCTATGAAGTGATCTGTGTTTCAGAAATAGGTTATACTCGTGGGTCAAGAGCTGTTGCTTTAACCTAGTGCTCATGCCTTGTATTCATGAAAGGCTGTAATTGATTCCCATCTCTTTTATGGAATAGTCCTATTTTCTTGCTGAATAGATGCTTCTGGTTCTTTTAAAGGCAGCATTCATCTCAATCAGCTCACTGTTGCTTTTTCACGACTGTCACCCAAGAAGCAGCCCCATCAGCCTCCTCCCCCCTTCAAATCATAGCATTCAAAATTACTAATTTTTCAGTCTGGTTAGATCTCTAGACTCATTGAAGAGCTTCTCCTCAACAGGAAGCAAAATACCAAACGTTTTGAGATTTAAGATCAAACTACCAACTTTAGTTACCAACAAAAAGTTGGCAACTCTGTTTTCAAGTGTCTTTGTTAGAGGGGTAATTTTGGGGGAGGAAGCTGAAGATGAACCAAGCTGAGGGATTTCCAGAGGCTGTACCTAATAACGTGGGCTTGTGCTGCAACCTCAGAGTTTAGTGTTGTAAAACTGCAGTATCAAAGGGCTAATAGAAAAAAGTTAAGTGCAAATTGGGTAAAATATGAGAAGATCAATGTTTGTAACCTGCCATGAAGAGGGCATTCAGTCTCTCTGTTCTCCTGTTGCATTTTGGAAACCTACATTTACCTGGGCTTCATGCCCTCAGGATCCATAGGTGAATAAAGCTGCATGTGGGGAATAAAAATACCCAGTTCACACCGAGGAGGTGTGGATTCTCCCTCAGTGCAGCATGTCTAAGTACTGCAAAAAATAAATAGCTTCGTATTGCTTGTTTTATGCATAATATGTTTCAGTTTTGACTGTTTCCTACCAAAGAAGAAAGTAAATGTTCCTTTGGCCACCTCTCTCTGCAGTCGCCTATTTCACAGGCACCTTCTTTGAAGCTTATGGGACAATTTCTTGCATAAAGTTTTACTCAATGAGAACAAATATGGCACAACCTGGCATTAAAGCAAGCCGCTTTCAACAACATTTGAAAGAGAACAAGAATTTCTCAAGGTTTCTACTTTGTCTCATCATGACACGTAACTCCATAATGGTGAAGGCCAGGAGCAAAAGGAATGAGAAACCAGAGCCCTGCAAAATATTTGCCAGGAAACCTGAAGTCTCATGGAAAGTGCTGCCTGTTGAAGGCAGCTGGCTAGGCTGAGGTTTGCAAACTGTTTTGTACAAATCTAGGCTCAGTTTCCAGAAAAACCTGGCCTGATTTATTGTTTTAAATCGAAGCCAGGTGGAATTTCATGTGATTGCAGGTGAGATCCGGTGGCCTCTCAGGGGTTTCGCTCCTTGAGCTGAGGCAATCAAACCCTCTGTGATACAATGCTGATTTTTTTTTTTTTTTTTTCCCCATGGGCTCCTGCAAATCGACCCTGGTATGGTTTATGCAAGGACAAGGTTTTGGAGTGGCTGGAGGGCAAATTTCACTGGAGCAATGTTGTGTGACAACGGGCTTGATGTTATCCCATGCTGTGGGACCTCAGCCCCGAAGCTGGTGTGATATCCAGGGCTTGGGTTATATCCTAGGATGATATAATCTGTGAAAGGGCCGTCCATCTGATATAACTGCAATTAATTACTAACATAGTGTGTATGCCATCATGCTTTTATAATTGCCAGTGCTGTTTTAATAGCACTTTTCACATGGCGTATGTTCAGCAGAAAATGAGTGGTCTGGTGGGTTTTTCTTTTTTCCCTTCATATTGGCCCGATAGAGGAATACTCGATAAGAGTAGTTGGAAATTTCTTTGGAATTTACCAGTTAATTAAGATACCCCTATCAAATAGCTGCAATCCACCAACACTGAATGCTCAGGCTCTTACCTGCCTCCCTTCCCAAGCTTCTCTGCTTCTTTGGAGTTTGGCTGAATGTTTGGGCACCGGTGGCCCTGAGTTACATCTCTGAAACATTTTCAAAGGTTTTATGGCATTCTGTGGCACTGGTTTCAGTGCAGAAGTAAACAAGTGAGTCATATCCTTCTGCGTTAAAACAAGTCGGTGACCTATATCATGCTATTTACTTTATCATCAGGGCAGAAGGGTGGAGGGGTGGAAATGTTTTTTATCTGGTTAGGGAGCAGATGAGGGAATAGAGAGAGAAGGTGTTGAAGATTCAACAGTTGAATTTCCAAAGGGTGAAAATAATTCTCTGACCTGACGGCAAAATTTCATCTTCAGAATGGATTGAAGGACCCAAGTCCGCCTTCATTTTGCTTACAACTCTAACTGATGTCATTAAAACATACATTCGAAGGGACAGCTAGGATATATGGGCCAGGCTTTAAAAATCTATAAGGATCATTAAAGAGCGGAGTTAAAATATTCATTTGCCCATGAATGGCACACAAAGACATTAAACCTTTGATGGCTTTAGGCTTCTCAACAGAGAAACAGGGATTAAAATAGATTAGATAAATAAACAAATAAATAATCTCAGTAATGTCTCCATGCTAACGTGTCCAGACTCGACTAAACTGTCCTCCATTAGAAATATCTATCCTGAGAGAGGCTGATATTTCCATCAGAAGCTGAGTTGGGGTGAACGCTTTTTTTCAAAGTTTAAGTTTTGTATCAGAAGAAATGTAAGGAAAAAAATGCCAGACTAAAGCAGAACCTCTTTATCTTTCTCTCGGTGGGCCAGCTACTGTGGACTTCAAACCGCCCCGGCTCCCGGCGGTGGGAAGCAGCCTGTGCCGGCATGTTTGCCCATGGTTTTACAAGGCTGATTGCCACAAACCTTCCAAACACTTCAAAAGATACGGCTTTTGCTTGGTACTGTTTGTCCCAGGGGAGGATTGGAAGCTAGCTAGGATCTAGAAAGCTCGTGCTATTTCTGATACGCTGTCTTAGAGTTCCTCAGACATAATTCAGAGCTAGGTAATTGTTTTATGGGTTGCTTAGCAAATCTCGATATATTTATTTAGCATAAATACGCCGATAAGTGAGTACTACTGAGAAGGTACCAGCGTTCTGTGCATGTCCTCAGTTTGGTGCTTTACTACATAATCTTTGGTATAATAAGAAGGATATTTGACATCATCCTGTTTGTTTAAACTAGCACCCAACGTCAGCCATTGCATTTCTTAAAAGAATTAGCGGGGGTCAATTAAGTATTTTAATAAATGTTCTCAAAATGCCAATTAATCAGTAAACAGCACTAAATGATGTGATAGAAAATGTGGCTGCTCGGCTGAGAGAGGACGGGTGTCTGCTCTTGACGGTTGGTTGGTAGGTAATGCTGCAAAATTGGATGTGCCTTTTCTAGACTTTGATAATTCATAAATCTGTTGAGCAAGGTAAGGTCCATCATTAACCTTTAATCTTTTAGAAGCAAATTGGCTGGGATCTATTTACTTTAACTAGCTTGTTCACTGATAATGCATGATTTTTAAATTTCCTTTTGTGCATTCCTTAGCTAAAGAAAAACACAGCTGTGTGTGAGACAAATTCTATTTATTTTCTCGTTAAGAAAAGTACAAGAAGATAGTATCACTGGAAAGCTAATAATAAAGAACTACTAAAGAACGCCCTTCATCTGTTTGCTCTGCCACTTTACGAAGGCTTTCCAAACAATCTTTTCAGATGTATTAGTAAGGAAAGATATCTTAAAAGTCAAAGGAAGACAAAGTTAATGCATTTATAGAAGTACCATTTCAGATAACATTTTACCTGAGTGTTTAGATTAGTTAAATATTAGAAAGGTAGAGATAATAGCGTTGTTTGTATTCATAAATGTGGAAAGTTGCATTTTCAGGGCAGTGAAGTGTAAGGCATATCAAAGGTTTATCATCCTGGAATGCGCGGGGAGCTGCGTGCCCATCCGTGCAGGGAGGCTGCAAGGTGCTCCCTCACCGAAACCCAGCGAAGAACATGGATGCTTTGCCTGATATTTTTAAATCTCTTTCTCCCCAGTTTTCTATCCGTAGTTAAAGAGCGGGAATTAGGCAAATCAGCCAGTGTTGGTTAGCTAACTGCCTGGACCCGGTGAAACTGTGCAAGGACTGGTGTTGCTCTTGGCTGAGGGACATTCCCTGATGCAGGGGGGAAAATCAGACAAGTCAAAAGTCTGGTCGTTATTAGGGCCTTCTGCAAACATCTACAAACATTCTACAGGATCTCCTGTAGAGAAGATCTAAAATTAACATTCACAAAGCACCCTAAGGCTTGGAAAAGGCTCAGCACACTCCCCTCTAGGTATAGGCAGTCACGTACGTGTCCAGGCATGATGCTGACAGTCTGGCCACAAACACAGAGGTGCGTGTGGTAGTGTGAGATGGAGAAGGCATGGCCAGCACCCACCTGCAGCCCAGTGTGCGCACAAATAAAATTGTGCATCTCTGGCGTTACCATCCCCTCAAATCCATCCCCCTCAGCCTTGCAGAGCTTACCAGCGGAAACAGCCAAATGCAAACTGCTTACAGAGGGGTGCAGCCACCCCGCCAGCTCTCCCAGCCAGTCTTTTTAGTCTCGTTACCATCCTCAACGTCAAATCTTCAAATATATGTGTTGAAATGATCTGACAATAATGGCCCTGGCTAAAATATTATGTTGTTTTGACTGAATGTGGTTTAAACTGCCATCTGCTGGCTTGTACTTTTCAGGGCCAATATTAAAAACAATGTTCCCTCTTACAGTAACCCTCATTCATATGAAAATAAAGCAGTCTGAGTAATATTTTCCCTCCTGCAACGTGCAGCTGGAAATTGCACCAAGGAATACAAATGTGGGCAAGTGCAAAGGTAAATCCCAGTGCTTATAGGTAGGTTCCTCAAGAATGGTTTTGTTCAGTTTACACCTAGAAGTTCCATTGCAAATGCATGCGTGCAACTTCCTCTGGAGTCGATGAGACACACACATACATGGTGAGCCGAGACAGTTGTTTACTTTTTTTTTATTGCTTACAAAGCGGCTTCCTGGAATATCACCTGGGATTTTTGCCAGATCAAAGACCAAAGGTGGCCTAGCTCATTCTATTCAAAATTACTTGAAAATAATTAAGCTTCTCTTTTTTTTTTTTTTTTCCCCTTTCCCAAACTGCGAGAGGAAACTCTAACTATTTGGCTTGAAATTTGGCGGTTACTTGAGAAGGAGATTAATACCAATAGCTGCTTGAATTATTTTCCCATTAGTCGTCTTTTAAAGCTTTTGAAATATCAGGGCATCACTGTCACTTGTTGCTCAGAGGCATTGGCAAGATCTCTGGAGGACATGACTAGCGATGGGGCGACGTGCAGGACCACAACACGAGCTTTGGCTGCCTGTCCCTACCAGGAAAGGAACAGGATGCTCAGCTGGAGGGTGGAAGCGCTCAGCGACAGGGGACATTACTGCCTTGTGTCTCTCTGCTCTCCAGAAATGGAAAAAAAAAAAAAAAAACCAACAAAACCCTAAGCAGAGAAAGCAAAGGGAAAAATCTAGTATTTCTCATGTTAAAACCAACAGAACTTTCTTCTGCGGTTTTAGGGAAAACTGTGCTTCCTTGAGAGAATTAGCCAGGGGAGGAATGAGTGTTGGGCTCAGAGGCAGGATGGGCCACATCTGCAAACACCACTGAGGGTCTCATTTGCAGAGTCCTCCACCAAGCCCATGAGTCTCTTGAAGACCTTGTCACGTTTATTCGCAGTGGCAACGTGATGTCGCAGTTGTGGTGGGCCAGCACAGATGTGCCCACAGCCTGGTTAATGCTTGACCCTGGCTCCCATCAGCAAGCGCAGGGTTGTCCCACACCCCCGACCTGCCAGCACGTGCTACGTGGGCACCTCCGAGGGGCTCAGGCTGTGAGAAACCCCCTCCGGGTCCAGCACCACTGGCTTCTCGCGCTTCTTGGTTGACACAGGCTGGGCAAGCTAAGAGGGGATTGTAAAACACCTTTCATCTGGGGGATCTCGAGGCGCTTTGCAAACATTGAGTCATTAATTCCCCCAAGTGCCCTTTTGAAGTTGGCAGGTATTATGGGGAGCAAAAAGGAGAGCAACGGTGGCTGCACAGCGGCCATGGCAGAGGAATGCAGTGATGACATTGATGACATGACTAATTTATTTAGCAAACTGAGTTTAGCATGGTAATGAGGATGTATTTGCCATCATCCCATCATTCATCAGATTTATGAGGCTCTCCAGGCAATGAGCGTTGCTGTGACTAAGTTTAGTTTGATTTGTTCAATTAATTCCTCTAATTCATTTTGACTGAAGAAAACCCTGTAAGATTGTTTGACAGGTCAGAGGGACCCCAGTGTTATAAATGCATGTGTGCCTGTGCCTATATGCATCTATTTATCTATAGAGAGACTTGTGACTTTGTGCATCTATGACAATAAAGTACATTAAGGTTTTATTTTTTACTTTAAATCAATTTACTATTTTTATTTCTTGCTTTTGGCTCCATAAACGTTAGTGTAGGTGGTCTCATCTAGACTGTTTCGAGTCAAGGTAGAGTCTTTTTTTTGGCATAAAGGGGCATTATGGCAAGGTTTGGGTAGCTCTCTTGTTCTGGGTATAATTCATCATCCAGGATGCTCAGGAAAGTAGTATCTTTTATGTCACATGAAGAGCAAATGACCTCACTGCTGCTGGTACCAGAAACACCACGTGGCAGAGCTGTGGCATCACCGTGTAGCTGAGGCCAAAGGGACCTCTGGAGCCCTTTGGGCCAACCCTCACTCCAAGCAGGTGCAACACAGGTTGGGCTGCTCAAGGCCTTGTCTGGCTGAGGTCAGAGCACCTCCAAGGATTGGAGATTGCCCCAGGGTCTGACCACCCTTGTTTTGAAAACCTTTCTCCAAATACCTAATGGCTGGTGAGGCAACCTGTATCTGTGGCCTCTTGGTCATTGCTGGGAAGCTCGGA
>NW_009260676.1:963991-966497 GCF_000687185.1 Egretta garzetta
TGCTGAACCCCTCCCACTGATGCCTTTTTCCATCCTTTCTCCACTTGTTGATCTCTGGGACCACCGATGCATTAGGGAGCATTGATTTCCCAGCGTGACTACAGCTCCCAGCAGCCTTTTCCTTCAGCTTTCGGTAGTTAATCGGGTGTAAGATGATATTGAAACAAATGGATTTTAAACATGTTTTGGTATTCAAAGGCTGAATGCACACCTGTACCTGCTTTGAATATTTAGCCAGTAGGAAGTTGCTTTTCCAATTTGTGTTCAGGATTGATTTTTCTCTTTTTTTTCCCTCTTCCTTTCTTTTTTTGCCCTTCCCCCTCATTTTTCAGCTCAGCATACCCCTAAATACAAAATCTGGTGCTCAGAAGCATCATGTGAACTCACAACAAGCCTCCAACGTTGTGGAATCCAGAACCAATGAGTAGATTACACTAATCCATAAATGTCATTTTATTTCAGCTGTGACTAATATTGCTAATATTCTTCCTTTATCTCTGGGGCTTTAGGACACTGCCTGGGAGAGAGCAGGGCTTGGTTGTACTGAGTCCAAGCCAGGTTCCAGCACCAGCAGCCGGGGTTTGTGTCGCTGCTTGTGCGGTGGAAGCATCTGCACACCCCCGAAATGGGGGCTCAGCTTGTTGGTTACTGTACAAAATCCAATGCCCTTAGAGTTCACCAGTTCTCCGTGCCTCTTTTAAAAGTAAGTTTAAAAGATTGGCGTGCAGAATATTATTGACTTCATCCCTAGGGAAGGTGTAGCATGGGAAAAGAAAATGAAGTCGTGGTGAAAAAGCACCACCTTGACTTTCTTCTGATGCCAAAGTCTCAACAGAGACAAGAAGAAAGATTTCGAGCCCTGCTCTCAGTCTCTTGTGCTGGTTTAAATCAATCGTGTGCTTCTATACCTTTTGGTTTGGTCTTCTCACACACCAGCCTCCATCTGCAGCGTGAAATGTTTCACCTGTTCCAAATCAGCCAGATATAATTCGGGAAATATTAGCCAAAAAAGCGTGCCAAGACCTGTCCGCAGCCGTGGATTCACCCAGCCACCCAGCAGCAATGGGGATACACAGCACTGGTTTTATAGGCAAATCTGTTCACGGAGATTCAGGGAAACTCAAAAAGCCAATTCTGGTCAGGGCTCTTGCTGCTGTAGCTCAGTGTGAGTAGTCAGCAGCTCCTTAAACAGCAGATTTCTGCCCTGCTTATAGCCTTTAGCTAAGGAAACATATGGAGCCCAGTAACGAAATGGGTCTCCGAGCCATGCAGGATGCTCCAGTGGGCGGCCAGCAGAGAGGAGGCGAGGGGTAATTTTCACAGATTTAACCAAGAACAATGACACTATTTGCAACCAAGGGGCACAGCCAAAAATTATTTGCCGGAGTGCCAATGCGCGTTCCCTAGTGGGTAATTGGAAAATGAGAACAACCTGTCAAAGATTAGGCCAATTGCTAAAGCAAGCACAAGACAGTCTGATTTTGTTTATGAGAGAGGGGTGTCTAATTAAAACTCAGATTTGGGTTCCAAAGTTAGTTATTTAGAGCTTTTGACTTGTATGTACACACTCATTATTGGTGCAAATTCCAGTCAAGATGGGTTAACCCTGCAAGAGCCGAGCACGGAATCTCCCAGGCCGATGTCTATCTCCCCCTAACATCAACACCGGCTTTACAGAAAGCAGCTGCTAATGCTCATAGGTTTGAGGGCTACGGTAAAAACGATTTTCATTACCGTGTTTATTTTATGAGATACATAGTATATTCTGATGAGGGCTTCTGGTAGTAAATCTTAAGGTTTTGGCTTGTTTCTTTGTGCGCTGTGATAAGACTCGGGGAGAAAGTGTGCCCCTGGATCTCACGGAGGGATGGGAAGAGAGGAGGCAGCAAGGGGAGGGGGCAGAGCAGGGGTTGGCCCTTAGCAGCATTTGCAACCCAAATCTGACCCCTCCCAGAGACGTTAACATGGATTTACATCCATAAACCCACATCAGCAGTGGAGCTGTGTGCTTAGGAGCCAAGGGAAAATACAGTCCTGCCCTGGCAAACCCCCTGTTGCCTGCTGCTGAGCATCATGTGTGTCCGCAGGTGGCACAAGCTTGCTGTGT
This sequence comes from Egretta garzetta, assembly GCF_000687185.1. NCBI lineage: Eukaryota > Metazoa > Chordata > Aves > Pelecaniformes > Ardeidae > Egretta > Egretta garzetta. The sequence goes on from NW_009260676.1 coordinate 966,099, forward strand.
GGGGCACTGCTTGCCATCACACTGATTTCGGTGGCTGATGGCAGTGCATTGCTTCCCACAGTGGACCTGTGGTGAAGGATGATGATTTTACACCCCAGAGAATGAAAACTTGTTATTTTTATGCTATCTGATACTCTCCTGTGTATTTAGGATGACATCTGGTGAAGGGTGCATGTCCCTTCTGTGTCTGAAGGGGAACATACCCATTTACTGATGATATACTTTTTTTTTTAACCTGATGCCTGTCCAGATGTAGCTACACAGAGGGGTCATACGTCTGCTCACAAATGCCCATTTGCTGTATCACTTTTTCTGTTGTTGCTTGTTTGTTTGTTTGTTTTTTTCACAAACCCTTGTAGAATGTTAGAAAGGGGTGATGAAATGGCCTCGGGGAACATC
>NW_009260676.1:966507-987190 GCF_000687185.1 Egretta garzetta
TCAGCAGGATGATAGCAGCAATCCTCCCTAATGGTCCGAGTCCAACCAGGCTCCCAAAATTTTGAGCAAAAAGGATGCTTCAGCTTTGTTGGCTTCTCAGTACAGGGCGGCTCATGAACCCTCAGCAAAGGGAGGTGCTGAGCGGGTGCTGCCTCTCGCCAGCAATAGTGGAGTTACTAAATCATATCATTTGCTTAAAAAATATTGTGAACAGAAACTGGGGTGACCCCAGGTTGGTAGAAGCGTCTCAAGAGAAGGGAGCTTTGGAAATTAATTCTCTTATGTGAACTGACCTACTGGGGACCTAGAAATGTGTCTCATTTCCATTAAAGTGGGAGACCCCATTCAAAAAAGAAAACTGGTGGAGGTATCTTCATTCCCTGTCTAAACCTGAGGTGCATCCTGATCTTTACACATGGTCCAAAAATGTTAAAATGACTGTAAATGCAGGGGACTGTTGTGGGCAGCAGTTTGTTGAGGGAATGAAAGCCTTCCCTTGCATCGACCGCCCGGGCAGGGCAGCGCTGCTGAAACTCCTGGAAGGAGGTAGCTTGCAGCCGCAGGATGGTTGTCCCCACCGCTGGAGGTGGCTGCAGCTTTGGCTGGAGTTGACCATGGTCTCTGTCTGGAAAGGGTGAAATGTTAGAGGGGAAGAGATGAATACAAAAGCTGAATCTGGCTCTCATCTTACTTATTTTATTGTTGTTATTAAAGGCACCCAAGACGGAACATAATCCTGCTTCCTCAAAGGCTAGTCCAGTGCTGGGAATGTCATGCCCTCCGCATGGTGGCCTTTGAATTGTGTCAAAATCCAGTGCAAAGCAATGCAAAATTCCACCTTTGCAGGACGGGCAATCTCTGCAAATTTTGCAGTGTGACAGCAGCAAAAAGATTTTGCTTTTACAGCATATTCCGGATTTGTCACAGCCTTTGTCTACAAGCTGTGATGCCTTCAACTTGCCAAAGGGGGTTTGCTCTGCCTCTTCCAGAGCAGCCATCACCCCCAGCTTATCCCATGCGTGCGGGAGAAGAACGGGCAGGTTGGTCCCCCCACCTGCAGATGGGTGGGAGATGCCTCTGCTGGGACAACACTGCAGCCAGGCTGCTCTCCGCAAAGCTAAACCTACCATCTCGATGAAACATCTCCTCCTGCCAAAGCCAGCCCTGGCACTTTGAATCTATGTGCTTGTCATCGGAGCTTTTGCATACAACAATACGATGCATTGCAACTGCGTTATAAGAATCGTAAAAAATCCTGGCACGCATAACACATTCACCTCATATAAATATTTCCAAAAATTCAGTGATTGAAGACTCAAATCATATTGCAGTGCAGTCTTGTTTATTCCATAATATTATTTTTATTGCGGGATGACTTATACATAACCTTAAATTTCAAGTTCAGTAGAACAGACAAAGTATTTGTTTAGAGGGCAGGACGATTAAAACCATTTTTTTTCCCTGTTTGAATTGGATAAAATTGTAATATATCCTTTACGTCACAGTAGCACCCTAGTGGTTATCATATTGCATTAGTTACATGAGTTTTCAGTGAACATTATACAGTATATACTACTTTCAGTAAATAGACCAGTCATGCTTATAGTTACATGGAAAACTCCAGGAAATTTGTGATGACATTCCCTGCAGGTTAGAAATTCTATCCATTATTTATATTGGTTTGATTTGAGCTTTAAAATAATCTGGTGAAACTAGATAAGGCTCACCATTCTGCAAAAAACTATTTCATACAACTCCAGAAATACCTTAGGCTAAATATTTGGGATTTACCAAATTCTACTATCAAGAAGTTTCTCCTTATGCCTTAGACACAACCAATAAAAAATCCCCCCAAAACCTATTTGAGTAGCATAATTGCTGATTATTTTTTACATCCTTGTGCATCATTAAAAATAACACGACCTTAAGTTTAGAGCAAAATTTGTTTTCCAGGTGGGTTGGAAGGCACAGTTCTTCCCTGGTACTAAATCACTACTAATCCTGTACCACGTCCTCTCTGCGTCTGCATCGCCAGCATAACGTACAGCAAAATTTGTGCCACAGCCCATCTTTAGTAAGCGACCACCTGCCCCAAGTCACCATTACAAATGGTATTAAATAACCACCTCTCCAGCAAGCCCAGAGACCACCCAGCATCGGGGCAGCAACTTTGCAGCTTCAGGTTTTATTGCCCACGCGGGGGGGGCGCGCAGCTCCCTCTGCTCCCGGGGGACCCACCTGTGAGCACCCACGGGCATCAGCCGAAATCAGCCCAGGTCAGAGTTTGTGCGCGGGAATGCGGGCACTTTCCAGTATTCAGCGTATTCACCAGAGATTTTACATGAGGCAACAGTTAAATAATGCCGTGCACTTAACACATGTCTGAGCATGTCCATCCTGATTTTGCAGAGCTCTTAAGTATCTGCTTAAATTGCTGCATATGCTTAAGCTTATCCCTGTAGAGTTAAGCATGAAAAGTATGTATTTAACCTTAAACATATGCTTAAATGCTTTGCTGAATGGAGACCATAAGGCCTAATCCAGTGATCATTTAAACCAATATCACATTATTTCGGTGGCTGCTGTGTGTGTCCATTCATCATATGAGTAGTGTTAGATGGATGAAAAAAAGGAGCAGATGTATCAGTGTTTTGTTGACATGGAGCCCTTTACATGCAAAAAACCCTTTTAAAATTAAGTATTCTGCTAAAGCCATTTTTAAATGGACAGGCTGTGTCAAAATGTGTTTTTTTTCTAATACCCTAGTATCTTTTTTCAGTTTTTCCCATCTATCTTGCTGTGCGTGGCCTCTGCATTCCTAGGCACAGCATCTGAGCTCCTGTTCAGCTCTGTTTAATAAAAAACCTGTCTGGCTCTGGAAGAAACTATTTGTTAGCCCTGCGGATGTCTCACGGTGTGTGGTTTACTTGACAACTCTAGCTGAAGCAGGTGACTTTCCAACTGGAAAAAAAGGAGAAGAAAACCCTGATGGCCACCTCTGCCTCCGTGCAAAGCCCAGCCCCTCCGCCTGCCTGGGGGCTGCAGTGGGCACGTGCAGGGGTTTCAGTTTGCCAGGACAGTTCTTGAGTCTTATTTTTTGTGACTTGTGCATTTTTTTAATAGATATACGTAGCTTTTCCTTCCTGATGGCTGCTTTTGTCTCCCCTGTCCCTGCTGCTGTGCCCCCTTAGCCCAGCCAGTAGCCCTGAGCCTGGGGACCCATCCCGTGCACCGAGTGCCTCTGCCCCCGCTGCCAGCCCCTTGTGCAGCCCCGAGCAGCCATGGAGCCCCTGCACGTGGGTCTCCTCATCAGCACCCCCCTAAAGACATCAGAAAATGCTCAACTTCTGTCCAGCTAAAACGCCACCCATTCCCATACCTCAGGTAACACCAGTAGCAGATGGGGGAAAATGACTTAGGGATTAGGTGAGGATGGAGCAACCCTTCCTTTGAGACACCGTTTCGGTTTCCGGTGACCCGAGACGGAGGTGCTATCTTTCATTACAGCCCTGGGTGGACTTTGTATCCATTAACTTGTCTGATTGCACCTCTTTCCTGATTTCTACTGAAGCTGCACGTTGTGCCCTACTGTACCCCGTAGCTGCTAAGGCTCATCCCAACCTAATTTATTTGCTGCCAGTAGTGCAAGGTCCCTCGCCGTGCCGAAGCTTATCCCCTTCTTCTAAACCTCCCCTCTTCCTACCGAGCAGCCTCAAGAGACCTCGGTCTTCTTGTAAAATACACTTACAGATATACCCCTTTCTCAAGTGCTTTGGAGCTTATAGATGAAAGGAAGCTACTGTGTGTTATTGGTTTTTTTTTTTTTATTGAACGGATTGGTCAATATTTGGCTACCAACACTCCCTGATTCACAGAACTTGGCTGAAATGGGGAGACTATACAAAAAAAAAAAGTTTTCTGGCTGTTTTTCCCCTTGTCATTGTCCCCAACAGCTGAGTCCCTAATTGAGGGAGGTTGGCAAAATTTTCCTGATTCATCCAAAATAGCCAGAGGGGAATTACATTTGTGTGTGTTTATAATTTAAATTAAAAAAAAATTTCTTCAGCAATTTATAATATATACGTTAAGGCTATAGAAAACAGGACATGATGGTAGAGCTGTCTATAAGAAGAAGATCCTGCTAATTTTGCAAACCTCTCAGGCTCTTTCCTTTGCTAGAACGTGAGGGGAGATAAGCCACATTGTGTTTAGTTTGACAAAGTCGCTCCCTCCCAGACTGGGAAGCTGTACGCCAGCTTTCGGTCTGAAGTGGCTTTTTGTGGCTGAGTTATAAACCTTTTCAAAAAGTTTGTAATGGAAATGCTGACAAACAGCACTAAAAGTGGCACTAAATGAGCAGCGCTATAATATTTTGCAACTTTCTAGGAAGTTTATGGATAGCGGGTAGCGAGGTAGGCTGGCTGGAAATAGACTTCCAGCAATCCCGGTTCTTGCATCCCTTTGGTGCATGCGTGTGATTTCAAGAGCCAAGGTGGGAGCTGGAGCTGCGGTCCTCGCCCCGGCACGGAGGGTGGCCCCCTCCCCAGCCTGGTGCTGAACCTGCTGGTGGCTGGAACCAGCAGCTCTGAGACTCGCCGCTGCACCGGCTCGCTCCCCTCACCTATAGGATCAGGTTAATATTTCTGTCTCTCTCACCCAGTTATTGCAGAGCTGAGCAGGGCTATCATAGTATTCCGGCTTTTACACCAGTTATCTAAAACTTCTTGATGGCAATGTTTAATATATTGTTTTCTATCATGGGGTTTCCTTCCATGGCAAGAAGCATCTTCGTGCTCTTTATTTCCCTTGATTGAATACTCTCTTTTATGCTGGGTATGTTTTAGCATGTGACATACCTGCTTATTATTTTGTATACAGATTGCCGCTGAGCATGACGTTTTATAAACCAAAAAGAGTAATGTAGGTGAGTAATGGGGCTAATCTACATACACGTGTAACTAAATATTTAGAGGGGGGGATACTGGGTTGTACGGTACAGATGAAGCTGGTTAGGACACGTGCAGCAGGATGCTTGTGCTCCCCCTAAAATCAATAGCAGGTCTCACGGGCTTTAGTGGGAAAAGATATGAATTTTTAAAATGCCCCATTAAGAGCCCAATCCTGCCACCCTTGCTCACATGAGAAATCCCATTGATATCAGGGAGTCTATTTGCCTGATTAAGGACTAATTCTGTGAATAAGGATTTGCAGGAAATGGCCTTATCTCTTCTGCATACCACAGATCCTGCTCTCTAAAAGTGTTTGCTGTAGGCGCTTATCGTTTATGTAAGTGCCCTTCAATGGACATTTATATAATGGGGTAAATATTTAAAAAGTTGTGCAGCGCTTTAGCTATGCAGGGCTGAAGGAGGCGAGCGGAGCGTCAGGCACCTTTTCCCCAGGTGCCAGGAGTTATAAAAAGGAAACCGTGTGACTGCAACAAGGTTTGGGAAACATGGGGCCGTGCACGAGGCATCTAGAAATTAGCATTTTTTAAGTGGTATTCGTTAGGGCATAAACTACACCTCTGGTGAAAATGCGAGGAGAAGTAGCTCAGAAATAATGTAGTTGCTTGATAATAAAAGGTTTGTTGTAACTTTGCTTTCTGGTGAGCTGTCAAGTGAAACTTCAGCCTTATAAATAATGGTGTTTCAAAAGGAAATCAAGAGAGTAAAATGTTTTGAGGGGATGGTGAAAGCCTGAATAGCGTGTCTTTCCCCGGAATATAGATATGCCATTATTTATGAACATTACCGGAAAAGCATGTGCAGGGACTGAGAGGGCTTTTTTTTTTTTTTCTTTTTTTAATTTAAATAAAGTCTTTTGCATTGTTTGTTAGTCAGCAGCACAAGCTACCGTTAACAAATTAATGAAAACCAAGTGATGCCTTTGAAGATTTTTTTAAATGAACCTGAACTGCTGCCTACGGCTACTTGCTTAAAGTGGGGGGGGGGATTAAAAAAAAAAAAATTAAGGTGAACTAGCCACTGTTACTAAGAGTCAATTGACAGAAGGCATGGGTCATTAATTTTGTGTCCTTTGTTTTGTCAGTTTGTTTTCGTGAGGCCTGGTAGAGAAAGTAAAACCAGTCAAGCTGAAAATTGTCTGCTCTGTAGCTTATTTCCCCTCCCAGCACGCCCTGCCCCAGGGGAGCGGGCTGCGGGGCCGCGGCCCTCCGGCCCCTCCACGCGCTCCCGGTCCCGCGCCCCCCGTCACACAGGGGGGTTTGTTAGCGGAACCGTTAAATTTGCCCCTAAGCGAGGGAAAAAGATCCCGGGGTGTTTTTGGCCCTAAAGTAAACTCTGACCAGAAGTCAGAAGAAAACAAAGTAAAAGCTGTGACCAAAGGGAAAAAGAAATATCTTATTAATTTTCAAACATCCTCACAATTGTTCCTTGGCCTTTTTTCTCCTCCACCTGCGCATCCTTCCCACCGGGGTGTCGGCGTGGGGCCAGGTGAGGACCCTGGACCCCAGCGCTCTGCCCCAGCACCTGGGTGGGATCTCCTTCCTCACCAACACCCCATGCAACCCCCGTGAGGCTGAACTCCTTTATTTTTACATAAATCCTGAATATCTCTACTGAAATAATCACAGCAAGTCCGGTTTTATAGGGATAGGAGTGTTTTAACCCTCGGATTGAGGTGGGATTGGAGGTCTTACAACTGGCACAGACCACGTCCCCGCATGGTCCGTGCACAGAGGAACGAGCTGCTCTGCAGATAGTTTTCTCCTCAAAACACAAGAACAGTCAGCAGGATTCAAAGAAAGCAAATATTACACATTTGCAACCAAATCCCATAAAATTAGCAACGAAAATACTTTTCTTTCTGTACTAGAGATTCGGTGGGTGATAGGTAGTCATTGGATACATGAGGCAGATGCTCGTTGTTTTACTTTTCCATACCAAGTGCACCCACGTGAGACCCGGCGGCCCTCCAACGCGACCAGTCATTTCCGTGGCCGCCAAGCTGAACCCATGTAATCTCCCCCCAAGATTTAAAAGATAAAGGTGAACCCTTGGTACATCATTATACCAAATGAACTTGTTCCTCTGTGCCGGTAAGGTTTAGGTGGATAATTGAATTCCTCTTCATTTTTGGTTTGAAACCATCTTTTTCATCGTTAGGCTGGTTGCCAGAAGTGGGTGTTTGTAGCCGGGTGTTATTGCTGGGGCTGAGGGCCAGTGTGCTCGTAACCAGAGAAGTGACATAATGTCTTTGGTATAATGAGACAGCTTAATGCAAAGCACCGCGGGAATTAGGGGACGCGCTTCGAGAATGGAAATAAAGCGTATGGAAAAAGTGCGCTTAGTGCTTTGTCAAAAAGACACCAGGAAAAAACCCACCTATTTGATTAAATACTCTTGCAATGTAGTTGTGTTACGAAAAATGATTACTTCAGCTCCATTATCTTAACGTTCATTGGAAATAAATTGCAATTAATTGAGTAGCCTTTAAACCAACAGTTAAAATTGATTTTGACGCGTGCCAAACCCTCGCAGTTTTGGTATTATCTTCTGGATGCTGGATGTCGGTGGGAATGTGCCAAAAAGGTCTTTCTTCCTGTTGAGAGATCGCTCACATTTTTTTGTTGTATAATTTAGTATTGATGTTGCTTAATATTTGTTTTTAAGAGACCAAAACAGTTTGCTGAATCACTTTCATGGTTCATTAAAGCAAAAGCTGCAGCTTCTGTTCTGACTGCCTAGATAACATTTTCAGATAAACACAATTTCCTGGAGTTTGTGCTTTTTTTTTGTGGCTTTTTTTGTTTTGTTTTCTCCTAGGTCAAGCCCAGAACCTTTACCTTATGAAACAGATTACGCTTTCCAAATATTGTATGTTAAGTGTGTGTTGTTGCTTGTTATCTATAAATCAGATGCAGAGGCTTAATACCCAAGAATGTTCCGTTAACTCTAAAGAGAAACGTTCACTTTTATATAGGAAAAAAGTCTGGGCAGACAAGTTGGAAGTACCAGATGGAATAGGTTGTGCCACACGGATTATAAGATTTGCCCCCCTCCTCCCTTCTTATTGATGTCTTAAATTGAACATGTTCCATCTGTCTGCTCTCAATAATGAATAGTTACTTTTTTTTTTTATTGTAAAGGTAACAAATTCCATATAGAATAAATTAATTCAAGCATGTAATGAAATGTGCTAGGAGTCTGCGTGTGTGTGTTGGAATTATGTGTAGAAATCTAATATAGTTTGTGAAGTGCAGCAGGTAAGGCTGGTGGCAGAATTGACAGCTACTCAGGGCAGGGCAGCTAAAAATTGCTATTAAAAATGACGCTAGGAGAAGTTTGCAGCAAGAACCTCGGGATCTTGTAGGAAGAGAAATTCAGTTGTGCCACAAGTGTTTATTTAATAGCACTTGGGTGTAGGGCTTTCAGTCGTGTCAGGCCCCCTTCCAGCACGAAGGGGCTGTAAGTAGGTAGAAATGGGGTTTTTGCCTGTATCAAGGCCTCTTCATGCTGCTGGAAGGAAACGGACCATCGTGTCCATGAGGCTCCAGTTGCCTCTGCATCTTCTGAAGAGGATGAACGTTGTGTTGTTAGACCAAAAGCATTTTTAATTTCTCCTCACTGGAAGAAGTCCAAAGGATATAAACTTTAAAGCAAACTCAAGCGCTTCGTACGCTGAAGCAAAACCAATGTAACCTTTTATCGCAGCGATGAGCTGTTGGGTTTCGGAGACTGATATGTTTGGTTTGAGATAATTCCCTGCCCCTGCTCGAGACTACATTTTATTTTCTCTTCTTTACTCTGTAGTGGCTTGAGATAAAGGCACTGCGCCTTTTTTTTTTGCACATGTTGCTATAAATAGAGAATTAAATGCAGAGCGTTAAATGTTAAAACAGGCACACTTTGCCGTTAAAAGTTGATTTTATTTTCATATGAACACACAAATATATGTATTTTTCTTCTCGTATCGATGAATTTTAAAAGGCTGGCTCTTTAAACATTTGGGAACAGTTGGTTTTGATTTTGGATGTAATAATCTTTTCTTTCTGTGACAAGGGTTTTTATCTGGAATTGGAAATTACTCTTTCTTTACTTACAGATAATTGATGCAGACCGAACTTGTTAAAGTCAAAACAAACAACTCGGTTCTTTATTACATGCTTATGTGCTTAGTCACCGACTTTATATTAGATTCTGCAAATGGTACAATTTATGCAGTGACATGTCGGAGACTTAATGTTGTAATTTTCCTGTTCCTAATGGAGAATTAAGAACCTGGAGAAGCTCGGAGGTTCACATGCGCAGAATCCCTACTGCTTGGGTGCAGAGGTCTCGCAAAAATTTAGTAAGTGAGAAGGAGAACAAAGATCCTTAGTTGGGGAAAAAAAATTGGATAGCCTGTGGCTGAGAAGCTGATTGGGACAGGTAGGCACAGTGGGGCGCGGGATAATGAGGCACATGGCAAATGTGATGCACAGATGTGAAGCCAACTGTAGCTTTGGTTCCAGGAGCCGCGCATGCCACAGCGCTGCGCCTCGGGGCTATGTCTACACCAGAACATTTGGAGCAGTAAACGACGGGCAACATTAGGTTCAAATTAATCTATTACTCCAGAGCTGTGAAATGTTGGTTGCTTGTTGTGGAATTACATTGCCTCTGGGTGAAATGTTTTAGGGAGATATTAATGCATGCTCATGGCTCGCAGAGCAGATTAAGAGGAGAAAGGGAAATTAGAAGGGTTAGGAGGGCTGTTGAGGTGCACATTTCTGGTTAAAGTATATGAAAAGGGTATTACATATTTCGCAAACAGGCCTGCCCTCCTGTTGGCCACCTGTTGGGACCGAAATATCCTACGCTGTAATGAAGGCAGGTTTGCAGAAGGCTTGTAAATAGTTTAGAAAGCAGATAGAGGCGACATTGGCCTTGCTGGAAAATTTGGGAACGTTTCTGCTATCCTATGCAGGGCTCCCTGAAGCCCTGACCGAGACAAAGCCAAACTTTGACTCTCAGCTATTTACCACTTCAATTTTGACTACACCACTAAATGACAGGTAGTCTCCTAAAGTTTCACAACACGTTATTTGGATTAAGTAATCAGATCCAAGCCATTTTCCCCTGGTACCTAAGTGGTCCTGGCAGGCCCCTTTAACCAGATCCCCGGTCCAAACGGACGTGTATTCCAAGCTGTAGTGTAAGATATTCTAAATCCTCGTCAATTAAATAAACTTTATTCGATCGGCACAAACTGTTTGGAACTATCTATAAAGACTATATTTCTTTTACTATATTGTTGCTTTTCTTATAAAAACACTTAATTGAAATGCCTAAGAGCTGCCCGGCACAAAAGTCAATAAAAAGCCTAGAATAGAGTTTATAGGGGTTGTCTATGTACATAATTAAATCCTTCAGGCACTTTAAAATTCTGCAAAATAAATGGTTATGCAAGAATGGCCTGCTGAGAGAAGAAATGCTTGTATCAGCTTTAAGCAGCTGCTCCCTGCTCAGTGTTTCTGGGCTGGAATGAGAAAGCTATTAGAAGAGGGGACGACTGCAAGCCCCATACAAATCATCTTTGTTACTGACACTTCGGGGAGTGCTTTATGGTGGCTGTCAAGCCCGACACAGAACTTGGGCCGTGCCTGCAAAAGTCAACTGGCGTTATTTAAAAAGGAGATGGTAGCGACAAACCCAACGTCTCTGCCCAAATAGCGTTAGGGGCCGGGATGGAGGGAGCTGAGCCGGGAGTCGCTGCGGCGAGGCGCTGCCGGGCGAGTGCGCGCCCGAGTCCCAGGTCTGATGGAATAACAGAGGTTAATTGCTTGCAATGGTCTATTGCTGTAATAGGAGTAAAAGGGGAGGACTGTACTTAAGATTTGATTTCACTGTTCTTTAGGGAATACAGATCGAGGGGGTGGGATTGTTATTAGGGGCAAAGGAAGTAGTGCTAAAAAAAGAAGAGTTTAATGAATGTAACCAATAGAAAAATTGTAGGTTTGTTTCTCCCTCTGGCCCTCCAAGTTATGATAAATGATAGCACAAGGAAAAGATAACCTACCATGAGAGTAGGATCACCAAGGCCAAATACTAAAACTCCCAGCTGACTGCCCCATACACTGCAGCCTCTGTTCGTGTTTATTTTTTCTGCTCACTCTTGGTTTCGTCAATCAGTATGATAGACGATAACTCCTGACTAGAGCAGCCTGTGTCCTGCTCTCTCACGGTGGGTAGCATGTTGTGGTTGGCGCCGTGCAGTCGGAGGATCACCCGCATCAGAAGCATCAGGGGATGAGGTAGGGAGCAGTCTTCCAGCAGCCCAGCTCCTGGGAGAATAGCAGGCAGCGGTGTTATCAGCACGCAGCCGCGCTGCCAAGAAAATGACCACACATTAGTAGCTTTGTTTGGGTAGAGTCTAGGGGGGATGTCGCTCGCAAAAAACCGAGACGCTCTCTTTCTGTTAAATCATCCCGGTTGCGAGTGTTAAAAGATAGCTTGTTCAAAAAGAAACCATACGCGCCTTGCCCGAGGCGAGGCCGTGACAAGGCTGCGAGCGGCTAGGAATTTGTAATGCTTTACGTCTTGAGAGGCAGACGCACACCCGTCTGTCTCAAGGCGGCAACAGGTTTGCTGCCCGCTCCTGCCCCCTTTTCCAACGCCTTGCCTTGCTTTTCCTTTGCCCCTGCCTTGCCTTTCCTCCTGCCTTTCCAGGAAATCTGTAAAAGAGAAAATAGGCCCTCGCTGGCCGCTGACATGTGAAAGGCCGCTCATTAAGCCAACAGCTCATCAGATGGATGGAATTTCCTGCGCCCTCGCCGCAGATCGGCAGCGCTCTTTATCTCCTCTCTCAGCGCTGATATTCGCCGTGCGCGTTGTCATCGAAGGTTTTGCTCCTATTTCGCTAATTAAGGAAAATGGAAAGCGTGTTTACTACTGTTGAAACCTCAGCTTTTTTTTGGAGGGGGGGTTTGCTAGGGCCTCTGGGGCCATTTTACGTTCGAGCCGAGCACACCCTGCCTCCCCCAGCGCAGGAAGTAGCCAATGTGAAATTCTTTTGATATCTGGTGACGTAGCAGTGGTCAAACGTTTCCTGTTCAACATTTTTTCCAATGGATATGTGGTTCTTTTCCCAGGAACAAATGTTTCAGGATTTCAGTGGACTGGGCTTTACCAGACCCTTTGGGCAAAGCTGATAAACGCATCCACCTCGGAGCAGGGCAGCCCATGCGACCGCGCTCGCTCCGAGCATCCAAAGGGGCTTTTTAGGAAACAACCCCGCGTGCGCCTTCCCGCTCAGTGTGGATTTCTGAAATGAAACGTATCTTTCCTCGTTCTCGCTGGTCTCTCCCCAATAACTACTGCTCTGTGTCGAGGTGAAATTTAACACTAGAATATTAGTTTTATTCCAGCTAATTATGTTACTGCTCGTGAACCCTTGGATTTAGGGTTGGTCTGTTTCTAGTTATCCTGCCAAGTTTTTTACTTGACGGAGGGGGTCTGTTTCATACTACTTGGCCTCCCAACCTTTGTAACCCCTGGTTTCCTCTCTTTTCTGAATCACAAGTTTATGTTCTCCCCTTCTGTGAAAAGATTGAAAGCTTGCTCAAGTACAAACTGACCAAAAAAGCAGTAATAATTTTTAGTAGATCTTTTCTTAGCAAAATATTTTTGCTGAAAAATAAGGTAAACGCAGTTGTGACTGCTGATAGAAAGGAATCCAACTATTAATAAAAAGCAGAGAGGGGTTTTGAAACAGGGCTTCCACTGTTACAATGGAGACACTTTCTATTACTTTATTTAGTGCAACACCTGTGGCTGCTCACATTGCTCGTGGCTGAAATAGTCCAGGTCTACGCAGAAAAAAATACTGCAGTTTCATTAACTTATTTGTACTTTATGTTAGTGCTGTAGCGAGTGCTGGGGGCCAGGTTTGGAGGGGGGGCCCGGGAGCAGAGCTGGTGTCTGACAGATGGGAACTGGTGAACAGGGATCCTGCGCTGGGACCACTCAGAGGATGCACGGATGACCCCGAATCCCATGAACGAGGGATTGCTTGCGTGACCCATGAGTGGGGTCCATGAGCATGCCCACCCTGAGCATCCGTGCTGGTCCCCCTATTGTGGATGCTTCGCGGCAGGCGCACACCCGCACCCAGGACCTCGCTGCCTCCTGGCATGGCTCTGCCTGCAGCTGGAGCTCTAATGGGAGGGGAAAGCGGAGTTAAAAGCACAGCAGATGAGAGAAGAGAAAACTATTAGGTATCTGTATACTTAGATTGTCCCAGGAGACATCATCCTCGACTGATTAAACTTCCCTAGTTGAATCACTTTGTGTTCCTGCTTTCTATAAGAGATGCTCAGTGTTTTCAAAGTCAGGTATTGCTGCTTAAATTGGAATGAGAATATGTTATCTGAGTTTTGGCTGCTCCATGTGTGCCCAGGCCTCTGGCCCGCTCCTGTTGCCATTCATGCCTCAGAAAATCATCTGCCACCTTCTGCTGATAGCCATGCAATTAGTGTCCACCTCCCTCCTAAGGACAACCACGTTGCCTCGGTGGGGTCTAAGCAGATGGATGTATTTCCTAAATCTCATGGTTACTTTCTGCCAACCAACATTCACATTAGGTTTTAATCTTTGGTTTCCCAATGTTCATGCAGGCTGTTTCTTCGTGTACTGTGTCTAAAAGCTGTAATGGTCCGTTCTACATGAAACACTGCTGAAGAGGATCTAAACGGAACATCTCCATAGCTGGGCCTGTATGCGACAAGAACTAATTCTTTCTTTTAAATACTGGGAGCAAGAGGAACTCACCTGTGCATCATAGCTGTTAGATTCTAATTGCTCTGAGCATAAGAGGACCAGCCAATGGTGCTTTATTTGGTTTTTGGATGCGAATGGATTTTGAGCATATTCAGGAAGTTTTAAAAAGGCAAACAGGACTCAGGTGCTTACAGGCTTTAAATGGACCCCCTTAGACTCTTCTCTGGCTTTGCAGAAAAGTTAACTCCTGAGATTTGTCTTGGAAATACAATGACGTGTCTAACAAAATAATTTACTTTCTGTTTGATAAATATATAGACAGTAAAACACTGCTAAGCTGGTCACTGAAATTAGGGGCAGGATATGGGATTCCGTTGTTTTGACAGCATAGTGAAAGAGCTTCTGAATCCAAAGCCTGGGAAAAAGTTGCTTTGGCTCTATTAATCCATTTTGACAGGCAAGATATTTTTTAATGAACAGGTTTAATCACAAGAAAACAACAAAGACTTACTTGAGCTAAATTAAAGCATGTTTAAAAATTATATATATATCCAGCACTTAAACTCAACTAATTGTCTTGACCAACATAATTCAGCGATATGCGCTTCTTTTAGCTCATATTTCAATATGAGTTTTATTGGCCTTTTATAGCCCTGCTCAATTCAAACCAGAACGTGCTGGGGCTTTCCCAGCCCTGACTCCTCTGGGTCCAATTCTGTTTTTCTTCTTCAAGATCTGATTCTGCTCCCATTGTATTCTAGGACAAAACCTCCAGTAATGTCAGGAAACCAACGGCCTTTATTCCCACTGAGTCTGGTGGGAAGCAGAGCTGGGTAAGAATTGCCAGGTTCTTCTGTTTTCTTAAACTAAACAATCCAGACTCCTTTGGTTCCCTCTCATGGACAGTCTGTCCAAGTAACCCTATTGTGAACCTGTTCCAGTCTGAATTTTCAACGTGGGTGACTTAACCACGTGTAGCGTCGCCGAGATCCCAGCAGTGTGTTGTGTAATAGGGTGAATAATCTCTTGGCTTAATGCATTCCAGACACACTCCAGCCCTTATAAAGGTGTGCCTCATTGATACCATGTAGGCATCCCTAATCACCACTCCATGAGCCTTTCTCAGTCCTAAGGGCTGAAGGACGAGTTTCGGGTTTGTAACAGACAACTTGCTATTTATATTATTTAATGTCAAACAATTTCTACCCTTTTTATTTACACGCCCCTACTTTCTGTGCTAGTATCACTAATGGAAGCATTTAACAAGTACAGTGGGAAGATTGCCCTGTAGAAAAGTCCATTAATAATCTTCCTTCAACCCATACCATTTACCTTTTCCTTCTGATAACTTTGTCTTGGCATTTCCAGACAAGCTGGAAGATAACAGAAAATCATGTAAGAGAAGACCTGGAATAAATGCTAGTGTTGCATAGTCTTCAGCATCTATTTGCAGAGTCAAGGGTGCAGTAAGCTTATACTGCGAGCTTTTATAAGTGAGAAAAGCCCCACCAGATCTGACAGTCTTCCCGAACAACCAAAAAAGCCTTGAGGTTTCCCTAAAGAGGCTATTGGAGAAAAGACTGCATTGCTGGAAATGCAACATCTATACTCTATTACTTTGCAAAGTGATTTGATATTAGAAAGTCACACAAAAACTCTTCCCCTACAAGTGAGGAGCACTTCTCTTTTTGTGCAATGAGACCTTTGCTCCGCGTGACATGCAAAATTTCACCTTAAACTTTGAAATCTTTTACTATAACTGAAGGAACACAGAGATTTGACCGTCCTCTCCATCCTGTGGCTTTCTCTGCATAGTCTTTCTTCCCATGCATTTAAAATAGTTTGCTTCCAAAATGTAAAATCACACTGAATTCAAGTAAAGTGACAGCATGCACTGGTTCATTACATTATGTGTCAGAGTAAATCAGGGGTCCCCCAGCTCCTTTTTGTTAGAGATCTCCTCCGCGCTGGCTTGGCAGATTGGCGCTGTTTCTCTCTGCCTCCCATGTCACCTTGCTTCCTGCTCATGTACAATTACGCTCTACATAGGAGCGGCTTTTGCCACTTGCTCTGGTTTAGGCCCCCGCAATACCAAAGAGAAGCTGCTTTGCTTTCAAGGCACCAGCCACGGATGTGCCCTCGAATCTTTTCTACAGATTCTTCCTATCTCTGTCTTTCCCTCTACCGAGAAGAGGAGGAGAAAAATATGTAGTTTGGGGTTGGCTCTGGGTTAGCTGTGTTAGGAGTTGTGCATACAATGTCTGCATTTTTCACCTGAGGATTGCTGAAAAGAATTGGGAGTGCGAGATGAAACAAATTACGATTTAAATATCTGCATGCTTTTAGGTTGCTTGTGCACGAAGATGGATGCACTTGAAGTTTCTCTGAAGACCTTACCCTTATGTAAGACTTTATCTAGCTGTGAAATTTCACCTTTGCTATGGCTTCTTTTATGAAATTTTGCAAAAAGTTGTTAACTTCCTTTGGGTGTAATCTTTGCCACTGTTTCTGCCACCCAATGTGCAAACCCTGCCAAGGATTCAGTAAAGACAGACCTGCTCACAGCTGAGAATGTTATCTCACCCAGCTGACTTATCCTTATCATACGCCGTCACGCTGCATTGAAGGCTGAACCTTGCTTTGCATTTGAAGCCTTTAGGATTAGCATTGACAAGAAGGGGGAAAAGGGCTCGGGGGAGGTTCGTTTGATTCCTCTTGTGGTGAGGATCCAACGCCTATGGCGACAGGCTTCTACTCGTTTTGATAATTTTGTTTGATAAGACCCACCCAGGACTTTAGAGGTCACAATTAATTTGCACGCATTTGTGGATGAAGATCTGCCGAGTTGTATTTTTCATTCATCGCAAAGTTGGAGGCTGTGGATCCCTTCCCACCGCCACAGCCCAACGCGCCAGCGCTGATGTATGGTCATGGCAGAGTACAATGCGCTTCACACTGATTAGATGCCGGTCCCAGCTGGAACAAAGGGACATGTCCACAGGGTGAGACGGGATTCTGGGGCTGGGCTCCTGCTTCCCGACCCCTTGGGCTTCATTCAGCAGCAGCGTCTCGCGGCCGCTTTGTTTATTTGTTCCGCGATTACGTGTATGAGCTTCCAGAATTTATGAGATCAGAGGTCAAGTGAAAGGTCACAGTTCACAGGTCAAGTGAGAGGCTAAAATTTGTGAAACCAAGGAAATGACAGGACAGTGCCAAGTGAAAGGTCAAAAGTCAAGTGAAAGGTTCAGCATGGATGAAAGTGAGCAGCCTGCGCGCCGGCCGGACCACACACCCAAGCGGGCCCATACCAATGTCCTCAGCATCAAAATGCGGCTGAAATTTCATTCCCTGGCATGGACTCGGGACAGGAGATAGGCTGAGCAGGCATCGCTCAGATCAGGCTCCAGCGCTGGCTGTGGTGGTGCAGTTTGAGGTTAATTGAGGTTGATTTAATCTTGGGCTTGAATAGGTATTGACAGTGACAAAGTTTGAGCTTTTCTCACAAAGTTTCCATCAGGCTGTGACAAGTCAGAGTCAGATCCTCTCCTCTTGCCAATAGTTCTAGTGCTATTTCTCTAATATGAGTTAGCGTCAGTTCGTCCTCCTCACCTCTTTTGCTGCTGTATTTACATGCAAAATTATTCTTGTATACATGTAAGCCAGATCAATCGAGGTCACTGGTCCACATTTGAACGCTGTTGCATCAGAAAACAATGATTTCCATTTGTTTCTCATTTCAGCCTGCTTTCCTACCAGCAGCTCAAGCCAGCAGGGCACATGCTCACTTCAGGCTCCTGGTTTGTCCCTTAGGGACCTGTAATTGTATTTGCAAAGCTTTCCTACCTATTTATTTTTTTTTAATAAACAAAAAACAGAAACAAATTTAATGTTGGTCAAGACATCAGTTAATTTGAAATAGCTACTTTTAGCCTTGGTGCCATTTTGAGATGACTTTTGTCCCGTTTATGTTTCAAAGAGTCGAGAAATTTGTTGTATCCTCATGAGCTGAGAAAAAAAACATACAAGGAAAAATGATGTCACCCTTCCTTTCCTCCAGTCACCCCTTTCTTCAGAAAGACTTCAAACAAAACAGTGAAGCCTGGTTTTTAATTCAGGACATTAACCAATTAGGGGAACAAAGTTAATGTTGGCACACCTTGTAATGGTGTAAAGGATGGTTACAGTAATTAACCTCCATATTAAAAAAACGAGAGGCCTTCTTTCCCTTCCTAAACTGCTTCCTTATTCTCATGATAAGCCACGGTCCCTGGTGACATGACTCCTGGAATTTGTGTTCCAGTTGTCTTCTGTTGAGTTAGATCCCTGAGAAGGGGACTCATCTCCTGGTCAGAAAAAGAGAGGAAAACCAACTGTTAATTGGGACAGTAGGGGATTGCCAATCAGTCCTTTAGTTCCCAGAGTTGGTAGTCCTCAAAACGCTTTATCTTGCCTTCACTGTTTGCATCCTTTCTAGATTAAACTTCAACCCACCAGTGTTTCTCCAGCTTTCCAACCCCTCTCAGAAAAGGTGGGATGTGGAGTGAAACATTGTGTGCTTGATGAGAAAGATTGAGATCTTGATGCCAACCCATGTCTACTCACAGACTTCCTAGAAAATTGACATTTATGCTGATTAAGAGCAAAAAGAGGTTCAAAACTGCAAGGGGTTACCGGTTGGTCTTTGATTTAAACCCATGTCCACAGAAGGATTTAGGTGCTGCAGCACTGAGGTCTTCAACGTCTAATCATTAAGCATCTGGCTCCAGTGATAGCTGTCCTGTAGCTATGCAGGAGTAACCTACCCCTCTGAGCAAAGTGGCCTACTTCCCCCAGGCCCTCCTAGGTACCCCATGTTGGGGTTGGCAAAGCCAACACGCTCTACCCATCTACCTTCTCCATCAGAGGCTATGACGTATGTGACATCTTAAATCCCTCTCCTCTGCCTCCCACTAGAGGATGAAATTGGTTTAAAACAGTTTGATTATATTAATTTCATGTTTGTTCCATGTCAGCAGTCATCTGCTGGCTGGTGTTTCCCCGCTCCAAATTACACGGAGTGTTACTTATTCTTAAGATCGGTTGTCTTTTTGGGAATTACAGTGAATCACATCACTGTTCTCATTTGCTGCACATTCGTTATCTGCCTTGCGTGGTTCCCAGCAGTGTGGGGACAGTTTGTTGAGTGGCATGTTAATACCATTTATTTTTTTAAGCCTAACTAGGGGTATAAAATTGCTAGTCAAAATTCTGTCACGTTCTCTGAGCACTGGTAAATGAGTATCTCCTTACAACTGTTTTCTTTCTAGCAGAAAAGTATAACTCGGTGTATGCACGTAGGAGTGTTCAGTGTTCTCTGGGAAATGGGACTGACAAAGAAACCTCTGAAGTCATCTAAGGCCAAATTCTTTCCACAGAAATCTGTATGTATGGGACCCGCTGAACTTGCACATGTATATCTGAGGGCAGATTTTGACCCTAGGTAAGCAAACAGCTACGACCAAAGAGTTGTTTACTTTTCCTAAGTTTTGCCTTTCCTGGGTATTAATATTGCTCTCATAAATTTTGTTGAGCTACACTTTCAAAAGTTAAGACTCCAGGCCCCAGAGGATGAAATACAGCAGCCCAATTACACACAACTAGAGTCAGGCTCTCAAAGACAGGAGTTTCTGAAAGACATGAACAATATTTAGAGAGCTGGTTAATATTAATTCCTTTGGGAACTATAAGTCTGGCCATTAATAGGCTTAGAGTGATAAAAATGGCAATGTGGTGTGCACGTATCGATGATATTGTCAAAACGAAGCAATTAGTAGCACAGAAAGCACATGCACATATGGCAAGCAGGTTGAAATGAGAAATGCTGCCAGCAATATGATAACAGAGTTTATAGCAAAAGAAGAATGAAACAGTAGCGCAATTTGTTCCTCACCTAAATAGAGCGCAGATTTTTTTGTCCAAACACATTTTCTTTCTCATTCTCTCTGGCTGTCGCTAAGGTCCTCGGTCAAGTCATCAGACAAATGCTTCTTGTCTACCTTCCGACACGTATTTGACCGAGACTAGAGAACGTGATTATTTGCCAGAGGATCTCTTAGAAATTGAGGTTGAGAGCCACGATCTGAGTCTCTCCAGAGTCAGTAGAAATGCTGGCCACAGCATCCCAATCTGAAATGTCCCCCCCGCCCAGGCCTAACTTGTCAAGTATTTTAAATTGGCCAAATCTTATGTTTCCTACCAACTCTTTAAATCTTGGCAGAGGAGTATTTGAGCCCAGACTTTCAGAGTAACGGGGCCTAAGATGATGATTTCAGTGTTGTTCCAAGCAGGTACCAAAAGGCTTGGAGGGTCCTGCTCACCGGCTGTGTAGAGCCCGTTCTGATGTTACAGGTAATCGCCTGACTTATCTCCCAAGTGTGTTCAATACCTTGTATGCTTTCATCCTTATCTCATTATGCTCTTTTAGGGTTAAAACCCAGGAGTTTACAGGGCAGCTAAAAAGCTCTCTGTATCCTTGAGGGTAAAAAAAAAAAAAAAAGAGTTATCATAAACATAGCCCTGCCAGCCTTTGAGCCGAGCGAGAGCTTTTGCGCTTTGGCTTTGGGAAGGTACACACCTGTCATTCTAAAACGGAGCAGATGGGTTATAATCTTATCTGCTCACCCTAGATTTGTTGTCAGAAGGAAGTGAGGTAAGGGCAAGTGGTAAGCGCGACGCACGTTATCTGTGATGCGGGCTACGCTTTCCCCTCAATGCATTGACTGAAGAAATGGGTGAATGGGAACATTTTGACTTCCCCTGAACAATAGTGTTCTCCATTCTTATCTTACATTGTTGAACAAATAGGTGATATTATAGGAACCAAGGACCCTGAAAACAAACCGGCCTGTCTTAGGGTTTCTTGTAAGTTGAAATCCTATTTTAATTACTTTTCTGATTCTCTCCAGTATGCTTTGGCCTGTTCC
>NW_009260676.1:987908-1025683 GCF_000687185.1 Egretta garzetta
CCCTACACTGACTGCTCATGAAAAACCCTAGCATTTGTTAAAGCTTTTGCAAGACCACTGCCTGAGATAGTGCCACTCTTCTTTTGGACATCACGAGAAAGACACATGCAACCTGTGTTATTACGGGTAAATAATGACTTTCTATCAGTATGGACTGCTGCTCTGTCCTATTCCATTACTCTCTTTCTTTTCATCCTACTAATTATTTAGAGGTTGTTGCACAGATAGCCACAGTTCAATTATATACATATAATATAAAGAAGCCTCTACAGCAGATATCTGCTCTTGGTGCTTTTGCCTCTGGAATTGTCTGATCACGCATCCGCTATGTGAAAACTACTTGTGCTTTCCTTAAGATTTTGCCTTCTAAAAATGGCACATAACTTTAGAGATCCAGGTCTGATTGTAGGGTCAGCAAAGGAAAGGGTAATCACTCAAGCTTCAGTGGGCCTAATCACTCCCCATGGAGTGATAATTATTGTCCTTCACCACGCTTAGACCGCAAGCAGTGTCTGCTCTGTCACATAGCTTTATTTGCTTCCTGCCCTCTATTAGGATATTAAATGCTCCAACTGGCAAACTGTTTTGACTCTCTAGAATAAAAAAAAACCATTGAAAAACCGACACTGTCCATTGAAGCAGAAAGTTGAGATATTCACACAATAAAACACGGCACCTTATATATCATGCACCGAGAGAAGCATCAGGAAAGTTTCCAGCGTGAAAACTATTGAAAGCTATGTCAAATATGGGCATTTATCATTTGTATTTAGAAAACAGGAAATGATTTGGCCCATCTCATCTTGACTGGAATGTGGAAGACAAATCTGGGACGACGGAGCGTAATTATTTGCAACTCCGAATATGAAAACCTGCGCACCACTGCTGAAAGCAGGCCAGGAAATAGCTAAAATATCCAAAGGATCTGAAAAGGAACAAAAGGTGCCAAGAGGTTGAGAGCTTGTTAAGAACTGACCTGCACTTAAGGGCTTCGTAGAAAATCTAGAAAGGATTGGAATCAGTTTTGGGGGAGTTAGAGGAAAATATAAAACCATTTCCCAGCTTGGCAATTGGAAAAGACTAGACTAGGCTGCAATTTGTATTTTTTATCTGCTGGAAATATTAGATATCACATTGGTATGCTTATTTTCTAATTTCAGTAACTCAAGAATGACAGTAGTATCCCACAAGCTGGGAATGCCTGCATGTGGAGGTGATGCTGCTCATATCCCAAGAATTTGCTGTCTCTTAGTTTTTGGAGCTAATCTAAGGGCCACTGGAGTCAACAGGAATCTTTCAGTGGGATTTGGATCAAGCTTTTTAGTTCTATGTTTACATAATTATAAAACTCTTATGTCGGGAGCAGTTCAATAACGGGAGATCGCAAGCCAAGGTTTTCATAAATCCTTTCTACTGCCTATTTACAGAAGATATTTTTCTCTCCAGCTCCACTTTTGGCATTTTGCTCCATCCTACAATATTTAGGTTGTCTGATGGCTCCAGGTCCTGCAGAATCAGCCTCCCAGCTGCTAAAACTGGCTCCCAAGAAAATGCTTGTTGTGGTTTGCTCATAGCATGCTTTGGAAAAAGAGCAACTAGCAGAGTCGAGGACTGGAGCTGGTGTATTACAAAAATATCAATTATACTTTCCAAATATCTCACAGCTGTGAAGCAGTCTTGACACGGCATGATGGGAGAGGTGCCACCTCGCTAGGATGCAGATAGGGTTGCTGGTATGAGCAGATGCTGGGGTAATCCTGGAGATTTTCATGCTTGATTCAGGAACTGAAAACCAATGAAAAAGTTCAAGGCGGGATTCACTTTTGGAAAAAAGGCAATAAGAACTGTTAGGAACTGCACCAAAAGTTTTAAAAATGGATGCCTAAAGTTAGGCTCCTAGATCTATATTTAGGGTTCTGAATCAGTTTGGTCTAATTTAAAAAAATGCTGGCACCGAGGATCAACATGCCCAGTTAAGAGCTCTTCCCACTACATTTTAATGAAGAATTAAAACTTAAAAACTAGATGATGTCTTTCACAAAGAAGCACCCGTAAGAGAAAGACTTACTCAGCAATGCAACTGCTAGAGCTGCAAAATGACCTTAGGAATTCACATACTGCAAGTAAATATTTATTGCCGTTAAATGGTTGGCCCCAAAAGCAAGCATTCATATTCTGGCTAACCATGTGGAAACTGAGTTCATGCACATGTTGTCAGCCATAGGCCCTGCACCACATCATTAATCTGCGATAACTATTTGGGAGGAAGAGGCTGGGTGTGGGGGGAGGCTGCGCGCCCGGTCCCGCGGTGTGAAGGGGAAGATCATGTAATAACAGAAAAATAGAGTGGGTGTCGCGAAAAACAAGCCACTTACCTCCAGCAGCAGTGAAATTTATAGTAAAGTTTCTCTTCTTTTTCTACCCTAGGTGAAAGGATGCCACAATAAAGATAAATATTATGTTTTGTACAAATATCTGCTTTCATGGCACCCACTGTACCACTTTAATTAGCACGTCCAAGACTAAGAGTCCGCTAGGACCAGAGCAACATCTCCTAAAACTTCAGTTATTTCCTCACTGCCTTTTCCCTCATTATTCACAAACTTAGGAGATATTCTTTTAGTTCCATCATTAACTGATAAGCTTCGCGTATGTATTATCGTAGATGTCTTTAAAAGTGTAATAGAGTTTTTGAAGTCATTTCATCCGACCGTGAGACCAATGATTGCCACCTTTCTGTGAGCAGCTGGAAGAACCAATATCACTGGCAAAATCAATGAGTGGGGATTTAAAAAAAAAAAGGGAAAGAAAAAAAAAAGAGTTGTTTTAAAATCACCTTGAACTTTTGGAGGTTTTTTGTAATTTTTAGGAATTTGGCTCGGAATTGATTACATCAGAGATTATGTTTTCACAGAAGGCAAAAATGTATCACTGAAGTGCTAAATTACCTTTGTTTTCAGGTAAAGCAATTTATTATCCAGAAAAAAAAGTGCCATTTTGGCACTTTGGAGTATGTGTTTATTGTTTAAGGCATTTTAAAGATGGTGACTATGGGCTGCGTCGGAGGAAAATGGAAGAGGACAGTTTTGTATTTCCCCGTACGCAT
Organism: Egretta garzetta; assembly: GCF_000687185.1. Classification (NCBI taxonomy): domain Eukaryota; kingdom Metazoa; phylum Chordata; class Aves; order Pelecaniformes; family Ardeidae; genus Egretta; species Egretta garzetta. The sequence goes on from NW_009260676.1 coordinate 991,015, forward strand.
CAATACTAACGTATTTAGGGATTGCAACCTATGTTTTATGGAAGTGTTAGGGCTGAACCCAAGTCGACCAGTACGAGAAAAGAGCGCCACGCACATAAGCAGCACCCTCTATGTGCTGTCCAAAGCTCTTTGGTATTTATGGTAGACTCAACGGGGTGAATGAGGGATACAATATTAAATTTGAGTTTTCCTGCCCTACTACTACTTTTCCTTTTCTGGTTGGTATTGTGACCATGTACTAATTTCCATGGGTATCTGTTCTCTGTCATTACTAAGTCTTTCTGGTGTTTTAATACCCATTTCCCATGAATTCCTCATCATAATGGGTATTTTACAAACTGATTTTTTTTGACCCAAAATCATTATTATTTGCTCATACAAAACCTATTAAGGATTCCTTTCATGACAGACCACTACTATGGGAAGAAGGTTTTTCTTTTCTGAGCTACCACAGCAGAAGTATTTGCACAATTGTTAATAATCTGTTGGTGTGTAATCTGCCGTTTGCAGCGGCTCTTTCCTCCGTGAGCCTGAATTATTAATGCTGCTTGTTGGCCAAGGCAAACACTCTTCCAAACATCTCTGGAGGCCTAATTCAGGCTTTTCTAACCTCTCCATTTTGGAGTTGAGAATTTTAAGTGGTTTAATCCAGGACAAAATAACAGCAGTGAAAGGGCTTGCACTCGTTTCAGCGAGACCCAAATCTGGCCCTAACCCCACACAATAATTATTTCCCAGTTTTTCCTAGCGAGGGCCTTGCAGATTGCCCCCCATGATCAATACTTGCTAAAAGAATGAGTTCAGGGATGGAAAGTTGCAATCTGAGACGATTTCTTCATTGCCATTGTGATTGGTTAGGGATAAAAGCTGGTGGAATACAAAACCTTTCTGAGTCTTAACTACAGTGTTGAACGCTATAATTATTTAAAAAAATACATATCCTGACTCTGCTTAGAAGCCTGTTTGCTATAATTCACCCCTGTGTTAATAGCCTCCTAACATATATGAATGTATGCTAAAATGGGTTTTAAACTACTAGATTTATGGCTTGGCAGACTGGTAAATGCACAATTATAGTTCATAATAGGTAGGTATCTGCTGTCCCTTGATTTTTCTCTTGTTCTATTTCCTTCCAGAGTGATGTCATTAGACATTACGGGGATGACTAATAGTCCTGAGGAATGATATTCACGTGCCAGAATGCCACATGTCGGTGTTCCCGTATGGGCTCCGGCACCGTCCGCCATAAGATGACAAAAACACCCTAAGCATTTCTGCTACAGCAAATCTTCGGCCTCGCCAAATCTGTGGTGGATCAGCAGCACAGAGGCAATTCAGCTAGGGGGAAGAAAAAAAAAAAAAAAAAAAAAAAAAAAAAAAGAGATGAAACCACAAAAGCTATTTAGGAGCTCTGAATATCTTTCTAATCAGATTGCTGGGAGTGCGTTTGGACTTGTATCTATTCATTCTGCGGTGACGGAAGTAAAGGAACTATCCAGTGAGCTATCTGGTTTTCCCAGAATTGTTTGTACTGCTGACCTTTATATCTACTCATTTATTCTAATTGTTTTTAGCTGTTTGAGGAAGAATCTCAGATGAGAAAAGCAACTCAATATGTATCGGAGATCCTATCTGCTACAACTTTTGTTTTAATTTAAAGCAGACCCAGCATCATTTTGTGCGCCGGTTGCACAGTACCAAAGGCAGGAATTTGTTGTGGGATTTTTTAATAAAATCGTAGGCCCAGGACAGAGGTCCCTGGACACAGGGAGTGCGATCTGGGGGTGGGGCTGCTTAGATGCCTCTTGCCGAAACGCATTTCCTGATGTTCTCCGGCTGGGGCAGCTTTTGATGTGGTACTTTCTTGTGGGAGAGGGGAGCACCATTTTAGGGATGCGGCCAAGCTGGCTCCATCAGCTTTGCCTGAGTCCAAGATAGGAGAAATCCACTGCCAGAGTGTTACAGCGGGAAGTCTGGCTCTCGACATCTATAAAACTCCCTCTCCAAGTGGAATTTCCCAGATTAAATGAGAATATTGAGTTTTCTCAGTATCCCTTGTTTGAAATTGGAGTTGGGCAGGCTTCACTTCTTCCGGGGGATGTATTAAATCTATAATAGTCATGTTTTTCTTCCTCCTTCCATCAAATCCCAGCCTCTTGGAAGGGAGTGGGAGGCTTGTGACATATACAAAGTGTTTGCTGATGGTTAATAGAAAGAATCTGGGTTATCCAATAAACATGCCCCAAACTTGCAACTCGTAGGGAGCTCAGGTTCAAACAGAAGCTCCGACTACTGCAAAGCGGTCGTGGAGTAAAATAGCAAAGTGATATGCAAAAGCTCACAGTAAGTATATCACTTTGCTTCAGGATTCCTGCATTTACTGCTAATGCAAGAACTAGCCTTTGAACTCTAATCTGGTGTCTCCGGAGCAGTTCATAACCGAAGGCACTTCTTTCATCGTAACAGGGTGACAGTGATCCAGACTTGCAGAGCATTTGGTACAGTCCCAAAGCAAGATAATAAACAAGATAATACCGTAGGCTTTGCGTTTCTGAGTATACCAGCCCTGTACAAAGGCCTTTCAGGGATCCTGCCTTGCAGCTTCCATGAGACAATAAAGAAGTATCAGTGCCATTATCTTGCATGAAGGAATACGGGTATCGTTGTCCTGCATGCAAGGAAAGAGGAAACACGGCATTTTTGTGACTTTCCCTCAGTTTGTGCACCAAGCCACCAGCAGAATGATTTCTTCAGCTTTTTTGAAGAGTAAGCAAGATCAGAGAGCAAAGTGTGTGTTTCCACACTACTGCAAAGCAGTCACTTGTAGGGAATACGTTACCTGTTTAGACTATCAAGTTAGCCAGTGGTTATTGTCACCGGGGTGGTCATGAAGTGCGATATTGGTCTTAACCACCTAGGATCTAGGAGAGCTGGATATTTCTCACACTTAGTTGAATTTGCCTTGAAGAATCATAAAATATTATGACACGAGCCGGTTTTTTTCTTTCCATAGCAAATACATTTCCATCTTTGCTTGTAAACTTTGTTTGCCTCGGTTCAGGTAGCAGACATCTCACTTTGCTCTTGGCGTGGGTCGGGCTGCCCAGTGGAGCCCTTAGCTCGTGGTGCCCAGCCTCTGCCACCACCGTGCATCCCCTGCAGAGCTCCTGAGAAGCTGCTCAGCTGCACCCTGGCGTCACCCTGTGCTGGGGATTAACTAACAGTCAACCCGGGAAGAACACTGAGATTTTAAAGAATTAAAATTGTATTGTAAGGCTTGTATTAGCCTTATACACCACCAACAATGTTTTTCTGGTCCTTTTAACTGGGTGTATCCTTTCTGCTTGCATTAAAAAGATGTTGTGATCTCACTGTTTAGTTGGGTAAGACACAGCTCCTCCTCCATAATAACATTAATTTTTTTATTCAGTTTTTATGTGTCCTCAACTTGATTATGAAGACAATAATTTAATTTGAAAAACCTTCCTTTTTTTCCGGCTTCAGCAGCGCTACTAAATTTGGGTGTAGATAAATGACCACATGAAAACTTCACAAAATTAGTGTTTACACATAAACTGGCAATGAGCTATAATTTGATTGGTAAAAAAATCATTTTGTGTACCTCTGCCCCTATTCTGCTGGATAATGAAAATTTATATCTATGTTTCAGACATCTGGGGAGGATGTGACAGCTTTGGGGCTGAATGAAAGATTATGCCACAGTGACCCCTGTCAGCATTTCCTCACGGACTGGTTACCCGAAACCCAGCGGCAGTTAGGCTACTTTTTCTTTTTCTTTTTCTTTTTCTTTTTCTTTTTCTTTTTCTTTTTCTTTTTCTTTTTCTTTTTCTTTTTCTCTCATCCAAGCAGACTCTCATTTTGTTTTGGAAAGTTAATGACACTGTAAATCTAATAGGCCATTTTAGTGCCATCATGCGGGTATTAAAAGTCACATGACTGGTCAGGATCCCATACGGAGTGGTTTGGGGTTGTCTTGTGTAGGAATGGCAACACTCCTGTATAGCTGTAAGAGCTGGGTATGTTTTCAATTACTTTCTAGGACAGAGCTGCTTGGAAATTAATTTAAAATCTTTGCCTATGGTTGTGTTTGCCACCTCTCTCAGATTTCCCTTAGTAAACGCTTGTGTATCAAATTCACCTTTGATTCTCTCTAGAGATAATCTGTGCTGTTTAATTTATTTATGCCTCAGGACTACAAACAAATGTGTCTGTGTGCTCGAGGTGCAGAAATGGATCGGAAAAGGATGATTTTCCCCAAAGTCGGTGTATTGTCCTGTCTGTCCCAGCGCAGAGGTTTTCCATGCTCCTTGTGCTCTATTTTCTGCCCCCAGACCCGTGTACATCCCATGTACTGCTATGGTAACACCCCTTGAAGGCCTTGATGCTTCCCAATTACACTGGCAGAGGCATTTAAGGTTTTCTGGGATATGCAGGGGCTCTGAAGGCAAGAAGGAAATGAAGCAGATAGGTGGATAGGTGGGAAACAAATAGAAAACTGGCAGCTAGAGGGTACTGAGAGCATCCTGTGGAGAAAGAGGAGGTTGGAGCATCCCATGGAGAGAGAAGAGGTCTGAAGAGCCTGTTAGGAACTGCTGTGAGTCCTGATTTGGTGCAGATAAACGCAGACCCAGGTTTGCTCCCATGTGCATGGTTCAGTTGCATAAAATACATCCAGATGTTTTCAAGAACTGACAGGCTTTAATGAGGGATCTGGGTGCCAAGGCTTACCTTCAAAAAACTGCGTTTCCCTCCTGCCAATGACAAGATATTGAGGCCATGGACATTTTAAATGTATTGTGTTCATTTGACGCAGGCCTGTTCCAAAGTGTGGGGTTTTCTTCCCAAATGTCCATTTTTTTGAATCTCTTTGTCTGCCACAAAAGATTTCCACTGAGCCCCACCAAAATTTGTTTACTTTGGGAGGAGAGTCTCCTAAAGCATAAGGATGATATAGAGTTCAAAAATGCGAATGCTGTCGTAACAGAGAGAACTCCCTCATGCATTGTACATTTGGATATTTTGAAGCGCGGTGACTGTATCATTTCCCATGGACATGGCTCCAGGAAATGAATAATATACAGGAATGGTCAGAGATGAGCCTGCAAAGATTCACTCACCTCCTTCGCTCCTTTGCTCCTCCTCCTCCATTTTGCATTTGTTCTTCTAAAATATATTTTTCTATGGGAAAAAAACACATCTGTAGAGTTTGAAGCCAGGTTTCTGAGGCCCTCTGAACATTCCCACTTTTACTTCGCTCTCTGTTGTTTTGTATTTATGTGGGTGGGTGCACAACTGATGCACTGCAGCTCCAAAGGAGGGACGACTCCAGATCTCAAATACTCCTGGCCCGGGGGGCTTCTGCACCACATTTCCCCAAAAGCTGTGCTGATTTGGGTGGTTATTTAGCAAACTGCTTGGAAGAGGCAATTTGGTTTTAATACGCCAACCCTCTCTCTTGGTCACTCGCAACCTTCTGTGTCCCTAAAGGGAGAAAAACCCAGGCTCATTCCGCCAGCATGTGCTGGCGCTGTTGGTGAGTTCATCCATCCGGGAAGTCGGAATAAATGTTCCGCTGCTCATGCAGCTTAAGGTGCCTTTAACTGTAAAGTAAAGGCTGGCTTTACTTTCAGCCAACATCAATGAATGGCAAAGGTCCTCGTCCCGTGGTTATCAGGTCTCCAGCGAAACATCCCGTGGCTCCCAGGGGCCCATGTAGCCAGATTTCCTTTCCAGAAAAAACAAAGAGTGGAGACATGGGATACGTCTTGTGTCTTCCCTGATATACTGCAGGATCACCCACGTTAGACATAGCCAAATAGCTCTTCAGCAAGACACATGCACTCCAAAATAAGAGACCTCACGGTCTCTCAGTTGTCGTGGAAGAAGGGACAATGCTCCCTTCTCTGGCAGTCTCTGGGGTGGCTCTGGTTCAGCATCAATGCAGCAATCCCATCCCTTCTTCTCTTCTGTCTGCTGTCCCAACAGCTCCTACGCAGGTCTTAGCATCTGCTTTCCATGTTCACTACTCATCACCTGCCGGGGGGCTGCTGCCTCTGCCTCCAGGAGGTCCAAGAATTACAGAATCTGTACTGGAAATGAACATCCCAGGGAGAGGTCCAGGTCATCGTGCTCCCTTACCTTGATCCTACCCACAACTGGTCCTGAAGTGTCAGATACTGTATTGCTCCAGCGGGGCTGCAGTGCAAATGCTGCCAACGCTGGAGTCTGTTTGTGTGTCTGCCGGTCATGGTGTGTAATGCTTACATCTCAACCCATGAGTGTAGCCCCACCCTCACTGAAGTCAATCAGAATTTTGATAGTATTTATGCCAGAAATCCTTGACATATTTTTTTTTTTCCTCCGGTACATGATGTCTGTAGAGTTTTCGGAGAAAGGACAAGTGACAGCAGTAACTGCTGCCTCCCCGCAGACCACACCTGTGACTTGAAAAAATTAGCAATACCTGTCATAAAACTGGCATATCTGTCATAAAAGTGGCATATCTGAATGCTCACTTGTCGTTTTCTTTTTAAGCTTTTATTTCTGCAGCTTCTTTCAGACTGAATATCCCTCACTTGCGCAGTCACAGCCTGTGGTTCCCAATTTCATCTTAGCATGCCTTAAAATATTCACGCTATCAGATCCATAAGCATTACATCCACATTTTTTTGGGGGGGAAAAAAAATATCCAAGTTATAAACCATAGAAAAATAGGGTTTGTAATGAAAATGCTGACAGCACCTTAACTGTCACTGGGCACTGCTATAAACAAGCATTATGGTTATGTGCACGAGAGCAAATCTGTGCAGCACTGGGCTTTACCAACTTTGGGGGCCAGCAGCGCACACTTATGCAACTTATTTATTTGGTTTTCATGAAAAGACACTGGATTGCAGGACTGCATTGCAATTTGTTGCTAATTGCCCAGTGCTCTGCCGGTGCGGTAACTGGCTTGCTCTATGCCTAGATTTGCAAGTTGGAATCTGGAAAGCCACGGACACGATTTAATTGCTCTCTTTAACTGCGGGACGATTAATTGCTCTGTAAGCAGTGATCTATTCCTCATTTTCATTTCAAAATCAGCCCTGGCAATGTGTTTTGCACCAGGAGCCTAGCATATTTTAGGCAGTACTTAATGTTTTAACAATGCCTGTAAATTTGAATCTCTCATTTTAAACTTCTCCCATTGCTAATTTTATGACTGGGGAGAGAGTTTCTGCTCCTTCTGCTAAGTGGTCAAGCCTAAGAAATCCTGGGGTGCTCTGAAGGCGCTTGAAGTCAGCCTCTGCCAAGGCTAGGTCCCCTAACCCCATAAAAATCCCTCAGCTCTTGGGGAAATCCACCCACTTACCGACAGCCTTCCCCGCTCCCGCAGTGGTCAGCAGAGATGGGGGCGATGCTGTGAGTTGACAACGTGCGGTTCCCCCAGTCCTGCTGCTGTTCCCACAGCTGGGGCTCTGTGGGATGTTCCCAGTGCAGCCAGTACCTTCTCCTGGCTGCATATTTTGGGGCAAATATCTCCTGCTGGGAAAGGTGGTGGTTATGTTCAGGTGTGAGCCTGGCCTGGCAAGCAAAGCCATTTGCAAACGGGTCATCGCCATCTTGTGTTGTCAGAACTGGCAGGAGGAGGAGGGGTAATTTTAGGGAAACAACCAACCGCGCAGAGGAAAAGCTCATATTAAACAACACAAGGTGCACGGGGCAGCTAAGTAATTCTGTATTTACGTGTACATTGCAGCAAATGCCCCGTAATAACAGCTTTTTTCTTTTTTTAGCTCTTTAGGTTTTGTGTTATGAGAAAGTATGAAACATAAATCACATGGAGCTACTCCTGGCCTTAAGCCTTCAGGATGCATTTGTTTGAAATCAAGAGCCAAATTCCCTGGATCGGAGTAAACTGTTAGGTGCCAACTGGGGCGAAATGCCAGCCTTTGAACTCCTGCACATTACGGCTGATGTGATCCATATGCAAGACTTGCATCTTTCTCCAAAGTGGTTTCTTTTAATTGATTTAGCAAATTAACAATATTAGGCCTTCTGTAGGATAGAAAGTACATTACTCACTGTGCCCTTATATTACCCTGAAAGGAAATCTATTGTTCTTTTGTAATGAAATGGTATCACAAGGAAAAAAAAAAGGTAGCAGTAGCAGGTAAAAGGAATCACATTCAGCTGTCAAGCATGTTTAATGAGGAATTTTAATTATTAGGCTGGAAATCAATGAGCATAACTTTACCAATGAAGTCTTAAAGGGAAACTAAATTGCTTTCTATCTTGCAAAGTTTACTGAAGGAACTTGAGCGGCTGCCAACCATCATTGTTCTGAGAAAAGGAACTTGAGGAAATTGCAAGTCACACTGTAGAGTTTATTGTAGGACTATTTAACAACAAAAAAGGAGGATTTCCATGGATTCATGTTTAATGGGTTCTTCCTAACTGATTCATCTCTGCCTTACGATTCATAGCAACCTTTGGTTTCACGTACCGTATGAAACCTATTCTTGGGAAAGCATGGATGAAGGGTGATTGGTTGCACTGAAAATTGATAGTTTACGGTTCATAGGAGATAAACATTATCTTATTTGTTCCTTGTTCTTTGAGAACCTGGGCTATGAGGAACAGCATGGCGTGAATATTCAATGCAGTGAGAACCTAAGCCTCTGAAACCAGAGCTAACATAAACAAACGATCTTCAGGTCTCCATAACATGCGGCTGCATTTCATGACCACGAGCTGTAGTGGTGTCTTTGGGATGCTACTAGACAGTCACGTTGGTGTTGCCAGTGCAACTGGAACTTCTATAGATGTGTAACTGTACCGTAATATTTTATTGAAGCTATAGCATACCATGTAAGGCCAAATCCAGTGGCTACTGGAAAACAGTCCCCGACACACATTTCAGCAGCACCTGTGAGGTTGGACTCAGCCCTCCCAGCACAAAACCAAGCTCAACCTTTTCTCTAGCTCTTGCTGGAGAAAGTATAGGGCAGAATTAAGCCAAAATGCTTTGCAGTACCTACAGATGTCCCCACCACAAGAGGTAGTTTTGGAAAGTCATGTTTCCGTCTCCGTTCTAGGCATATTTTGGTTTCTCATTAAGCTACGAAAGGTGCAATTTATCAACATTAAATGAGTCATCCCTTCCATTGCTGGTTGTTGCTGCCGCTCTTTGGGGGTGCTGTATTGCTCCCCACTATTCCTTAAATCAAGGCACATCTCTGACTCCCCCGCTGTCCCTCGGAGCCCTACCACCACGTGGGCGCCCAGCATTTCAGTGCCCGTGCTTGGGGATTAATGGCCTGAATTAGCATTTGGATATTGCAGCAAAGGGTGTTCGACAAACCCTTAATGCAGGTAGGGGAGAAGTAGTTTTGAAACTAATCTAGTTGCCATTCCATAGGAAATCCAAGTCATAGATCACGGTTATTGGTATTTTAAAAGTGGCAGTGCCTGTTAAAAGCTGGCTATTCCCTAGAATATAGAGGTATTTGGGGCTGAAGTGGAGACGCATTGGCAGCTGAGTGGAAGCTCTGAACTCACCTGCCAATGCTCTGCCTAGCTTAACTGCTATCAGTCGCTCACTTTCATGAGTCTGAAATTCATGCAGCCCCAAAAGAAAGATAAATAAGAACAAGTCAGTTTTCACCCTCCAGACACAGGCCGAGGAAATTATTTCAAATAAAATATATCATCTCAAGCAGGGGCAGATGAAATAGTTTTCTTGTGAAGTTGTTCTCCCAGTTGACAGAACAAATTACCAAATTTCCTCCACTGGATATATTAAGTATCTTTTCTAAAATCGTAATTACATCTAACTCTGGCAAAGATACCTTGCTCTGTGTTTGCGGTAAGCTCTTTAACGATGCCTAAAAATCTTCGTGATGGAAGATGAAGGTAGCTTGTGACCCAGCTACTATTAAACACTGCAAATCAGATCTTTACCAGCTACCTCATTGATTTAATAATGATCTTCATGGCCTCAGTGGAGCTATAGTCGCTGATACAGGATGAGGCTTCATCAGCGTAGCAGAACCCCTTGGAGCTCAGAGGGAGCAGAGCCAGGCCCACTGTTTGTTCTTTACTATCATCCACTGAAACCTCGGCCAGCTTTATTAAATAAGAAGTAATTTTAAAATCCTGTGTAGAACCTATTCCAGGATCATTCCAATCTGGTTTAAATAATTTCAGGGAAAAAAAGCTCCTGTAGCTATGCTCCACCAACTGTACAGGTAGCAGCCAAGCTGGGATTAAATAGTAATGAAGGTGACATATAAAAGAGCAAAAAGGCATTAAAATACTTTTTCAAAAATTGAAGATATTCCCTAAAATCAAGTATATTAAATAGAAACTGTTGGTGGTCTTGCGCACAGCTGAAAAGCTTTGGGGTTTGTCACTCATGACCAGGAAGCTGTTTCCAGCTCTGGGAGGATCCAGGTCTGCCCAGCCTCGGCAGCGGGGCTGCGGTCCGGGGACCACGGGACCCGCTGCGGGGCAAGGTCTGTGGGATGCCGGCTGAGTGAGTTGAGCCTGGTTTGTACCACCTCCCCAGGCTCCCCGAGCCACTGATTTTGGAGGGGGATTTTGGTCCATGCCCTGGGGAGTAAGAGGGGCTGCTCCCTTTGCACCATTAACGAAAGCGGCACTTCCAGCAGTCCTCTGGAGGGAACGCTGATGAGAAAATTCCCCAAATGAATTGGTTGTTTTAGCCTTGGTGTCTATAGCAGGGGACTAATTTTATGAAGGGTCCGTGGTATAACGTGCAATTCATACAACGGAAGGATTCCGGGGGAGGTCAGAGCTTTCCTCTGTCCCTTTTACTTTAAGGCAGTTTAGGGTCATGTGTTTATGGTACACATATTTGGCTTTCTCCAACTCGTGTGGGAACCACTCACCCTGACTGTCACTATATTTTTGATAAAATTGAGGTAGAGATGAAGCAGCCTGTATTCTATGAGAAATCTCACCCACTGTATCTATAAATTCTCTCTCTCTCATCTCCTGTGAGTGTTGAATGAGCCTTCAGGTGTCCGCTGCTATTTCTCTTATGGTGCTCCAAGAGGCCACAAGAGATTGAGCTGGGGCTGAAAAGCCCGGAAATTTTTACTATGGTCAAAAATAAAAAAAAACCTGCTTGCCTCTCCCATGCCTTCACCCTTCAAAGGCAAGCGTGTTTTCTCATCGCTGATGCATTTTATACTCCTGTATTTATAGTGAATACAGAAATTCACGTTGCTTCAAAGAGAAGATTTTTCCTTTGAAAAGGTTAGGATATGCTGTTTTCAAGCATATGCCTTTTTTTTTGTTATAGTGGGCAGGCAAATCATTGATGTATACATAGCATATATCCAAGCAAGACCCAAACCTCTACGTGTGGAGTAGCTGCGGACCAAATGTGGAAAGGAAAAGTGAGCTCCTGATGGAGGTGTAACAGTGGAGATGTATTTTAAGAATATTTTGAATTGCTGAATTTGTTGCTAAATATTTGCGTGCCAAGTGATGTGTAAGTCTGTAAGAAGCTCATTTTAATGCCAGCTGTGAGGTCTGTTGCTACATTTTGATGGGATCCTTCCTTCCTTCTGTGCCAGGGCTGCTGTCAAAATAGGGTGGTTGTCGTGTGTGTACACAGTCAAATACTAAGTCATGGGGTTAAGGACTGGTTGTTCTAAGGATTTTGCAACTTTGCTATATTTCCACAGTCTTTCTGAACCTCCCTGTTCCTTGTCCTCCCATAGAAGTGTGCATTTCATATGCAGAGACCTTTATTTTCCAGTGTATTCACTTGTTGATGAGTCTGTTCTGTGCCTATTCTGCCCTTCTTGGCAATTTTGCTGAAACCCACAAAATTCATTCCAGCCCATGCCATCAACCGAAATCCTCATCAATTTTTCAACGAATTTCTAATGCTATCGGAGGGCTAATATATGAGATGATCCCAGTGTTGTGTCAGAGGAAAACCTTTTGAGCAGGGGATGGATGTACAGTACGGCACAGCATATAAATCATTTTCAAATTAGTATTCTGTACATCTGGAGAAGAGTACATTTGTGTGCCTGCATAAATTGCCTGTGAACACATTTCAAAACCCTGTGCTTAATCTTAGCAATGAACATTTCAAAAAGTAAATTAATATCTTCAAGGAAAAGAAATACAGTATATTAAGCAGAAGCCCACTGGAAACTGTATAGTTAAGAATCTGTCAGCCTTTCCATTATAAGCCCTGTTTTTTGAGGGGTTTATAACTCAGTTATAAAATTTCACACTAGGCTAAAGGTTGGCACGTTCCGTCTCCGTTTGGCAGGGTGACATTTTATTAGCTCTGAAGGAGTTTTGGATCCCACGTCAATGGGATATTATTTTAAACCACAGAAATGAAGTTTAAATAACTCGGGGTATGACTTCGCCGTAGGAAGGTGAGACAAGCGGGATTGAAGCCCCAAGCGATGCTGTTGACTCGCGGAGGGGTGACACCGGAGGTGCCATGGGGCTGAGGTGGGGATCCCGCATCAGCCCCAACGCCAAATTTCTTTCCTTTTGTCCGTTCCCCTTAATGGGACTTTAATTCACATCTTTATGGTTAAATGTATATTGTGCTGAGGTTACGGGTCTCGTTGGCGGTTTATAAATTAGGTTAATTAACATTACAATAGTACTTTGTGAGTGTGCGAGGGTGTTTGCGGGTAGATGTGTGTGTGCAGACAAGAGTGCTCCTTGGAAGCAGAAACAGGATTAAAGTGTCTGCGGGAATTGTGAATTTATTGTGTAAATAGCTTTATGATCTGTTGTGTGTTTGGATTAATGCAATATATATCCATTTTAACCATTGATCTTTAAGCGAGTAATGTAATAAATCTGAATATTCCTTCAAATTACTGTTTACACTGGCTATGCTGTAGATTAAAAGAGACAGTTGCCTTTATAAATTTACTTGTAGGGTACATGGGTGCGTATAAATACTTCTGCTTCCAATTACACCAAACAGTGATGATAAACTGTTGTGAGTTGCCCGGACAATTGTACACAGCCCGAGTCAGGCGGAGGGATGGTGCTGGGCAGTGACCGATGCGCACGTGCCACGGGGTGGTGGGAGGCTCTTGGTTAGGCCAGGAAATGTGTAAATAGGTACCTCGAGTAAAAATTCTACAAACGTATTGAAACGAAGATATAGTTCCTTCCCAGCTGTAACGCTTCTAAAAGGGGGAACGGTGTAAACTTGTCAAAACATGGAAACACGATCGTTTGGGTTGTATCTACAGCAATTTTAATGGTTTGCGGTAACGTGTTTCTCTAGGTACCCCTCAGTGTTGGGCTGGTTTTGGTTTTTCATATCGCTTCCAGGGCTGCTGATGGTGCTGGTTTTCATGCTCCATATTATTAAACAGGCTTAATCTGATAGTTGGGCAGTGCCTCAGGAGGGATGTTGTGTTATCATCATGACCCCTTAAAAATGCATTTGTACCAAATGCTGTGGCTTTAAACGCAGAGTTAAGGCAAGCCGGGGTTCATAGGCACGGAAATGCACTTAAGGAGATAAATACATGAGCTTAGTTTTAGTTTCAGTCTTTAAAGAGAAATCTTGTGGCCACCAGAATCCCTTTGAAGAGCTGACCAGCTGCAGCCTCACGGGCCATGGGAGGTAGAGCCAGTGGCCAGGGTAATCCACGCTCGAGGAGCAAGTCTCTTCCCAGGCAGGCTTCTTCCTTCCCTGATTCATCAGGCAGCCATCCCACAGCCCGGGGACGTGGCTCCCTGGCCTTGTCCTGGCTTGGAGCAATATGTTTAGAGAGGTACAACTGAGGGTACCACTTGGTCTTTCCACAGACGTCCTATGGTGATGTCTTAGTGCACAGAGTAAGTCAGCTTCCCAACAATGCACCAAAAAACCAAATCCCTAAAAAATGTTCCTGCTTCAGACATGGTGGGGAACAGGTTTGTGCCCTTTATAAGCAAACAATGACTTTGTTTCCATTTTTCCCCAGTTCAGGGAAAGCGTAGTTGGGTTGAGCTCTTACACTAAATCTATCCCCCGTATAACACAAGAGAAGAGTTGTTACTGGCTGGCAGCTCCCGGGGAGGTGACACCCTCATCATACTGACAGGCTGCATGACAAGACCCGGCCAGGCTCTGCTCTCATGTTAAATTAATCACATCATGCAATTTTAAGACTTAGGAAAGAGAGACCACAACTGGGCCCTCTTGCTTCTTTTGCCCTCTTTGTGTTCCCTCCTCTTGCTCATGCATTTCTAAGAGCAAGAAGAAACAGTGCTTATCATAAATTATAGGAAGCTGGCAGCAGCAGTAATTAACAGGTAATTATCAATAAACAATTTAACCACAAAAACTTGGATCCTACCTACCACTTGTCAACAATAAAGTCATGGAGGCTCCACAGGCCACTGGACAAACAGTCCACGGGGAGCATGGCCGGCGCTGTTACTGCAAATAAACAACGCTGTGCTGAGAGGCCAAACAAAAGCCCAGCGCGGAGCGACTGCGGGGAAGCGGGGAAAGAAAAAGCTCCCTTGGCAGAAAAAACAACACGAAACCCAACAGCGGTTACAGCTTGAAGAGCCAACCTCAAACCACTCGCAGTTTATTGCAGCCCCAAATAAGTATCCCATAAACAGCAGTCAAAGCCCAGCGTTTGGCGTCTTAAACAAAATATCTCTTTGAAAGGGGAAAAAGAAAAGGCGTTTTGGGGGAGAGAAGGGGAGAGCTGGAGGGAGAGAAAACACTGCTATGTCAACTGGTTGACTACAACAGATGCCTAACTGTGTCGTGCCCAATTTGAAATCTCTGTTTTCATCATACTGAGGCAAAAGGAGATGTGTGGGGCAACCACGCATGTGCCAAAAGGGTCCCCCAGAGGTGCTTGCAGATGTGCTTGGGCAAACGTCCTCCCAGTCCTCATTCTTGGGAATCAGGAGAGTTTTTCTGGTGACTCCCAGTGGAGCACAGCAGTCCCCTTCTTACGCCCTTCTTGGGTGACTTTTCTCTCTCTTTTTTTCTTAAATAGGACCGTAGTGAACTTGGAGGAATGACAGCCCTTGTTCACACTGCCTTACTTCCTAATGATCTTCATCTTGCATTCCTACATCGGGATTAAGGCCAACTTCTGTTAAGGAAGTCAGATAAGGACAGCAGAATGAAATAAGAATATGCTGAAGGCAGAATTAGGTTTTTGGGGAGTGAATATAACATTGCCAACTAGTGTTATGAAATTAAAGCGCTTGGATTTGGAGGGGGTGTTTACGAAGTAGTATCAGAATCTTTTCTAAAAATGAGTTATGAGTGAACTTCTATGTTAAACAGTTGACATCACTCAATCTTTAGATTTGCACTTAATAAGCCATATGCTGGTATCCTCCCAGAATGTATATATTTAAAGAAGAGAGCGATAGCTTCATTTGAAGCCTTTGTTGTCTGCCACTCAAAGGAAGCCCCCAGCATGTTTGTCGTGACTAACACATCTCATCTGTGCTCTCAAGCTTCCTATCAGCCCTACTGCACCTACCCTAAAGATCTGCTTCCCAGCCGCTTCTGAGCCTGCGTTAGACGCTGCAATGTGTCTGCCTATTTTTTCCTTTAAACTGTCTGTAGCCTGCTGTTTTTTCCTGAGGTTCTTTAGTTGCTGCTGCATTTTTTTGAGATTTTCTTAGATTTTCTTAATTTCAATTTTTTTTGGAGAATCCTAGATCTTCTAACAAACCTTCATGCTGTGTCCCCCAGTAACTTAAAAGTAATTAAGCAAAAAGTAACGATTTTCAACATCTATCATTTAATTTGAAATTACATATGGATTTAATGGAGGGGGAGGAAATAGTGCTTTGAGAGATTAGTTCTTAAATTTTGATTTAAGAACTGAGTTATTAGCTGAAATAATATGAAGCGGGGCTGCTTTTTTGACCTTTCTAAAGTCTAGCCCAGTCAATTATTACAGCAAAGCAGGGAACCAGAGAACAGCTTTGAATCAGTCAGACCCAAACTGATTTAAGTTTGCATGGGGTCGAATAAGACATTAGTTAAAAATAACTAATGTATTCTTTGACCTCCATAATGAGAAAGGACATTTACAGGTTTTTCACTATACATCTGATCCTGTTTATTTTGGTTTGTGATTTAAAGATGGACTGGATGTTCTCACAGAGGTTGAGATAATACAATTTAATTTTTCTTTTCCAAGTTTCCTGCATCTAAGTATTCTCTCAGTTATGCATTTTGTCCATCAGTTTATATCATGGCTGTATTTTGAGGCAAGACTGAACAAGACAACCATGGATCCCAATGCTGGAAGGAGCAGGATCGCTAGGGTTCCCACCTCCCTGCAACCTGCTTTAAGAGCAAAACCCAGGTTAGCGCCGATAAACCTGTTTTATCGTGGTTTTCCAGGCAGAATAAGGCAAGCACTATGGCTGGAAGGCTCCAACCTCCCGAGACCTTAATTATCTTGCCCTTCTCCTCTCTCTGAGCACCTCTGTGTTGAGGTGTGGGGGAAAACCTAACCCACAGCCCTGGGAGCTGAGGGAGGGCAGCTGAAGGCAGATTAGTTCTCTGCTCAGTGGGGAGAGAAATTTCTGCAGAATTTTGGTTAAAGAGGGAGAAACTAGAGCCGAAAAGAGAGTGAGTGGTGGAGATGAGTGTGTGGGAAAAGGAGAAGGAACTGAGAGGGAAAGGAAGGGGAAAGGAGCATTGATGGCAAAGTGGACCCAACCCCATGGAAAGCTTTATGCTTATGTTGAAAAGGTCCCAATTTTGGTGATTCCTTCTGTCTCCAGCTCTTCCCCAGGACAAGACAAGAAAACAGAAGTTGTTTCCATTTTTTATTTGCATGTCTCTCATTTCTGGACCCAATTCATTGCCATCTTGCTGCCAGCCGATGCTTCTGTGGTTTGGTCCTTTGGTGTGCAAAGGCTTGGTAGCCCTGATTTATGCCTCTGCCTTTTTCTGTTGTATAACCCGAGAAGATGCCTTTGTAGTAGTATATTTGGTGCTGTGAAGAAAACATTAGTATGTCAAGTTTCCAGAGACTTTAAAATAGGCCAGCTGGCTTCTCGGAGCGCACAGCTTGAAACGGTCACTTCCATTCTCGACTGAGCAGCACTGCCGGCAGGAGAAGCGTTGATTAAATTGACCACAGTCCAAGGTTGGTAGAGAGCATAACACAAAGTCGCTTCTCCCCAGAGCGAGCAGAAGATTTCTGATGTACGTGGGGATAGAGTATGATCTTTTTTCCCCCTTGTGCTGCAGTGTTTACTTTAAAATACTATGTTTCCTTAATAAAAGAAGCATTAGCTTTTGCCATTAAATTTGGTCAACAATTTAGGTTATATTTCATCGCTTGTACCCAGCTTGACACATAAATGTTTAGCACTACAGATAGCCCGTGTTCTCCTAAGCTTTCAGTAATACAGTTTTCAGGAATAAAGGCTGCTCATATGAGTAAAGTTTTGTAAGATTAAAAAATATAAGGCTTTGTTTCACTAAAGAAGTGGTTCCCACATTTATTTTGATTTAATCAAACGGCTTCTGTGATATTTCTTTTCCTCGCCTTCAGTGAATCCTTTCACAGGGACGTATCCCAGTCAATGGGAGTGAATGAGTAAGGAATTTATTTTTATGGTCTGTTGCTCCCGTTGCCTCTTTGCATCACCTAGGCCAGCAAGGTCCCAATCTGGCAAGGTGTTAGACCCTTCAAGTCCCATTTAAATTCCCCAAGGAATATAGGGGTTTCACCACATTAGAAGAAAACATCAGAAAGGTGTCAAAAAGAAAGAAATTTTGTCAGTCTAAAAATACACAAGGATGGGGAGAACTCTGTGGGGTATATGCACTTCTGCGCACGCATCAGGAGCGGCCCCGTGGATGGAGGACACCCATCCAAAGCAGGAGCCATCTGAGGATCCTTTCTCTTGGTGGTAAAATGTTAACACGATGGTCCTGGGGCTTCCTCCAGCTTCTCAGCAGAACAAAATTGCCGAGTGAGAAAAGAGAGCGGCATCCCAGGCTAACGAGCACGGATGCATGCTTTCCACCCACTGTGCACCTGAAATATTATCCCGAAATATTGCCCCCAAATCCAACTAATCCATCGTGTTTCTTCCTACCCCCCTTTTATAAGTTGTTGGGGTGGTTTTTTTAGTTATGTTTGCAAAGCTTTCTAGCAGCCTGAAAACAACTGGGTGTTTGGGAAGCAAAATAACCTTAGCACTTATTGCAGATGTAACAGCAATCTTATAATCCGAAATAGGTATAATTGTGTGTCTCTGGCAAAGGAGCTTAACTGTCAGAGGATTAAGCTGCATCCTGATCAATGGAAGTGACTTCCTAAAAAACAGGCAGGGAAAGATTTCCTGTAGTTAACAGCAATGAGGGAGAGGAACTTTAAAAACAACTCTCCATTTGATAACTACAGAAATCTAGCTAAGTCTTAGGGATTTAGCCAGGGAACATATTGGTTCCAGCAGACTATGGTAAAGTTAATTAAGGATGATTAATGGAGCATTTTCCTTCCAATGATATCTGTGACAGAACAAAGCTGTCTGAGGCTTGTCAAGCAGAATTTGAGTTGAATGAGTATTTATGTGATCAAATCTGAAGGGCTGCCTCTTGACAGAGCAAGGATTCATCAATCAATTGCGCTGGCTTGCAGTGGTGGGAAATTGGTCTATCAGCATAGCTCTACTCCCATCCCCCATTTTTTCATTCAATCATCCCTTAGGCTACAATGCATCTTTAGCTTTTACCTCTGACCACCTTAAGGGCTATCAGAGAAAAGTAAAAGCAAGAGCTAAAACATCTATTATAGTGGTTATTTCTCAGCTGTACTCATACAATTGATTTCTTTTAAGCAGAGGCCCAGGCACTGTAAAGCGATACAAGCCTGTTCAATGAATTAATTGGTTTTAATAGAAGTTTAGCTTTGAGCCTGAAGAATATACAGTGCTCTCTTGCTAGAAAGTCTCCTATTAGGGAAACCACCTGCACAAAGGGCCCCGGTCCTCTCTTAATCCCACTGCCCTCATCATAATCACTTCATTTAAAAAGGCAAGAGCCTTAATTTAAAAGGAAGGGGCACTGCGTGCGCTCCAGTTTCTGTGCATTTAATCGCACGTCAGTTCCTGGGAGGGGAATATTGGCGGCGTGCACTTGGCTGTGGATTGCCCTCGCAGCCCTTTGATCCCCGGGCCGTAAGTCATGCCAGGATTTGGGCAGAGGAACGTTGCTGTTGTGAATATACCAATATCTTTGTTGAAAGAATAGCTCAGTTACTTTCACTGCTGTAGGGATTAAATGGAACTAACCACGAATCATGTAAGATGATGCGTATCTCATGGAAAAGTCATAAAAAGACAAGTCTGAGTACTACTCTGAATAAAGTTGGGGCAGGTGTCCTTTGTATTTCAGGAGGCACAGGTTTGGCTCCATTTTCTACCCCAGTACGTAAATAATTTTTTATTTAACCGCTGAGTGCTCAAGCTTTGTTCTTTTGGGCCCTCACTGAGCAAAATACACAAGTGCTATCTGAAATCGAAACACCGAGACAGTTATTAAACATCTCCATCTTTAGCCACATAGACGTCTAGCCTACGTTAGTCGCCTGTTGTTCAGCAATTTAAATTGATCATCGGTTTAAAAAGAGAGGCACCTCTTGGGGGCAATTCCCCCATTTTCCTATAAACACCTAGGTGAGGATGATGAGGGTTGCACTCAAGAAGCCTAATCTCTCTCTAAGGGGAGCTTGGACTCGACACCTACCTTTGAAAGGTGTAAAGCTTCCAGTAAAAATAAAATCTGTGAGAACTGGATTACTTTCTTCGGTGCAGTCATAAGCTCGGTTGTGTGTCTCCCTCATCGGCTTTGCACACTAATCTTCCTTCTTAAGTTACTGGTAGAAATCAGGTTTCTAGGTCTTTTGTGAATTGGAAAATTGAAGTTCTGCCTGGTAACAATTTTGAGGTTTGGTACCTACCTCAGCTAGGCCAGCTATAAATTAGGGAGGATAAAGTCAAGACTTCACTTTTTCCCCAGACTTGCATACTTTTACACAAAGAAGCACAGAGGAGAAAACAACAGTGCTCCAGTGTGCCCTGACCTAGGGAAGAATAGCTCAGTCACAGGTTGTCCTTACTTCTTTATGCAGGTTTCCATACCGAATTATTCCCCTGAGAGCAAATATCTTCCCTGCGCACACAAATGTTGTATAAATCTGTAAATGCAAATAAGTCCTGTAGACCTTATTAGTTGGCCCAATATGATTATTGTTGAGAGTATTGCTTTCCATCAGTAGAGAATACTATTTCATATGTGCAAGCAAGCTTAGAAACCAAATGTCTAAATATTTAACCAATGTTATTTCAAAGAATTTTGTTATTTATCTTCTTTATGATTTATATTATCACATTTTCTGTCTGTAGTTGTGGTTTATCATAAGCAACCCATCTGCTGTAACAGCCAAATTGGAACATTCATATAAGATGCGTTCCGATATCATAAACATGACAAAAGATAGATTACATTTAGTCTTTCTCCATGTTTAACCAGTTTAATTTGTTTCCTATGCAGAAGAGGCTCTAAATTTACTTAATATATGTTAGCACTTAGGAACATGGTTAGGAACATGACTGGGGTCTTAACCTATTCGTAAATAAATGGGAAACTTCCTGTCTGAGTAAAAGAAAGAGAGAGAATTTATGTCAAACAATCAGGAATTTAATACATAGTGCTCTATTAGGATGTCCAGTTTGTGTACATACTCTTAAGGCATGATTACGAATAACTTCACTTCTTATAAACAATGTGACTGAAGAAATTACTCACAGATACAACAAAAAGGGAAAGAAAGGTAGGAAGTTTTAGCTGTAGCCAATAAAGGAATTACTTTCCCTGAAAAGGTTAAAAACTCACGCATTTATTTTTGTTGCCATAATATTTGTCTTTGCAGGTTTAGCTTTCTTAAGAATCCCAAAGAAGATGCTGCGTTGGGAAAGATTTTAGTGACCTGGGTTCAAAGTCATATCATAGATCCAACATTTTCTCCGACAGTTTTGGTTTTAAAGTAACCCTAATGCTGGACTAAATCTGTGAAGTGACTGTCCATATTTATATCACTCTAGAGAGAGCTTTTAGTGATTACAGGCTTGATCTGGCAAGTTGTTGAATGCCTCCAACTTCTGTCGGCTTTGGTGGAAGCCAAGGGTCCTCAGTGCGCGGCCAAGAGTGCTCAGCACCCTCAGGACCCGGCCCGGTGTGGTTTTTCACATGGAAAGGTCAAGTAGAGGGCTTTTCATTTCAAGCTAAAGAGTCATTCATTTTTCTCTCTTAAGGTAACAGTCACATGATTAGAGAGTGTGTGATTAACTGTTAAGGAAACAATGTCCATAATGATATATAAAGGTGTTGCTTTCAAAAGTTACGGTTGGATTTCTTCAGAGGTGTTAAATATATGGTGGTCCAATTCCATGCAATTCATGAATACTAAAAATAAATATAAGCTTATTTCTGCGATGGTGATTTACTACTAAGCAATTTTGAGCAAATATATTCACATTATAGGATATGAATACAAATCAAACATAACTGAGCTGGCCTTTATGAGAATGAAGTGTCAGTACATTTGAAAATATGTGTAACGCCAAACTTTAATCATTTTACCAGCACGTTAATATTGCAATTGATTATTCTGTGTTCCTGAATGTTTAAGGTTTTGCTATCGATTTGTCTGCTACAAGGATTGCACGCCTTCCAGGGCTATCTAGCACTCGCTCCTTCCCAGGCTGGGATACTACCGGTCTGATTTGGTTTGATAGAAGAGCTTATCCTGTTGAAAAGTCCTTGTCTCCCAAGAGTGTTCACAAAGTTGGAGTGCAGAGAAGGGGAAAAATAATGGTGGAACTAACAAGTCCCACGTGCGCCTTCACTTCAGCGTCAGATCGGCTTTCATTGCAGGTCTTCTCTGCTTGGTCATTGTCTTGGAATGCAGTTCCCAAGGCGGGGACTTCATCTTCATTTCTATATGTGAAGTATTTTATACACTGTTGGCACCAGAAGTAATGGGTAACACTCTGGGGTTCTTATCACAGTAGCATTACATGTGCTCAGACAGGAAGGTGGCACCAGGACTGCTCATATTAGCTGAGATCGTAGCCCTCCGATATGAGCAAAAGGTTAATGAATTTTTTTTTTCAGTCTTTACTCAAAATTATTTGGGGACTTCACCACTAGGACAGCAGAAGCCAGGAGACCTATGCGACGGGTGGGGAATAAAGGGCACAGAGATGGTTCTTGCTTTAGGACCTTACAGTCTAAGAGAGCATTAATGGATGCATATAAGAGAGGAGGAAACCAAAACTTGTCATCTTGACAGCAGCTGTAGCATACCATGAGATTAATCCTTATGAATTCAAAGAGGAATTTGGACAAGAGTTGGGAGGAGCCCGGTGAAATAGTTTTGAGGGTGGTTGCAGGGAGAGCCTCCTCTGTCGGGAGGGCAGGGCTGGAGAAAATGCAGCATTTCAAGAGTCACCTCTGTGGTGTGTTATTGGAGGGGGAGTTGATGTTGTGTTTCTACACAGTGATGGCACACACCATGGCAGGCTAAAGCACAAAGTGCCCTGAAAGTGAGGATGGCCATTTTTGCTCGAGGGGATGCAATGGAGGGATTCAGAGATGTTGCAGGGCAAAGTGGTGGAATAAGGAAAGAGCAGCAATGTTTGTCTGTGATCTTGGGTAGTTCACTTCGCAGTCTGACCACAATATAACTACTTTGATTTTTTTTTTTTTGGTTTTGTTAATACTGTATAGCCAAAGAATATTGTATTGGTCCTTAAAATGATAATGGTAGTGCTAAAAACAAAGACTTCCTATAGGACCTTTTAAAAGATGGACAGCTTGAAACGAAGCAAAAAGAAAGGAGGAACTATCTGGAAAGGCAGGAGTAAATCATGACCACAAACCCCTGGCTATCTAGTGCTGTTTATCCCAGCCTTGCTCTGCTTCCCTCGCTGATAACACAGTTTAACATATGCCCGGGCATTGTTCTGACACTGAAAGATGAAGCAGCTTTTTACGAGCCGTACCCCTCAGCCACGCTTTCCCTCGCAATACCGACCGGTTCCCTCTGCTCCCTTGATCCCATTTTTCTTCCCTTAAAACCAGTGTGTTTATTGCGACCAGCGCAATGGAAATTCCACTTACTGTTTATATCTGAGGTTTCTCTTCCCTTCCTATATTTCCCTGGGAATCAGGGCAGTATAGATTCTTGCTCCACACCCATGGCTTTGTCTTTGGCTTTTTTTCTGAATTATTTTCCCTGACTGCATTTCCATGGAGCAGCTGTTTGTGTTTAAAAACCACCTGCACAAGTAGTTCTGTTTTCAGCGGAGGAAAATGTCACTTTGTAAAAGGAAAAAGCCCTAAGGTGTTGGAGTTCACTGGGAGTTTTAATTTGATGCGTATTTTTTCCTACTGATTGATGAATGTTCGAAGTGCAACTTTAGCCCTTGATAACTAATGAAACTGGGTGGTACCAACGGTCACCGTCTGGCACGGTGACGTGCTGTTAAACCGACCCCCTGGGAGGAAGGGGATTGAGTTTTGACCCAGCAAGAAAATCCCAGATCCCCTGATTTCAGCAGAGGAGAGAGCATGAGACAGAGAAAATTAAGAAGTGTCTCTATAGAGTGAAGCAATGGGCAAATGGTTGAGCTCTTGCATGGTTGGGAAGGAGTAAGAAGATGCGATGCATGCAGGATGTAAGGTCTCCTAGGAAAGAAGGATGGACAACAGGGGAAAATCTTGCTCTCGTTCAAAGC
Source organism: Egretta garzetta (assembly GCF_000687185.1). Taxonomy (NCBI): domain Eukaryota; kingdom Metazoa; phylum Chordata; class Aves; order Pelecaniformes; family Ardeidae; genus Egretta; species Egretta garzetta. Next base: position 1,014,844 of record NW_009260676.1, read on the forward strand.
CTGTGGGAATTTTGGGGACTTTTCATGAAGAGCTCCTGAAGTTTAACAGGGAGCGATAACATTATTTCCCAGCCATTGCTAATCTCGAGGAGTCGAGGTTTATATTACACTCGCGTATTGTGCTGAGGTGTTTGTGAAGCAGTCGAGTGCCGTCAGGAGAGGCCCCGAGTCTGTCCCAGCCCCAGGGAAACCCTGTTTGCTCTCTCCACGTGCCCTCCTTGGCCTTTCTCCTGCTGCTTCTAATGCCCTCCCACCTCCCGCTCCTCTTTCATTCTCCCCTGTGTGACGTTATTTTAGTTTTAGTTCTTTCCAAGTGATATTAATTCTTTCATTTTCAAAGAACCAGCTGGACTGAGTACCCGAATCCTCTCCACTCTCCCAAAAACTGCCTGTGTGCTTGGCGCTGCCTCCGCTTGGCAGCATGGGGCACTCACAGGACAAGAAACCACATCAGGCCAACAGTAAATGGCAGCAAATTCTGGCTTTCAGCCCCTGTTGAGGCCAATAGATGATGACTTCTTGCTGCAAAGCCGGTACCGAACCTCACCGGACCAGCGCTACAGTACAAAGTAATTTATATGTTAGGTGATGGGACCAGTAGCCGTGAGCGCCGTAGCAAGCTAAGAAATAAACTGTACCAAAGTTAGAAGAGATTTACACCATTATTTTTATATATATGTATATCTTTTCAGACGTATTTAGGACTTAACGAGTATTTAGGACTTAACGAGTTCATTCTGCCATCAGTCCCATCCAAAAGGTTTGAAGAAATTGTCAGTAGTTCACAACCCACGTCGGCAGAATCCAGGCTTTCTGTGAGTCCCAGCAAGACCACTTCTGGAGCGTAGCAAACATTTTTGATTCGGGTCCTCTTTGCAGACCAGTTCACTGCCTCCACCACCTCCTGGCTTCCCCTCTGTCTATCTGCAGCTTTGCTCTCCATAGGTAGCGGTGGCTGTATCCTGCAGTTGGAGTTTGGGTAGGATAGTTGTGCTCCTTCCTTCTCCATGCCAGCTAGGCTCAGTTGCAGTAAATTGGAAATCGGAGAGGTCTTGGCATACCGTGGCTTGTAAAGGCCTTGTAAATGGCTTGTACAAAAAATTTTCCAAATGGAAACAGCACTGCGCCTTAAGTTTAAAGTAGCTTTGATAGGAAAGAGAGGTAAATATATGCCTTTCTACCTCTGCGGGTATATTGTAAATGCCAGACAATGGAAAACCAGTAAAGAAAAAGGCATCTGAAAGCAAAGAAAGCACTTGGGAAGTTAGACTTGCTTGTTTTTTGGCTTGTGGATCAGCTACACACAGTGGGCTTTTCAGACACAACTGGGTTTAGCATAAAGGCTACTGCTGGGTGTTGTTTGTGAAACCACTTGATATCGTGCACTGGTGGAAGCTGCTCCCACCATATAAACCCCACTGCAATCACCAGGGACCGGCAGCCACCACCACTGGCATTTCAGAAGGGCTGGCTCCATGTAAAAGCAAAATACTCTCTTCCCGCTTAGAGTGCATCTTCTCAGGCTTTAGAAACTGGTGAAGGGTTTGGTGGAAAGCATCCTGCTGGTGTCCTGGTCATTATGATAGGCTGCAAAACTCCCCAAACTCTTTAGGCAGGGGGGTGGCAGGTGCATCTGGGATGCCTGAGAGGGAAGGGAAAGCGTGGCAGATGTCGAGCTACTCTTTCGGTAGAGGTTTGACCCGATTAGGGGGCAATGCCAGGACCACGTCCATTGGGAGACTTGGACTCCTCTCCCTCACTGCAAAGGCAGTTTGCACGAGGCCAAGTAAAATTTGGAGACTCAAGGAGCCAAATTCATGTGAGCAGGCTTTGAAAGGTGTTCGGAGCTAGGCAAGGAGGCGGCAAGCCAGGCAGCTGTACGATATGGCCAACCGACATGGGTCCATGGGAACGGGTGTGTGGATGGGTCCATAAGGGAAGGTGCTGCCGTGCTTCTCCTCCCACTCCCCGTGTGCAGCTCGCCCTTGAGCGGGCACTTGCACCAGCACGTGAGGAGCCAACTCAGTCAGAGGAACTCTCAAAAAACAAACCTTAAAAAAGTTGGTAGTTTCCTGCCAAATTAGCTTCCTGAGCTGGCTTCCCAGGGCTCGAGATAAGCAGCAAGCTGGCCCCACGGGGAGGCCAGGAGCGGGTGGCAGGAGCAGAGGCTGGCAGCTGGCCCATGCCGTGGGGCTGGGGTTGGGGAGCTCATCCCACACACCTCCTGCCCCGACCTCTCAAAGAGCCCGAGAAGGTCCCAGGCCATCCCCAGAGGGTGGTGTGTCTGCAGGTAAGGAAGAAATGCATGGCAAATAGGGAAACCCACTCTCTCCTGTGAGGATAAGAGTTTTATACGCTCCATAGAGTAGCCCAGAGAAGAATAAAAACCCCTAAAACCAAAGGTCCTAATCCTGAGGCCTGGTGGCAAAGCAACAGAGGAGGTCCAACTGCGACCACTATCCTCAGGGGAGGTGGCATCAGTCTCCAGGACTGACGAGGACACCGTCATCACATTTATATAAAAACACACAGCTTCAAAACCAGAGCTAAATGTTTCCAGGGTAAAGAAGTGACTTCACTGGGAAGGCTTCCTTAACAAAGCTGGAAGAATAGTGGGCAAATCCATCACCGCTCCCTGCTCAGCCTTCACGTGGGTTATCTTTCTATCAGTAGGCTGCTAATCTCTGAGTATCAGAGCTTTGTTTGGGTAGATGCTGGTGCTTAAATAGGTCTGAATACAATTTCAAGCACTATATTCACTTATAAATGTCACCGTTCACAGTCACGTAGCAAAGCGAAGGAGTTCCGCAAAACCTGCGCGGCTAACAGTTAAACAAGCTGCATGCAACCACAGCAATGTGGGTTGGTTTGCTAAAGGGTGGTTATTTGCTGGAGAAATCACCATGTAATGCTTAATAACAGCAACTGGTAGTTTGGCTGCATATGTTTCGTGAAAGCAGTGGAGAAAGTGCTGCAGACAACATTTTCGTTGCTATTTGGGAGCATAAATTCAGTTTGTGACTGCTTGCAGAATTTCTGTTGTCATCTGCTCATGCAGAACTTATCTGCGACACCTCCACAGGCAGGTGCTCTAAGTGTATATATAAATTCATCTTTGTAGTGGCCACTGGTGCCACAACAAATGTCATTCCAAACAAACTCTCTGCTACAGGCTGTGTTGGAAATCATCATTTAACACATAATTTAGAGTACAACAGAGTGAATCTCACGCAACCTGACTGTAATAATTCCCTACTGAAATTGCCTCTTTTTCTTTTTAGCATTTTGACATTAAGAATAGAATCAAAGTCATTTAAACATGTGGGTCCTTTGGTTTGGTGCTTAGCATTCGGAAATGAGGGTTTATAGTGCAATGCCTGACTATTATTTTTCACGTGGATTTCACACAGTAAATCACAGTATATCTACTGATACTGTTACTTCTGTATATGAACAAAAATTACATGGACAGCCTGTTCATCTGCTCCTTTATTAAAACTCAGCTTGGGCCCAAGAGGGATGCCCAGAAGCAATCCTCTCTGCTGTCCCAGCCTATGCAGGAGATAGGATCTCAAACCATTTGTCGACATTTCCCTGTCGTCAGTATCACAGAATCCCAGCATGGCAGGGGCTGGCAGGGCCCTCCGGAGCTCACCCAGTGCCACCCCCCTGCTCAAGCAGGCTCACCCAGAGCAGGGGGCACAGGACATCATCCAGGTGGGGTTGAATATCTCCAGAGAAGGAGACTCCACAGCCCCCCTGGGCAGCCTGGGCCAGTGCTCTGTCACCCTCAAAGTCAAGAAGTTCTTCCTCAATGCATGTATGGATGCATAACTTTCTTTTTATTAACACAGCTAAATTCAATGGCTCTGTTCAGCTGATTTCATTCATGCATTGAAAGCAACCGTACAGTCCTGCGTGGCTGCCCAGCCGTTGCACACAGAGCTGGTGCTCCATGGTGTATTTTTGGACAAGCTCCATGTCTTACCAGGAAAGTAGAGAGATGCTTGTGAGAGAAGTCCTCCGCTCCTTCGTCTTGACTCGTACTACAAACTATGAGTTTAGGCAGTATTTTCGGTCAGGTGGGATGAGCTGTGACTGTCCTTTGTCTCCAGTCCACCCATTCAAGGTGGCTGTTTTCTATCTGGTCTTGCTATTTCCTACAGTTCACTTTTAAGGAGTAAAATGGCAGAGCAATAATTTTTTGTAGCACCCAGTATCCATCTAACCTACATTTTCACTCTTACTTTGGAGTCAATGCAACTTTAGATATAAATCAGTGCTTTTGGTTCAGCGTGTTCCTGTTCCAGTGCTTTTGAAAGGGCGTGAACAGTTACATATTTATTCAGACTTTTGACTTGTAAAGTGCGTGGCTGCAGCGACAAACTCACCTGACCTGTTTGTTTTATGGCGCTGTTAAATAGGGTGATGCTGGCTAATGCCAACTGATGAGTTCAACTGTAAAATTACAGTAGCGTGAGGGAATAAACAGCAGAAGAGACAGCAAAATTCAGGATGCTGAGCCAGGAGAACAGAACTGCCACCACACCCAGGCCCCTGTGGTGGGGTCTGCCCCTTCCCACCCCTGCCCTCTTCCCCGGGCGCAGCCTTTCCTTTTACCCAAAGAAAAGAGTTGGGCACAGTCAGCATTAAGTAGCTCTGATGATTAACTAAGCACGATATATAGCAGCATGGCGGTGTGGTGCTGCGGGGGCTCGGGGGAGCGGGGCTCTCCCCTGCAGCCCCCCAAACACCCCCTGTGCCAGAGGGTCCTGTCCCAAACAGCAGCCGTCGGTACTGGCCATCAGTAGCTGCCCTGTGCAGGCAGCTGCTTGGCCAGGGCCCCGTGGGGGAGCAGAGGGTCTGGTTGTGGCCATGCCCCCCAAATCTGCTGTGCTTTGAAGGAAGGGGCTGGCAGGAGGCATTTGGTTTTGGACTTTGGCGCACGGCGTTTCGGGGCAGGTGAAGAAGGCGATGTCAGTATTGGACCAGCTCTGCAGCCTCCTGGGGACTCTCTGCCCAGGAACAGCTAAATATAATTTTCCTAGTACATGACTTCACCGCAGCAGCAGCAGTGAGATACCATCTTGCCCTTTGTGTTCGGGCTGGATGACATTTTCTTCTTTCCCAAGCGGCAGGCAGCGCGGCCCCGTCCCGGCTGGCAGGGTGGAGCGGCACAACCCTCTGCCGCTGCCCGGCAGCTTGCCCAGATCTACCCCGATAAGGAGCAGGGAGCTGGGAAACTCCAGGCTGGTTTTCTGTTTTCGTGCCTGAGCTGGCGGTGTAGGTGCGATGTTCTGGATTGGAGTTGGAAAGGGATTATTTTTGAGTACCGAGTGTACTGTTTATGGAATAGCACTTGGCTTTGCTTTTCTTCCCTGGGAGCGCTGGGTAACAGGCATTTCTGTCAATACTCATTTCTGTTTATTTGACTCATTATTAAATGTGAGCAAGCATTCGGGTCCGTGGATGTGCGTGGATATATACAAGTGCTGTGCTTATACCTACGCACGCACGCACGGACTGCTGCTTTATTTAGTTTGCTACCTGGGAGCCAGGAGTGCTTGAGAAGAGAGGCAGGAGGAAGGGCGAGAGCTGGGCGCTACCGTGACCTCCCCAGCCCAGCGTCTGGGAAGGGTTTGAGAAGGTCGCTTACATCCTTCCGAATACACCTCCTATCACCATCCGATTTGCAAAGAGGCTCATTTGAAAAATAATAACCCTTGGGTATTTGCAAGGTTTTAGTTTCATAGTCTTCACCCCAGCTGAATCTGAGGTCTGCAGCAAGGTCAGGTCTAGTGGCTGGATTTACACCTGCATGGGCCAGGTCTTTTCCATGGCAGGTTGGGCCTCCCATGTGCAACCTGGCCACAAAGTTCCCCTCATCTGAAGGCTCCATTGGTTGCTTAAATACTTCATTTTCACAGCAAATATCACAGAATTTAGTATAGGAATGGAGTCAGTGTCTCACAACTCTTAAATTTTGGAGGGTCAAATACCCACTGCTTGTAACTCCGAGCTCCCCAAAGATTTGACATAGCCTGGCACGGTATCTTTGTAAGTGTTGATAGTTAATGAAATTAAACAAATAAGATGCTGTCTGAAGCAGTGATACACCCCAGAAAAGAAGGGGCACTAAATGCCCCAAAGCATTAATTATTACCAAATGTACTTGAAAGGGGTACAGCTGGCATTCGTACAGAGGCACCATTAAAACCAAAGGGCATCGTTTTAGGATTGGACCAAGTCGTTTATTTTGGGGGAAGTCTTAAGCAGAATCTACCCATTTGTGGGGTTTAAAGAGTTTGGTTCACTTATTTACTTTGGATTTTTGTGTTCACTTTCATCCCCTTTTGTACTTCCTTGGACAAAAGCCAAACAGGCAGAGTAACTACAGAAAAGCTGTTCTCACCACAGGGAAATAATGTATTATGCTAATTCCAATTAAAGGAAATTTCTTAAACTGCAAATATAGCCTTCAAGAGAGAAATGAAAAGTGTGGAAATTAACATTCTTGCCAGATTTCCAGCTCAATTCTGCATACTCAGGGGGTTTGGGTCAGGCTCAGATAAGCATCCAAAATTTGGGGATGTTTATCCAAACCTTATTTCTGAACCTTCTAAGTTCACTCCTGACTAATCATAATGGAGTTAGTGGTAGCAGGATATGAATGTACAACATTTAGCTTAGAAATTGGCAGCTCCTCACCATTTCACAGCTAGAAGCCTTTGACCAAATATCAACTCTGCTAACCAAAACAAAATAAAATAATGCCTTGACTTGGTCTCTAGCCATACCACCTTGTGCTACAGCCCTGGAAGATCTTCCAAGCAGGGCTGGGCCAAGGCAGGCTTTGGCTGGGGGACCTCCCGGGAAAATATTGATGTTACTGGAAGCATCCCTCGTGATTCAGGAGGTGACACTTTGCCTGGGTCGGTGTTGAACCCGCCTAACAGTTACGCGTTACGGAGGTGTTCTTTCAGATTTGGGAAATTTCAGAGGGCTGGCGGGTCATTAAAGATCTTTTCTGAAAGGCTCAGATGTTACCTCCACGTCCACCCCATGTGAAATGCTAATGCAATAACCAACTAGGTTACATGGCCAGCGAGTTCCCAGCTGGAGGTGGTGCTCCTCACTTCGCTGGCTCCCCGCTCCATCCCCGGCTGCTTGCCTGTTTGGTCAGGAGGGATGTGAGCTCCCTGTCGACTTTAAGGTTGGAAGTGTTTGGAATATTTTTTTCAATGGAATGAGTGGAAGATGACTGAGGGTCATGGATTAGCTCCTGAAGAAGCAGGCTTTTTTCTCTGTTAGTCGCTGCTTTTGCCATTGCACCCTTCGCTTTATCCATAGAGGAGGGGAGCTGTGTCTTGCTGCCCTGCGATAGCCACCTCCCAGCCTGTTGTACGCTTTACCATAATGTAGGAAGCCATAATATTAGCTAAGTAGATGCCATACATCTGTTCTCCATGGATATCACCCTTCAAAACACCACCAGGCTACCCCCCAGCCACTCACCTCTCTTTTTTCCCCGTACATTTTATTTTAGTCAAGGGGTGTCACTCTAAGTAGCTGTATCTGCTTTTTATTCTGGCATTGAAATTCACGCCAGGAATAAATCCATCCAAGTGCAAATTCTTCCCAAGTAAAAAAGCACTGAAATGTTCAGTGAAGCTATACCAGCAATGAATTTGACCACAGGAACTTGGATTGCAGGTACATACTCCATCACCTAAAATCCCTTCAGATTTGCTCAGACTTACCTCTGAATTACAGATATTAAATCCGCAGGATTGTAATAGAATACATCCCACTGAAACTTCTATTTTAAAGAAAAAAATAGTCTGTCAATTCAGAGTAACAACAGACATCATAAAAACATGTTAAGAAATGTTCAAAATACATTTGAATATAGTCCTTATGGCTACAGAAAGTACTAGGATTGTTAAAAGTGCAATGATTACCCATTTGAGGTATTTTGTGAAATGCATTTTATAAAACATTGCTTATATTCTTCCCATTTCTCTTGCATCTTCCTCCTGAAATCAGCAGAAATAATTGCTTACTTTCCGTTCACCGGCAGCATAGGGACACAATTGTGGAAGATTTTTACAGTAGCAATGTGACGGTTTACACCGAGCTCCTGTTTCCATCTAATGTAGATTTGGCAAGATGCTAGCGCCAATGTAGCTTGTGCCACTCAGGTGTCAATTTTTATTTCCTTAGGCCGATATATTAGTGAACTACACCGCATCAATCTCCCATCACATCTCCTCTTTTTTTTTTTTTTTTTTTTTTTTGTAGTTGCCTCCCCTTTCCAGGGGAGATGAGCAACTCTTCATAGATTGTTTTTTTTTCTCTTCCCGACACGAGTCGATGTGTAGCTCCCGTTTGAATTTGAAGTGGGTATTCAGGTTGGAAACTGGATTTTGTGTGCACGCTTACAGGATCGATGCCCCGTAGTAGCTGCATCATGAACATCTTGGCATCCTGCAGGATGGAAGCCTGGGGAGGGGGTTGCTGCCCAACACATTCAGTAATTATTGCTATCGACGTCTTCGAGAGGTCTGTAATGATGTGACCAAGGACATTTAGAAGGAACAGAGAGAAAAATCCGAATTGCCTGATGCTTATAGAAATAGTTTTTGGGAGTCATAGAGTTATAGCTGGGTTTGGTTTCAGAAAAAGCAGAAACAGCAGAAAAACTGTTCCAAATGGTTGTGAAGACGTGACGGGCTTCTGTAATTTCAGGGAGAAAAATCGGGAAATCATGTAACATATGCCTGTTGATAACTGCAAGAGGAGCAAATGCTTTCCATCCCAAAACACGTTGTGCCATCAGTGTTTCAACAGCTCCTATTTAGACATTAAAAAGAAGACATTTTTATTATGATTTCTGCCTTGGGCTCCAATCAGCAATGTAGAAAAAAGCAAGCGGGAGTGTTTGGTCGCTTATCCTTCCTTCTTGTTTCCTTTTACTCCTTGAAAGGTCATAAAATAGAGAAATAAAAAAGCCACTGAAGTGTAGTTTTGTTAACTTTATCTTCTGAACATTAAACATTGCTTCAGATTTCTTACGGTACATAAAATGTTTTGCTTTGCTGTATCATGTATACAGGACTTGAAAAAGTAAATGAGACAGCTCAGAAAATGTAATGGATGTGTAATAGCAGCTCTTTAGATCTCCTGGTTTTAGCATAGCATCTTTTTGTTCCTAAAGGTGCTTTTAACATGATATCTAAAGCTATTTATGAAGTCATTTATTTTTGCACGGTGATAGGTCTTACGTTGTAATTAGCCCGTGCTTTCTATCTTGCTGTAGTGTGTGAGCCCCCCCACGAAATGCTGTTTAGTCTTCATCGACCCTTTTTGTTTTCCTTCCAAGGTGGCATTCACCCTAATAACTTCCATTTCACGGATGCCGTACATCCTAGCTCCCGTCGGCACCTCCTGCAAAACCATTTTGAAATCGTTGCGTTGGAACAGAGTTCAGTTCTTTTTGTTGGGCATTTTCAACATCAAGAAGTTTTCCTGTTTGCCTTAAATTCATTCATCACATGAATTTCAGCTGATGGTTTTTAACCACTTTTGCTCCACATCCTGTTGCCGCGGCCAGCAGCAGTGCTTCGTAAGGGCTGTCAGCAGGAGTGCAGCCTTCCAGCGGCAGGCACAGCGGCGGCGACCGGGTTTGCCCCATCTAGCTGGAGCTTTAGGCAGAATGGAATTGCTAAATCATGATTTAGCCTACTTGGGGCATCTCCAGTGCATCCAGACACAGTTTATTCTGATGCAAACTGGTGTGAGCTCACTGGGCACGGCAGCCTTACTAACGCTCTCTAATCCGCTGTCATTTGCATATATGCAATCCGGCGAAGTTAACAGGATTTCCCCGCCGTGCTTGCCAGCGGTAGCAATGGCATTGGTTTCCTCTAATATGTCAAGCGGGTCACTGTTAATCAGTCACCGTCGGGCTTTTCGTGCCAGCTACTCTGCTCCTGCTGCCGCTGCTGCACGCGGGAGAAGCCGCACCGGGGGAGCTCTTTGGGTGCCAGCACAGGTCTCAAAAGCTCCAGGGGTAAAAGAGAAGAAAATTTAATGTTTAGTGGGAAATTTTGTCCACCTCATATCCTCGTAAGCCAGCAGAGAGGGGAAGTTTGAAGGCATGGCCAGGTACGTTGGCTGCAAAGCCTCCTTGGCTAGCTGGGGGGTGGCTGCGAATCCAGCAGGGACAGTGGGTTCGTGGCATTAGTGAAAGAGTTTTATGATCTTTATCCTCATGTACTAACAACCCTGGGTATGCTGCAGCAGCTCTTTGCACACAAAACTCCTCAGGCCACGACCAAGCACGTGCCCACTGAAACCTGTGCGCAGGGACCAAGGGCGGGGGTGGCGGTGGGACCCTGCCCGAGTAGAGTCGCTGTGAATCTTAGAAGGAAAGCAAGGTAGAAGAGCTTGATAAATAAGATGATGTGAAACCGAATCACTGCATAGAGATGAATCAAAATTATAAAATCAATAGGTATTGATCTGTATATATCACACAAATAACGGTGCTGAAGAGGTGCCCAGATTTAACGTGCTGATTATACGGCAGTCAGTAGAAATAACTTGAGATCCGAAGAGCTGTTACATTTTAGCTGCTCGGTGCCGCAGCTGAAGCTGATAATATCTTAGTTGAAGTCTCTTTTTAAATTTTTTTCCTGCTTGAAGTTCTCGGTAACAAGTATATTTAATCAACAAACCAAAACTGAAGAACAGATTTTTGGCTTACAAAATACTCTTGAGCCATCCAAAGCCCGAGTCCAAACACTGCAAATTCTTCTGTATAAAAATATACACCCTT
>NW_009260676.1:1027750-1029247 GCF_000687185.1 Egretta garzetta
CCGCCAGCTTTACTATCGCTCTCTGATCCGCTGTCATTTGCATATATGCAATCCGGCGAAGTTAACAGGATTTCCCCGCCGTGCTTGCCAGCGGTAGCAATGGCATTGGTTTCCTCTAATATGTCAAGCGGGTCACTGTTAATCAGTCACCGTCGGGCTTTTCGTGCCAGCTACTCTGCTCCTGCTGCCGCTGCTGCACGCGGGAGAAGCCGCACCGGGGGAGCTCTTTGGGTGCCAGCACAGGTCTCAAAAGCTCCAGGGGTAAAAGAGAAGAAAATTTAATGTTTAGTGGGAAATTTTGTCCACCTCATATCCTCGTAAGCCAGCAGAGAGGGGAAGTTTGAAGGCATGGCCAGGTACGTTGGCTGCAAAGCCTCCTTGGCTAGCTGGGGGGTGGCTGCGAATCCAGCAGGGACAGTGGGTTCGTGGCATTAGTGAAAGAGTTTTATGATCTTTATCCTCATGTACTAACAACCCTGGGTATGCTGCAGCAGCTCTTTGCACACAAAACTCCTCAGGCCACGACCAAGCACGTGCCCACTGAAACCTGTGCGCAGGGACCAAGGGCGGGGGTGGCGGTGGGACCCTGCCCGAGCGGCCTGGAAGCGCTGGGAAGCTTGGAAGGAAAGGCAGTGAGAAGAGCTTGATAAATAAGATGATGTGAAACCGAATCACTGCATAGAGATGAATCAAAATTATAAAATCAATAGGTATTGATCTGTATATATCACACAAATAACGGTGCTGAAGAGGTGCCCAGATTTAACGTGCTGATTATACGGCAGTCAGTAGAAATAACTTGAGATCCGAAGAGCTGTTACATTTTAGCTGCTCGGTGCCGCAGCTGAAGCTGATAATATCTTAGTTGAAGTCTCTTTTTAAATTTTTTTCCTGCTTGAAGTTCTCGGTAACAAGTATATTTAATCAACAAACCAAAACTGAAGAACAGATTTTTGGCTTACAAAATACTCTTGAGCCATCCAAAGCCCGAGTCCAAACACTGCAAATTCTTCTGTATAAAAATATACACCCTTCATTTTAACTTCCATTTGCTTTTACTGCTGGCCTCGCTCACGTGAGCCAAGGTCACTGCATTTCAGATGTGTCCTATGGCCCCTTGACTACTGACAGGAGTTGCATCGAACCCCCTGGAACATCATCGGTGGCCACCAAACCCTTCGTGTGGCTGGTTGGGCATCAGGACAACAAAGCTTTTGTTATACCCCATTCATATATATCCCATTTATATCTTATTCTTTTCATACCCCTTAAACTGGTGGAGCAGCACTGTATCAAAAGGAGCAAGGATTTACAGGATTTTTAGGGTTTCTGGTCTGTCTTTGCTTCTGGCATTGACTTCCCTCCCTCTCTCCCATCAGTAGATGTGTTAACGGAGGAAGGATGGGCCTAACTCTCAATGCGGCGAGTAGCCGTCGCGATTATGGCTTTCTTCAGGGTTATCATGGTATTCGTTGTCCCAACATTTTGCCTGCTGAA
>NW_009260676.1:1029262-1036372 GCF_000687185.1 Egretta garzetta
TGAATACAAACCTTATAGGTGTGCAAAAAGGCTTCAGACCGGTTACTTGTCATACTTGGGCAAGCATAGCCTGAAACTGCTGCAGAATCACTTCCCATCTTTATTCATGGATTGATAATGTTCGTTTTCCTTTGCTGGATTAAATTTGCTGAGTAGATTTCTGGGCATATAAATGATATTTTGGAATGGAACCCTCACATTTTATAAATCATTCAAGCCATTTCAGTTTCTTCTTTCTGTAGAAGCATTTCCTGGACCACAACCACCTCGATCTAAACCGACGGTTTTCTGTTTTGAGATTAAATTAATGAATTCACTTAGAGAGTTAAATAAGAATTAAGTAATTCTAGAGTGCTAATGAGCACTCACAACTGCCACTTTCATCTTTTATAGCACTGTTAAATATACCACAGGCGGTAAGGAAAATTGTGGTTGTTCGTACTGTAGCGTGTATTTGTACTTTATCGCTCGAGCTGACAGATTTCCCTCGTGCAATAGTCAACCAGCCTGAGCTTCTGCTCACACTGCCTGGCAGGAGGGCTTCTATCCTCAGTTTATTTCTAGAGCTGTCACAAATATTACATGAAAGTTATGGGATGCACAAATATCAGGCATATCCCAAGATTCCTGCAGGTTCCCAGAGGCACCATGCTTTGATTTCATGCAGACCTTGTCCAGGGGCTGCAGCTCTGATGTGCTCCAGCACGCCAAGCACCAGCACCGTGCCCCAGCCTCGTGGTGCTGGAGCTGGAGGCAGTGGGGAGCTGGAGGCAGTGGGGAACTCCTCCATCTACAGCTTTCCACTGGAGATGGAGGCGTTCCTCCATCTACAGCCTTGGGGCAGCCCGGGTCTGGGCTGAGTGTCCTGTCTGATCCTGGGATTAACCAGTAATTTTGGGTGGAAATTGCACTCTTGTCTGGACTGGAGCAACACTCTTGGCCACCAGTTAAGCTCCAAGGTAGCCAGCTGTCTTTTATCAGCGCTGTCTTCAGCATTTTGAGCTGCTGGTGCTCCTCTGGTGAATGTGTGACCACCTTCCCAGGCACGTATCTCACTATAACCCCTCGAAAAGCCAATAGAGATGACCTCCTTCCTCAGGTGATACATCCCACAGTATCTCCCTTCACCTCAGCGAATCTCCTGCTTTGCCCTGCACGAGGACCCGGCCTGCAAGGTGCACCTGATGCCCCCCAGGAAGACTTTTATAAAGGGAAAGAAATGATCTTAAGTGCCATATTGGCACCTCCTATGCTGGATGCTCAGCAATACAGATCATACAGTTCTCTGAAATCCTTCCTGGTGGAAAGGTATCTATAGCACGGTGCTTCATTTTGCTTCTACGGACCCAAAAAATTGCAACCTATCTTGAGTGCATGCCCGTGCCCTGCTGCTTTTTGCGGTCACTGAGCGAGGTTTTGCAGAGGCCAGTGCTGCGGTCGGGGCGGTCTCCCTGCTCTGCCTGGTGGGGATCGTGATCCATCGTATGTTCTGCGCTTGCATGATTGCCAGGTGACTCCTAGCAACACGACTTGACATCATGAACTCCGTTTCACATTTCTCCTGGAAAAAAAAAAAAAAAGGAAAAAAAGAAAAGGCAGAGTTTTATGTATCCTCCCCAAAACTGTTTCTATAGGAGGAGCCTTCATTTATGGTACCAATCAGCACAACGTGCTTATGTTTAAAGATCTGTTCCAAAGCATCAACTGTTCATTTCCAAAGCTAAAATATTTTCCTAGCTAAAAAAGGGCGATAAAGTACAATTTCTGCTACAGATGACCCATATTAAAACACGCAGAGCTGTTTTAACTGGCAGAGATGAAGCAGGCTCCCCCTATTTATCCATGAGGAGCTGTGAACACCAGCAGGCAGACAGGAGTTTCTGTTCATTGCAGTCAAAGGAAAGAAGTAAAAAGCAACTTCTTGGTGAATGAAAGTTATGGGAAAATATTGCATGAGGTTTCTTCCCAGCCCATCACTGATTTTCTCCATGAGCAAATCTCCATATTCCATCTGTCAAAACAAAATGATAATCTTCCCATCTGGCACGTTTTTCACCCTGCCTGCGCCAACTGTAAGCTTTTCAGGGCAGAGGCTCCCAGTTATTATTTTTCTACCCACGAAGGGTCCCAGTTTCAACTTGGGCCCTGTAGGTGCTGCTGTAATACTCGTAATGCTAATACTTGTAATTCTGCTAGTGGCAAATTTCGCCCAACATCTTGGGCTTAAATAAGTTATATGGAAAAATGGTTATAAACCAGTTTCCATCCTCCTTCAAATTCCGCAGGTCATTTTGCATCTGCAAAACTCAGTTTATGGATTGATATGCATCTTATATATTGTATCTTGGGAATGTTTTCCTATGAATCTCACACAAAATCTGCAGCATGACTTGTGGATAAAAAAGCCATAGGAAAAAAATGCCTGAAGCTTGTACCACTTACCTCCCTCCTCTGACACATGCACACGTGCCCAACTGCTCTTCTTTTCCCCCTCCCTTTTTTTTATCAGTATGGTGCTAAATTACCGAGTTTGAAATTTCTTCAGTAAATGAGGGATGCATGCCAGAACACAAGTGCCCCGAGGGATCTGATTCTTAGGGAAAAAAGCCCTTAATTTCCAAGTTTATAGGTAGCAGCACTTTCTCGAAATTGGAAAATGTTCAACTCGTTTATGAAAGAAATCTGCCATGAGGATATGCTGATGGTCACAGCTATTGCGTTAATGACCCATTGTGATCAACACACATTTTTTTGGTTATAGGACAGGTTTAGTTTGACACCTGTATCAAATATGTCCTGCTCCCCTCACCCCTCTGGAGATTTTCCCGGTGAGCAAAATCTCCTCGTTGTGCAAAATCTCTTTAGTGCAAATCAGGTAGCTCTTGGAGTCAGATTTTTCAAAATTAATCAGGCACCTTTACCCACGAGTGACTAATTTATGCGGAGCCGCACTTCGAACGCCTGCCCCGGCGGGCTGCGGCGCTCGCACGGGGCTGGTTAAGCATTTACTGCTCAGGACCCTGCTCTCCCCACCCAGGGTGGGCGCACGCAAACAGCTCTGCCCACTGACGGTGGGGGACCCGACCCGCTCACATGGCACCTGTGGGCCAAATACTTTACGACTTAATCCCCAGGAGATTGCCCGTGAACAGGATAAGGATCAACCTTGCAGGTTGCTCCGCTGCCTGAATAAATTAGCATTCCTGAACTCCAGCCGGTGGATTTACCCACCAAGGATGACTCGAAATGTTGATGGGGATTTTAGCCTATTTATAGTTTCATAACAAGCCCATAACGAAGAATTCTCCCTCTCCTACCTACATGTAAATAATATCTAATGCTACCGTCCGGGTTTGGCAGGGCAGCGATGTTTCTGGGGCAGGGGGGCCCCCGCGCCTGCCTTTAGCAGGGCATCTTCCCGCTCGTAGGCAAGCACCTTGCAGTAGGAGAAGGATTAATCGTCGCTATTAGAGCCCTTGCTTTCCTCCGCAACCTTCTCTTCCCGGGGATGATGAGTTAATTCAGCTGGAACAATGTTAGTTCATCAATTTTTGTGGTTTATCTGAAAATCGAATTGCAGTAATTTCATATGCCAGCTGACTTAATGCCCATTTAGTTCAGGTTTTAGACAACTCCGGTCGATGATCGCAAGGGGTTTAATACAAAACGTAGGTGGGGATGAAACTGTAACACCAATGCCTTCTGGCAGGTTTTTCTTCCCCGCTGCGGGAGCTGGTGACGTTGGCCGCTTGCACGTGTGTTTCTGCGTGTAGGGTGTGTATCCGCCTCCCCGAGAACCATCCGCACATGTACATTTAAAACAGCAAATGCAAACCTGAAAATTTTAAAATGAGTGTTTGACTTTTTATTGGGTGATAAATTGCTTCTTACTCTTATAAAGTCCGCAGGTGTTTATGTCCACTCTTGTACGCCTAGTTAAAACCGTGGCTACAATAGGAATGCTTTGAAAATAGCCAGTCACTCCTAAAATTGATTATTAAAATAGAATTACCTGTTATGCATCACATTAATCCTTGTAGTGTAAAGTTCCGTTGTTTAACCCTTCCGATCCCTTTCAGCCTGGTGTTTTCCCTGCTTTAGTATTTTCTTTTCCATCCTTTTGCTTTGCAAATTCTGTTGCCGGACTCTGGATAATGCCAAGACCTGCATGGTGCCACGCACCCTTCCCGTGCGGCTCCTCCCGATGCCACTGCACGCTCTGGGGCTGGCAAAGGTCTTCCAAAGCAGGCCCTTAGACTACCTGGCAAATGAAAAGGCTGGAAAATTAAAAATTTGGAAGAAGTGAGGAGTCAATGGATCCCTGTTAAATTCTTGTGCGCATACAGACAAAGTCTGCAAACCCCTTTTACCTTGCTTTCTACTCCCCCTCGGGTATGGGTGCCTTCTCAGGGAGCGTTTTTTTAGCATTTTTCCATTTTTAGAGCAGCTTCTGCAAAAACATTGTGTTTCCAGGCCAAGAAGCAGTGGCTACATCAGGTGGGAGCCCCTGGCCACCCCACGTGCAGCCTCAGCCCATGGGGTTGCACTGCTCGATCTCTGGGTGAGCAAGTTGTGGCAGCAGGATCAGGCACAAACATGGCATAGATTTCTTCAGTTGTATTTCAGCAAGGATGAATGAGTGAGTGGTAAAAAAAAAACCCAAATCAGACATTTTTCGGTCATGTTGGTAGGTTTTAGAGGGCCGTGCTCAAGGTCTTTTACTCTTTGGGCGGTTAAGAGAGGGAAAAAAAACCTCTCCAGGCTGCCCAGCACACGGGGAGAGATGCAGAATAAGGGCATCGCCAATGGAGTTTCCCAGATTCTCCAGAATTTTGGCTTTCTTTCAAAACATGAGAAAGGTAAAGCACAGGAAAACACGCAGCTCCTGGATGGACAGAAGGCCAGCACCCACATCAGTCAGCCGCTGCCTTAAATTGCCCTGTCTCTAGTAGGTGTTAAAATGAGCAAGCTAACGCGGGTTTCTCCCCTGACTTTAATCTTTAATCTTTAATCAAACCTGGCTGGTGGGGACTGTCTCGCCCTGCGGGTGCAGTAACCCTAAGCGTGTGAAAGGCCCGGGCTGGAATTGGAAGCTTCCAGACTCTTCTGTAATGGAAGTAATGAACACTGCGAAGGAAAACAGCACCAGTCCTCAGCGTCCTGCGCCAGAGCACGCGCCTTGGCAGGGAAACGTGGGAGAAGATTTGGAGGAGGAAAACAAGGAGATTCCTCCCGTTGCAAGGAACGTGCTCGCAGTGGGGGGTGAACAAGCAGCATCGCATCCCTCAGCGTCACATTTTGGGGTTGGCTGCAAGGGCCGTGGGTTGTTTGCGATAGGGCGTTATAATATCTCTTCCTGCCGCGAGGAAGGGCAGTTTCTGCAGGGTTTGCAAGCCTTCCTCCCCAAGGTGGGAGCAAATTTACCCAGGCAGCTGGATACCAGCCGCTGACCCCTTTTTACATCTTCCTTACGGATGGAGAAGGTAAATCTGTCACCATCTGCCTTCTCCTCTTGGTACACAGTGACACCCGAGATCCAAAAAGAGTCAGGCTCGAACCCCAGCAACGTGCCCTGGTGCCTGCCAGAAAACTCCTTCCCACCAGGCAGTCCCTGCTCAGGAAATTTCCCCTCATCCATCAGTGGTGACGGCACCCACACCTGCAGGGGACACCCTCACCGGTGGGATGCGATGGAGCTGCCGGCAGACGTGGCCACCCGGATGCAGCGGTGCCCACCCCGGTGCTCGGCGCACCAGCGGGTTTTCACGTGTGAGAGAGGGGCAGGACACGAGGGCAGCGGGTCTGCTGGGACCCCGCTCACGCCGGGATAACGGGAGATGAGGAAGCAGGGTTGGGCTGTCAAGCTCCGATCGGGGTAAGAAGGAACGTGCTATTTTAGGGCATGGATTTCAACAGATGAGAAAAAGCAGAGTCTTTCTGCTCAGCACTTGGGTAGTTGTTTGGCTCCTGCCAGTAGCAGCATCGCGGCTGCTCCAGACCGTAAGAGGGGGTGTGAGCGGGGAGCAGCGCCCACAGGAGCACGGCGATGGCTTCACCCACACCTGGACCCTACCAGCGCGGCAGCATCGTGTGAGGATGCCTGCCGTGCATCTGCTCGGCGCGGGCGCTGCGCATTCGCTGTACGCATTCATTGATCCCAGCCATAAAGCACCGTGCCGGGGGGGTTCACGCAGCAGCAGGAGGAGAGCAGAGCTGACCGTGCGCGGGCTCTGCAGCTCCCCAAGCGCAGCCCCGTCCCCATGCAGTCACAGAGGTCCTGCAACTTCTTTATCGCCTGCACACGCGCTGCTTTAATTTTTTTGCAAGGATGTGGGGTGGTTTATTTTTTTTCCCCAAAGGCAGCCTGGTTTTTTGGCAGGGGGTGTGCGTCTTTTCTGCATACTTTTTATTTCAGACTGGTAAATGCCCCTCACTGCCTGGTTATGGGGAGGGGGCAGCCTGGCTGGGTGCCCCCACCACAGCTGGAGGCTTTGGGCTTTGTGCCCCACAGTTGCCGAAAGGCGACCTCCTCCGCCAGCGGGGTGAGCCCCAGGGGTCCCCAGAGCCCCGCGCAGCCCTGGGGAAGGGGGTGCTGGGTGCGGCAGAGCGCTGGTTCCCCCCTGCGCCCCGCAGCCGGGCCGGGGGGAGGAAACCCACCCTCCAGCAGTGCCGGCAAAGCCAGCCTGACCCGAGCAAATGAAAATAATCAAAAGTAATTAGAAGCGTGCTGGACTGCTCCTCGGAGATCTGTGCGAGAGAATAAACATGCCGGAGCCCTCCAAGCCACTGCAAAGGCCCATGTCTGAGCTGTTAGGTGCCCTGACCTTGTCCACATAAAGACGTGATTTATGAAGTGCAGGGCACAGCAGCAGGGCTTCTGTCTTCTCCAGAAGAACCAAATTACTGAGGTGGAGATTAACATGCTTTCAGTTGGGCCCATTTCCAGACCAAGGGAAATTTTTTATTTACATTTTTTTACCTTTAATTTCCTCCTCCTCTCCCTCACTCGAAAACTGCCTTTTGGCCAGGCGGGACGAGCCCGGCAGCGTGTGAGGGCAGGAAGGGCGGCCAGGACCGGGCACGGGTGCGGCAGCAGCACCACGATGCCCA
>NW_009260676.1:1036422-1037541 GCF_000687185.1 Egretta garzetta
CCCCCAAAATAAGCAGCAACACTTGTGCTTTTGCTTGATATATTCTTTTTTTTTTAAGTCGATACCCACCACGCGGGCGGGAGGAATTAACATGCAGAAATTGTGTCGCCTTTCCTGCTTGTCGCTGTTTTCGGGTCTGTCCCGCAGCATTTGGGGATGTCGGAGGGCTGTTGTTTTCTGCGCGTTTGTTTTGCTTTGCGTTGCTTTTCTCCCTCCCCGCTTGATACGCTCACCCGGTATTTTAAGCACTCACCGCAGTGTTAGTCAGGATGCTCAATGTTGTGTTTAGTCACCTTGAGAAATATAACGTTAAACCCCACTTAAAAATGCGGTTATGAAGTGGCTTGCTCTATAAACTTAAGGATGATATTAAGACTAATACGGACGTTTACGGTATTTTAAAAAATCGCCAGTGACTTGTCTGATTTTTCACCGTTGTCCTCCGCAGTGTTTGTCCACAGGAAGCCCATTAAAAGCGGACAGTGCAGTTATTTCATCTGGCTTTGGCTGAGCTGCTTTGCTTTGCTTTAATGATGTGCTGGAATGCACGATGCCCATAGGGTCTCCATTATGAGAACTTTTACTTCTGGGACGACCATGAAGTTAAAGGCTTAAAAGAGGCATCAGTTTACAGCCTGGTGGGAATTACTAGCAGACTCGAGTACTAACTCCTTACTGCCTCCACTAATATAGCGACTTATTTTAAATAAACAATTGCAAAAGGGACCCTGTGGAAATATTTGGGCCTCTTCAAGCGCCTACCAAACCGTCCAAGGGGAGTGAGAAAAGGCTGTAGATGTGTTTGAAAGATTCTTGCTTGAAAGAAGTAAAATATATGTGTGTGTACGCGTGTGTGTGGAGCTCCAACGTCCCCTTCTGTGACCGGCGGTGCGGCTCGGTTCGCCCCCAGGGCCCCTCGCCGCCCCCCGCCGCGGACCCGGGGCATGTGCCTTCCTCCTCCTCCTCTTCCACCTCTCCGGGCCGCGCTCCCCTCCGCCCGGCCGGGGCAAAGCCGAGCCTGCGGGAGCGGTACGTGAAGGGAAAAAGCTCAAAATTAATTTGTTTGGGGTTTTTTTTTTTCCCCAAAAAAACAGGCAGCGGCGGGCTCCCGGCTGCGCA
>NW_009260676.1:1038340-1038619 GCF_000687185.1 Egretta garzetta
CCTTTCTCTCTCCCCTCCCCGCCTCGAACAATAGCTATTATCTGAAATAACAGTTCAATGTCACAGATAACAGGCCGCTGAGACGAATTAATCATCATCTCTTGTCACCCGGCTTCTCGCCCTCCCCCTGCCCTCCTTCCCCGGCCCCCCGGGAAGGAAAAATCGACTTTTAGTCTGAGAAATATATTTGCACGTAAAAAAAAAAAAAGAAAAAAGTGGGTGGGCACTTCTGGATGGGGCAATAAAAGATACAGTTCAGCCTTCTTTTTTTTTTTTTTT
>NW_009260676.1:1042570-1046138 GCF_000687185.1 Egretta garzetta
CTGGACGTGGGCACAAACGTTTCCCATCGGGAAGCAGCCTCCCTCTCCCCTTCCCCTTGCCTTTGGGGCGTGCGATTTAAGGTGATTGTGGGTTTTTTCCCAATAAAATCGGGTGGTTTGCTGCCGGTGCCCGGCTGGAGGAGTTGCAAAGGTAGCAGTGAGCTACTGGGATGCTGTGGAAAGTTTAGGATAGGCCGGTGGTAAAGCGTGCAAATAAATAATGATACTCAGTCACATGTAACGATTAGCAATTTGTCATAATATTAGAATAGAACATCCTCTTTAGCTGGTCCACAAGCAATCTCATTATATTTGTTTATTGTCTGCATAATTGGAACCATTTATTGGTATGTATTGAATACTGCCATGTTTTGCATGAGTGTTTACATTGTTTTTCATTTATTTTCTTTAGTTTGGCATAGGGAGTTCTGTGATTTGCTGCAATTAAGGGGAGTGATTTAAGTGTTTGCACGGAAGGGAAGCGTTTGGGAAGCGTAATGTTGAAACGAGATAAATAACTCTGCCTACCGAATAAAGTTTGGTTCAGAGGAACAAATACAGAAAGACTAAGTGGGTGCTGCAAACAGCGTAAATCCTGGAACAAAACACAAACCTCAAATGAAGCCAACGCCGGCTATTTTAATAATTTTTGTTACATTCCCTGGCGGGATCGTATTTAATTAAAACAGTAATTTTAAATGTAAGTAGTTACTGATGAATGCCCCAAAAAATCAGATCGCCCTTAAATTAACGTAGTATTGCTTAGCAATAATTAGACAACATCTCGACTACATGTAAACATTTGTCAAGACATTGTTTAGCATTTTACTGTGCTTTTATTAATATGTATGTATTCTGGTCGTTCCTAAAAAAAAAAATAATCTCACTAGAGGAGGGTATTTCTGACTAGACATGCCTATATTATTATTATTCATTTGTTTATCTGGAAACCTGTGATTTGTCTTTTGATCAGTATGCCCAGGCAGTGACAGAAAGATTTACACTTTCCTATTCTTCCTTTTAGATCTTGGATGAGTTTTGCAATGTGAAGTTCTGCATAGATGCCAGTCAACCAGATGTAGGAAACTGGCTCAAATATATCAAGTTTGCTGGATGCTACAATCAGCACAACCTTGTTGCATGTCAGATAAGTGATCAGGTATGTGGTGTTCACTTTCTGGACTTATTTTTTTAAGGAACTTTAAGGTGTCAATGGAAAAAAAAATTACCAGCAATTCACAACAGATTTTGGCCTGTTTGCTGTTACGGTAAAAGATAAGGCACAGATGTGAAATGCAGAATAGAGTCATTTTGATTATGGGCTGCAGATAATATGAATTTTCTATTTTTCCACGTTGTTGTTCAATTCATGAACAACCCCCTGGTTTTTTTTTTTTCTCTTGTACCTGATAAAAATTGAGACTGCTTGCTTAGGAATACAAAGCCTGTGTTTGCTGATTTGGGGTTAGTAGCATTTTCTGGCTCCTGTTCCAGTTCAGTTGGATTGCTACGTGAAACGGTTGCGTTGATCAGATGCTGTAATGTGAAATTAATGGGGAAAAAAAGATACGAAACTGATAATGCTGCCAATGAAGTTGTGTGCATGGGGCTTTGGATTTGAATGCACACGTGCATGAACATTGCTTTGCCTTCTCATACACTTTCCTCGAACTCCTGATACTTGTATGCTGAACCAGGATCTTCAGTGGTTTCCTTTTTCTTTTCATTTATTGCACTTAAATCCACTCTTTGTTGGGCTGAATCGTTATTTCTCCTTGCGTGTTGGAAAAAAGGCAGGAATAGGTGGAGGAAGGACGCAGTGAAGCATTTTGTTTTCAATTATGCTGATGAGTTATTAGGTGTTTCTTAAATCAAGCTTTGCTTTGGTCTGCGGATAACACACGCCACTATGAAATATTTTAATGGTGAAGTGAGGTTAAGAAAGCTCTACTTTAAAGTGAAATATCTAAAATAGCAAAGCAACAACTAGTGGTGAATTCTTGTTTCCAATTTAAACTTTGCTACCTGCAACATAGGATTTGATTCATTTAATCAGCGTTTCATTTTTCACCGCTTAATTAACTGCATCAGGTGAACGTTAAAGATTATCTTTAGCTGATTTAATTGCCTTGACAGTATTGAAAGAATCACAACCAGACACAAAGCTTCAATTAGAAATCATTCTTTCTAATCAAATTCCTTACGTATGGGAAATGAATGTGAGACAGCCTGCTATTTCCAGCACAGCATTAGGTATTTCGCTCATGCGAGGTAGCTGATTAAAACCCATTTAAATAACTTTTTCAGAAACTACGAGAAAAGATATTTTTTTCTTTTCATTTTCAACTTTTACAGTTCAGCCCTGAGCACACGTAACACAGAATGAGCCAGCCGACTGAGAAAGCATTTCTTTTTTTTTTTTTTTTTTATATAGCAGCTGGTTTGACTAAAGAAACCATAAAGATGATTAGTAAATGCAAAATACATTTTCTGAGTTGAAATATGCTTTACACTGAAAAACGATACATTCTCTCAGGGCAGAGCATTTACGGAACAGTGACACGAAAAGGAAACGGTATAGATTAATTGAAACAGCAAATTCACATATTTTAGGTTTAATAAGAGCTGGCATAGATAGGAAAGAGTAGAAGTGGAATCACGTGGATTGGTCAAGGCAACTTACTGTCTTCGCGTCGGTAGTGGCGATCTGCAACTGAAACTACACGCGAGGCCGAAGCACCAGCATCTACCTCTGCGCCGCAGACATGCACCCGCGTTTTGACGTTTTTGGAAGGAAAGTTATGGCGCTTGTAACTTTCTCTTTTTTTTTTTCTTTTTTTTTTTTTTTTTCTTTAGTGTTTACATTTCTGAGATTTGGTAATGGTGGCTGTACCCCTGCCAATAATTTCTTCCATTCACTGGAGACTTGTTATTTATTTTGCACAGTATCGTGCTGTTCATAATTTCATATTTTAATAGCTTATTGTTGCTGAGATTTGCAAATTAAGAACTGGTTGCCTTTCAAGTAGCGTGTTGTGAGCTGGGCGCTGTCAGCACGGGCTTGTTGTTCCTGCGGCCCTCTGGAAACGCTGCAAATTCACCCACAAAACTGTACGCACGCTCCAGCGTTTTATGACCAGAGCCTAAAAAGTTAATGCTAAAAATGTGCTCTTGAATCTTAAAGCGAAAAAGCCTTTCTAACAGCTCCTCCTTCTGCTTTCTTCTGGCACAAGCTCACCAGAGGTAATATAAAATATAATAGGAAGGCAAACTGGGAAATGGACCTGACATGGCCAAGCGTGTGCCTGTGCAAGGAGTGACAAACGCAAGTCGGGACTGAGCGTGCGTATGTGCCGGTGTAGGGACTGCGTGGGGCTGCCTTTGGGTCACCCTGCCTAGAAAAAAAGGGGGGAAAAATTAAAAAAAAGAAAAAAAAATTAAAAAAAAAAAAAAAAAAAAAGGTGAAGCCTGAGGACGTGCATCAGTGGTTGCAGCTCAGGCTGGGGGACAGCGGCGATGGAGCCCAGCTGGGATGGGAGGCCCCAGCTCAGCCGGAGCCGCAGCCAGG
>NW_009260676.1:1046226-1048811 GCF_000687185.1 Egretta garzetta
GGGGACCCCCCCCCCCCCGGCCAGCCGCTGCTCGCTCCCACGGCACAGACACTCGATCAGCAGTAATTGTTCGCCTCTAATTGCTGCAACTCATCTGTAAAATTCACGAGCAAACATTGGGCTGTACCTGAAAAGGTAAAAGATCCTGCCAGCGCTCCCAGCCTCGCGCTGCCCGCAAGTTCATGCTACTAAATTCAAGCTTGACTGACAGACAGGTATGATTCCCAGACTGCTTGAGGCAGGATTTAGACGGATCGCAGGGCGACGGGTAATGTTGTTGCTCTGCTAAGCTCTACCTTCTGTATTTAACAAAAACAGCGAAAGAAAAACATTTTTTGTTGTTCTCTCTATTGGACTTTTTTTCTCAGAGACAGACCACCCCGCCCACCGCCCCATGGCTGAGGTTAGGTTTCATCACTTAGGATCAACTTTACAAAAGGCCCGGGCTCTTCCTTACAACGGTATAAATGAGCTTTGCGGAGATGAACAGCTCAATAATGGCGGGATGCAGTCAAAACACGCTCGCTGGATGCAACTCATGTTTCATTTGATTGGAGGTGGAGTAGGGTTGAAAAGCTGCATTTTTTGGTTGTTGGGGTGGTGTGGTTTTTTTTTTTATTTCAAGCGAGGTTGATCTAGGATTTCTCTTTGCTGTCTTCTTATTATCTCCTGTCATACCCAATCGAACCTGAACGTGTGTAATTCAAGATGTATGTGCACAGTAAAATTCCTCCAACGGGGCGCTCTCATTTTTTCCTTTCCCCGAAGAGCGCGGAGCTGCAGAGAGCCTTGTCCCTGTTACTGCCCTGGAATGCGTTTTTTCAGCTCCGAGTCAAGTTAGGATTCAATACCCGTTTCTACTAACTTGGAAGACTCCCCTCTGTTATCATTAAGCATCTATTAGTTCGACTATTTTAATGACTTCAGAATGATTAGCCCTGTTAGGCCTTCTGGCAGCGCTGTCATCCCAGCAAAAGCATTATTTTAAAATATGTATGTTAATGAAAGCGAGGTGCAAACACAGCGGTGACTATCGCAGTGGCATGTCAGGGGCTGTCACACATTCCAGGCACATTCTCAGCCTGGGATCACGGTCACCTTCCAGCTATAAAAAAATATTTTTTGTTTTTTTTTTTTTTCTTCTTTTCTTTTAAGAAACATAGCTGGTAGCAGCTGAAGTTAAAACTCCCAAATATTGTTTTTCTCTTGCTCATTGCTTGCTCTGACAGCGATACAGCCCCTTAACGCTGTGAAACTGCTCTGAGCTTCTTCCCCCTCAACAAAGCAGCTCCTGAAGATTCCCTTTGGTTTATCCATGGAAAACTCCAAGTGGCTCAAGATCAGTTTTCTGAGGTTTTGGGTTTGCTGTGTGTGCTGAAACAGGTTTGGGGGGGTTCTTTTATTTTTTTTGTGTGCGCGCGTGTTCTGATTTCTTTCCTTCTACTCAAGTATACGCCACTGCAATGGGAGAAAAACCAGCAGTATTACACTTTATGCCGTGCCCGATATAAACTCCCAGGAGTGACCCTACTGCTGTAGGTTTCACCAGACCTGATCACCTCTTCCAGGTTTTACAAACTTTTTCAATCTGTGGGCACAGCTTCATGTTTCGGATTTTACTGCCGCTGCCCCCCCCTCCACAGCGGGCGGCTCGCAGGCAGAGGCGGCAGAGGCTCCTCCGGCAGCCCCAGACGCGCAGCCACCTGCGAAAGTTGGGTCTTTGAGGAATGGTTTTTGAGGCTTTGTTGTCAGAAAGTGAAATTAAGGTTTTGGCTGTTGTGGGTCAGGAGGCCACGGGCACGCTGAGCTCATACGGGGCCCTGTTTCGCCATGATTCTTCCTGTGAGTTACTAGTTTAGTAAGGAAATCAGGCTTAATCCAGCTCCCACTGAAAATCCATCTCCAGTGGAGCGGGGTCGTGTTAGCTTAGGGCTGGTGGAACAAGGAGCTCCTCGGTGGTGATTTTCCACTTGCTCCAGGTAGGGCTGAGGCTCCTGCCTGGTCTTTATGTTCACCCGTGTTATCTGGAGCTTAACGCGCCGCTGGCCTTACCGCTCCCGGCATTGGCCTGTCCCGACATGACCTAAAAGATTGGAACCAAAACCGCCAACCGGTCGTTGCCATTTCTGCAAAGCGGTGAGCTTTTTATCGATGGTTCGCGTTCAACAAAAGTGGTAAGGCAGGGCGTCTCTAAGCAAAAAATGCCTTTTTTGGGGGGGATGGGAGCTGTCAAATCATGCTCGTACGCTTGCCAGGAAGAGCACTGGGGGTCGTAGGTGTCCACAGAGCCAAGGCTGCAGCCTGCGTGAGGCTCCATGTGGCGCCTGGACGAAGGTGGGACGTGGGACGTGGGATGACATCTGCCCGCCAAGGTCGCCCCAGGAGAAGGGGCGGACACGCAGGGGTTGTGATCTGGAGTCGGTGCTCAGCGACCCCCAAGCAGGAGGTTTGGCGGGGCCGGAGCAGCTCGGCTGGAGGTGGCAGCCCCTCACCTGGACCTGGGGCTGTCACAGAGGCTGAACTTCACCCACGATGGAGGCAGACATGAGGATGGCTGGGGGGGTGGGCTGCCGCCCCCCCGGCCT
>NW_009260676.1:1049815-1050037 GCF_000687185.1 Egretta garzetta
TGACTATCGCAGTGTCATGTCAGGGGCTGTCACACATTCCAGGCACATTCTCAGCCTGGGATCACGGTCACCTTCCAGCTATAAAAAAATATTTTTTGTTTTTTTTTTTTTTCTTCTTTTCTTTTAAGAAACATAGCTGGTAGCAGCTGAAGTTAAAACTCCCAAATATTGTTTTTCTCTTTCTCATTGCTTGCTCTGACAGCGATACACACCCTTAACGCT
>NW_009260676.1:1050378-1051343 GCF_000687185.1 Egretta garzetta
GGGCACAGCTTCATGTTTCGGATTTTACTGCCGCTGCCCCCCCCTCCACAGCGGGCGGCTCGCAGGCAGAGGCGGCAGAGGCTCCTCCGGCAGCCCCAGACGCGCAGCCACCTGCGAAAGTTGGGTCTTTGAGGAATGGTTTTTGAGGCTTTGTTGTCAGAAAGTGAAATTAAGGTTTTGGCTGTTGTGGGTCAGGAGGCCACGGGCACGCTGAGCTCATACGGGGCCCTGTTTCGCCATGATTCTTCCTGTGAGTTACTAGTTTAGTAAGGAAATCAGGCTTAATCCAGCTCCCACTGAAAATCCATCTCCAGTGGAGCGGGGTCGTGTTAGCTTAGGGCTGGTGGAACAAGGAGCTCCTCGGTGGTGATTTTCCACTTGCTCCAGGTAGGGCTGAGGCTCCTGCCTGGTCTTTATGTTCACCCGTGTTATCTGGAGCTTAACGCGCCGCTGGCCTTACCGCTCCCGGCATTGGCCTGTCCCGACATGACCTAAAAGAAATCGTATGTAGAACCAAAACCGGCAACCGGTCGTTGCCATTTCTGCAAAGCGGTGAGCTTTTTATCGATGGTTTGCGTTCAACAAAAGTGGTAAGGCAGGGCGTCTCTAAGCAAAAAATGCCTTTTTTGGGGGGGATGGGAGCTGTCAAATCATGCTCGTACGCTTGCCAGGAAGAGCACTGGGGGTCGTAGGTGTCCACAGAGCCAAGGCTGCAGCCTGCGTGAGGCTCCATGTGGCGCCTGGACGAAGGTGGGACGTGGGACGTGGGATGACATCTGCCCGCCAAGGTCGCCCCAGGAGAAGGGGCGGACACGCAGGGGTTGTGATCTGGAGTCGGTGCTCAGCGACCCCCAAGCAGGAGGTTTGGCGGGGCCGGAGCAGCTCTGCTGGAGGTGGCAGCCCCTCACCTGGACCTGGGGCTGTCACAGAGGCTGAACTTCACCCACGATGGAGGCAGACATGAG
>NW_009260676.1:1051752-1053102 GCF_000687185.1 Egretta garzetta
GGGGGTGGGGCCCGGGCACCCCCCGGCCCGCCGCAGAGGGTGCCCTGCGGAGGGACATCCATCCAGCAGCTCCCTCCTCGCTTCGGGGGAGCAGGAGGCACCTTCACCTCAGAAGGTGGGAAAATGGGGATTCCTGGTGCCATTTCAGGAAGGCGCCCTCGCGCCAGACCCTCCTGCGTGATCCGCCTTGGCAGTTTCGGGGCATTTTGGAAACGAGGAAGGAAAGGGTTCGCGGTCTCGGTGCCGAGGTGCTGCGGTGCTCCCTCACCGTTTCGGCAGGGTGAAGGAGAGGGTCCTCCCCTCCCCACCGGGCTCCCACCCGTGCCCCCGCAGCTGCTCGCACGCAAGCACTTGCTGAGTTTCGCCTGTGGATTTTTACTGAAGTTTTCTTTGGGCCCAGTACAGCGCTCGGGAAGGACTCCTCTCCGTTAGCCCTTGAAAAAACTCCAGTTCGTTTCAATTTATCATTTGCCTGAGTATGGCAAGAAGAACCTGGCTCGGGTTTCATCACACAGTTCTCCAGCTGCAGAGGTTGTTCATCACGGGAGCTAAAATTGAAGCTTCGCCGTTCGGACCTTTTTCTTTCTGTTTTTTTTCCCCGCAAAATGCTTAATTACGGCTCATCGTGAGGTTGTGTATCCGTTTGTCCTTCTCATTTTTACTGGCGGGCGTAAATCCTGATTTTGTTCGAGCTCCTTGAACATGCGACGCTTGCTATTAGTTTTGGACGTTTAATTTGTTTTGCTTTTCAGGCAAGTTCCACTCTTGCTCTGAAGCAGCACGGAGGCGAATGCCAGTTGGCAGCGTGCACGCCACCGCTCCGGGTGCTCGCTTTCCCGCCCCGGCTCGGGGCGTGCACCCCTCTGCTGCACCACAGCCCCCAAAAGTGGCTGGGAGATGGGGCCGGTGCCTTGCCATGGGGATGTGGTGGAGGCTGGGAGCCCCTTGGCGCTGGCTGTTGGCACAGGAGCCGCAGCGTGGGGGCTCTGTGGGTGCTGGTGGGCTTCATCAGGCTTTCACCGGGGTGCGCCCCACCTTTGGGGTCTTCTGTTCCTTCCCACCATCCCACGCAGAGCCGGTCCTCGGCTGGGTCCTCCTGCTTGCACCGGTGGGGTGCAGGACAAAGTCACTCGGTGCCTTCCCCTGTGCTGCATGGCCCTGGAGGGTTGAAGTGCAAACAGCGCCGGCCATGAGCAGCCTGCCCTAAAATCTGAATTTCCCAGGCAGTGCTGGGGCACGCGCAGTGTTTTCCAAAGCGCTCGGATACACGGGAATAAAGGGTTTAGTTGGATGTGACGGAACACGGACTCCTCTCCAGGGCTGAGCACGGCAGATGCGTGTGCAGCAGCC
>NW_009260676.1:1053118-1060811 GCF_000687185.1 Egretta garzetta
GTCTCACCAGGGCAGGCGGGGTGGCCGGGGCGGCCGAGGGCGCAGCCCCGGCCCGGGCTCGCGGGGAGTGCGTTTTCGCTATTATTTCAATTATTACAACTTCCTGAATAGGTTGAAGGTCATTCATAATTCACGCTTCTGTCATCTTTACACATGCCAAATGCAGTCTATTAAGCATAAATAAAATTTCAAGTGCCTGACCAGGAAAAGTAAACTGGGATTCATAACAATGAGGCCTTATTCATCCATTTAAAAGTAAATTGTGTGTGTTCCTTCTCTCTCTCTTTTTTTTTTTTTTTTTTTTTTTTTTTTTTTTTTTTTTTCCCTTCCCCTCCCCTTTCCCTTTACAGCTTTGCAGTTTGGGAGCTTTTATTTCTGCTCGGTAGCATAAATATATGACCTGCGGCGTAGGCAGGCACAGAGGGCTGATGAGTTAGGCCTCCCCCAACTTCTCCCCACCTCAGACCCCCTGAACTTTGCAAGTGTTTCCAGATCTGGATCCGATTTTGCTCTTCCTATATAAACTGCAGTCACACACCGCTGATCCCAGGGCATGTGAAATGCGCATCTGGACTTTGCTTTTATTTTTTTTCCCCCCCCACCCCGTCCCGGTGGTTTCTCTACCATGCAGCAGCTCTTCCTTTACTTTTCGAGGCAGACTGGTGCATGTTTGCGCGTCATGAGTGCAGGTTAACTCCCAAAAAGTCAGGCAACAAAATGGGCTTGGTAAGCTGAGGAGGTGATAGTCAGAAAATTAAAACCTTTCATTAGTTACGGTAGAGTCAGGGCTGCGTCCAAGAAATCTTCAAGCCTTGCAATTCGAAAGTCCATTTATTCTACGTCAGCGTGCCCCGATGCAAAAGGTACTGCCTGCGGTAGAGGTTGCTGTGATTGCAAACCAAGGGCAGCCTGGGGGGGCTGGGGGGTAATTTATGAGCTTTCCCATCTGGGGGCTCACAGGACCCCCACGCCGCCGCCTTGCCCTCGGTGGGCTGCTGCTGCCTAAAAACTCGGGCAGCGTGGTTCGTTTCCACAGTTAGCTTCTCCCTTTTTCTCAGACAGGATAATTCCGGGAGGTTTTAGGTGGAAGGAGTGAGAAAAAAGGTTTTCAAGTGAAGTAATAAGGACAGCTCTTAAAATCAGATTGAATTTACCTGGGCGATCATTTTGGTTTAAAGCTCAATATGTTTTATTTTAGATCCCCATTGGAACACAGTCCAGTATATAAACTGTTAGTGCAGGCGGGGAGGTTCTGTACACGCAGAAATTAAAAAAACTATTAATGAGAATTAAAATTAGGATTTTAATAACAGTAACGTCAGAATGCCAGAACTGGAAATCTGTCACTTGGACCTTGTTTTGGAGGGCGTTAGTGCCGAGATGCAAAATAAAGAAACATCACTCAACCCAAAACACGGAGTTTTGCTGGATGCTCTGTCTCGTCTCCCCGCTGAGGTACAGAGAGGCTGGCCAGGCAGTTTCTGATGGGTAGCTTGACCATCTCTGATATTTTCGAATACCAATGCAGACAGGACAATTGGCTGCAGAGTTTGTGCCCTGGTCAGGGATTTATCCCACAGCTGCAAGAAAGATGCTGCATCCTAGCAGGGCTTCCCCGAGAGAAGTGATGCACCCCAGCACAGCGCTTCGTGAACAAGACCCTCATTATGCCCGTGCACGGTCCATGTGTCCTCACTTTGTGACGAGAGGTGAAAAGGTCTATTGAAATACCTTTGATGGGACAGCACGAGCAGAGGAGGCAAAATACCAGAGAAGGCTTCGCTGTGATTTTTGTTTGCTCCTTGGTGCAGATGCAGCGCTGACCTTGGAGCTGAGTTTACCTGCCCATGCCACAAAACCTGGGAGCGCCGAGGCGAGTCCTGGGCAGAACTTTCCTGGGCAGAGCAGGAGCTTTGGTGTGGTCCCTCCGAGATGCTGGAGGTCCCACCTGGCCGCCCCCAGTCCAAGTGGGAGGCAGGTGCTGTTGCAGCAGGGAGGTTTGCAGAAGTCTCTCTGGTCAGCGTGCAATGCCACTCGCGTTATTTCCACCCAAAGCAAGCCAGCAACCAGGCTTACCATCCATGGATTGGACTGCAGCTTCCCTTTCGGATTTGTGGAGGCCGTTGTACTTCTGGAAGAAAAAAGTCCACTTTTCAATACATTTATCTTAATAAATGGAAAAACAAGCATCGCTTAAAGCAAATACCCACTGGATGCGGCGCTGACATCAGGTTTATTTGCAGGAGCTAAAAGCTGGCTCCACTTAAACGTGTTTTCGCCCTTGATCAAATGAGTTGTGTTGCCTCAGCCACGTCACTGGTGCACCGAAGCCCACGCAGCAGCCCCGCATCCTTCGGCACCCATGGACGGCATTGGCTCCGGAGGGGATTGTGGTGCCAGGCATTCGCCCGGCTGCATGAGGAGACACACATGAGACCCTGCCACGGCTCTCTCGGCCACTTATGCTCTCCAAAATACTTGGTGGAGTTGGGAAATCCCCTCAGCAAGGGGTAAAAATGGCAAGCCCAAGCAGACCCAGCTGATGGTTTGACCAGGATGGTGTAGAAGAAGAGAGAGATGCAGCCTGGGCAGATCAAGCTGCCCATAAACAGCTTCTCCTGGCTTTTATGGGGAAAATTGGCCATAAGCAGGGGATTGTGGCATGGGTACCTTGTGCCTGATGTGTTTTCCCAGCACTTCTGGCACCTGGAGAGGGGAGAGCGCCTGGGCCGTGGGCCCCGCTGGCCCTGTCAGCCTTCACCACCACTCCCCTGCACGCCTCCTCCAGAGCGGTTTTTGGGACAAGGCAAAGAAAAGAGAAGACAAATCTGAGGAAACGCATCTTATTTAGTTATTTTTAGGTATTTAGCCCACATCTGTGGGCAAAGGATGCTTGTGCAGTAAGAAACGATTAGGCTATACGGCCACCTCCTGGAGGACATCGGTATGTGCTCGGCTTCTGGGGCCACCCGATGGGTGACGGTCCACGTGCGACCGGGCAAGGAGAACACCCACGCATCTCTGGATACCTGTACCTGCCTTGTGACAGATGCATCTGTTTGACTTTAAACAGTGGAGGTGATTTTCTGCCTCTCTCCCAATGCTCTGAGTGTTCAGAGTTAAGAGTTTGAGAGCAAAACCTTTAAAAATACGTTAGTTTGAGAAAATGCAGAAGGCATTATTTTTGAGCCTAGGAAGTGTAGCTGTCGTGGTTTTGTTTCTTAAGGCCTGAGGAGGTTGCTGATATTTATTTGAGCTGCTTCGCGGAGCTTTTCAGTGCTCTTCACGTTTCCTGCAGAGACAGAAAGCAGCCTGATGGATTTAGGGAATTCCCTTTCAGCAGAGGCGCGCGGTGCCGGTGTGCGCTCGCTCTGGGTGCACAGGCCCCCGGGATCGTGGCCCCTTCGCCCTCCCGCAGGCTCCCACTTCCCCGATGGGCTCCTTCCCACCACCCGATGTCACCTGTACAGGGGGACCAGGTGCCACCGGCCGGGGTCACCACCAGCAGCGTTGGCTGCTCACGCTGCTGCTTCATCCTGGACTGCTTTTTCCTTGGATTCCAGTCTGGAGCTAAGGAATAGCCAGGCGTGCTGCTGGTTGTACAAGCCTCCCGCCTCACAGCTTTCTGGGCTGCGTGGGTGGTTGGAACGGGGGGTTGGATGCCTACGGTTTAATTGGCAGCATCTCCTCGGGTCTGCTTTAGCGCCTCTTTCCAGCCCAACAGGAGCTACCTCCTTACACGGATCGCTCAGGGATGCGTTTTATGGCTACTTTGTAGGTGGGCTTGGCATAACTAAGCATGCAAATTGCTGGTGATACTTGCAGTCATCACGCAACTCATTTTGCAGCAGAAGCTGTTGAAAGCAATCGTCCTTTTTATCCTCGCAGAGCCCAAAGCACCAACAGCTTTGGGGCTGGAAGGAGCAGACCTGCCGTAGTCAAAGTCATCAACCTCTCCAGCGGACGGCAGCCAGCACCCATGCCGGGGCAGGGTCTGGCCACGCGGTTTTGATCCTGTAATACTCACCAGCAGTGGTTCATGCCTCTTTGCCTGTTGTGGTAGTCACATTGCTTTCTCTTTTTTTTTTTTTTTTTTTTTTTTTTTTGCAGATATTCTACAGAGTGGTAGCAGATATTGAACCAGGAGAGGAGCTCTTACTGTTCATGAAGAGTGAAGATTATTCACATGAAACAATGGCTCCGGACATTCATGGTTAGCCACTTCTTATGGTCTCATCTAATAGAAAGTCTCATTGAAATGAAGCAAAAAATTAGGGAGATTTCTCCTCTGTTGGAATACTTTTGAAATCTGGGGTGGCTTCACAGCAGTCAGGGAGGAGAGCTGGGCCGCAGTTGTGTTTGTCTTAGAATCATAGAATCGTCTAGGTTGGAAAAGCCCTTTAAGATCATCACGTCCAACCGTTAACCTAACCCTGCCATCCCACCACTAAACCGTGTCTCTAAGCACCTCATCTAGCCTTCTTTTAAATACCTCCAGGGATGGGGACTCTTATTTCTGCCCTCCTGTTTCCCTGAAAGCTGCTCAGTGAATAAAGTAGTCTACTACCATCACAACTCCTTCAGTCCCTCTGAAGGGTGAGTCTGCTCTCCAAAGTGGTGCCAACGCTGGCATTGGGGGTTCTCTGCTTATTTTCTCCATTGCTCCAGCCTGGTCTAGCCAGGAGTGTAGCTTCATTCAGCGTTGCTGTATTTGAATGCAGCTGGATGTCGCTCCATTCGATGTTGCATTTGCTACCTGCTGATGTGGCGAGCTCTAGTTCGCGCAGTTGATATTTCTCAGCAGCACATCCCCACAACTCCTAATGTCTTTCAGGTTTTACCCTTGCTTACTTGAACCTCCCTGGCAGAAACAGAAGTCTGCAGGTATAACTGAGGGCAGTAATAAGGCTCAAGCCTGAAACTTGATCATTTTGTGGGTATTGCAAAAGGAGAACAAGAGTCCGTGTCCTTCTCTCTAGGCTGCGCTGCTCCTGCAGGCCCTGTGTGGACCCTGATTATAGGTTATTTTTTGTCACGGAGCCAAACAACCGTTTTTCTGTCATCTCGAAAAGAGAAAATCTCAGATTGTTAATGTTGCTGTTGCTTGTGAGAACAGTTGAGCCGTTCTTCCTCCTCGCACTCTTTCGTTACTCGCCCGACGCACAGATTCTGGGTTTGAAACTCCGGAGCTGTTGCTCAGATTTGCCCCCACCTCCAAAAGCTCCTTTTGCTCTGCTGCCCACCGGGCAGGGGGTTATACAGCCGCAGCAGGGACTGGCTATAGGGTATCCGCTTGATGCCTCCCAGGTTGCACTTTATGCCAATGTGGACATTGTACAAATTCTCAGGAATTCAGGGACAGTACAGAGGGGTTTTCCCAGGGTGGGAGGTACCAAGGGCTGCACTTTCTTACAGCTGCCTGTACATTTAAAGCAATATCTTTTGTTCTCTTTAAGAAAAAGGTGCAGATTATTCACACATTCTAATTTGGTTTCGTGTTTGGGGTTTTTTTTTCCATAGTGATAACTTTGCCAAAGGTGCCCCCGTTCAAGCATAGGTCCATGCCTAGTCCCTATGGTCAAGTAGCTATCCTATAAATGACACCAGAGGAAACGTCTGCAATGACACGCAGGAATATGTCCCACAGGGCTGATTTAGAAGCAGACTGAGCTAAAGGATTGCCCATGGGCAGCGGACACCAGGAGCCCTATGATGCTTTCTCTGGATCAACTCAACTGTCAATACGGAATCAACTACGTACATTCGGTTGGACTTGATGATCTTAAAGGTCTTTTCCAACCTAAACGATTCTAAATGATTCTATGATTTGAGTTTTCAGCCGGACTGCTCAGTGCCTTTCTGACTCAGAGCCCTTGGGCATTTATATCTGCAGGGCAGGTAACACCGCAACCAAACCAGGGCCTCTGGCTCCTTGTATCAACCATCAGGAGAAAATCCAGCAGAAAAAAATATCATGGCATGCTCTTCTCCAAGTTTGCTTTTTGGGATTTTCTTCAGCTAATCCGTTCTCTTGCAGAAATTACTAATTAACGGGATGCACTATTCACCCCAAAGTGACACTGTAGCGATTTTCTACACTCATTTTCAGTCAGAAACACACTGTGACCGATGTTATGGAATTTAAAGCAAGGCCCCCCATCTTCATTACCCCAAATTCACGTGTCTCTGACTTACTTTGAACAGGGCTGGGCGCTGCAGAAGGACTCTAATGGAAAAGAAGAGACTTTTAATTAAAAGTCTCTAAACACCCTTTTGGCTATTTTAGATGCTGATGTTCGTGGCTAAGTCAGTCTCCTTCATTCAGAAAGGCAGAGGCTGGCAGCCCCCCCCAAATATCCACCTCAGACCCTGTATATCCCCGTTCACGACAGTCTGTAACCACACTGACTTTTGTCCTAAGCCAGTGTTAGGGATCCCTCCTGGATGTCACCCAGGCAGCTAACAGGTTGTATTGCACTGCCATATACTGTAGAATTAAAGCATTATTATAACGCGTTATAAGGAGTCCTTGTTTCTTTTGAGGTTCTCCTCTTTTCCACTGAATAGCCATTTATTTACCCACACTGTCAGGGAACTCCTGATGGGGGGGTAAGTCAAAATGACTGAGAACTGATGCGGTCTCCCTGTGCCCGACCCCTTTGTCTTCCAGAGGAGCGCCAGTATCGCTGCGAGGACTGTGACCAGCTCTTTGAGTCCAAGGCTGAGCTTGTAGACCACCAGAAGTTCCCCTGCAGCACACCTCACTCCGCCTTCTCCATGGTGGAGGAGGACTTCCAGAAGAAGCTCGAGAATGAGAATGACCTTCGGGACGTGCATGAAATCCAGGAGTGTAAAGAGTGTGACCAAGTCTTCCCAGACTTACAAAGGTAGGAGTAGATGCTTAAAACATGATTGGATGAGGCAAATTCCCTGATGGCTTCAATCAGATCATGCAGGGCATCAGCCAGAGCAGAAGCTGATACCTTCATCTTCTATACAAACCAAAGATCAAGACGAATAAGACTTCTGTGCTGGTTGGTGGTTTATGGCATAGAAAGCGATGGAATCTCAGTAAATCAGAAATTTGGTCCTTGTACTGAAGTCCTTAGTGGGGACCTTAAATTAAGAACTGGATCTTCTGATAATCAGACCTGTAGCTGGCGTGAATTGGGCTGGTTGCAGTGAAATCAGAGGAGCGATTGTCGTTCAGATCGACTAAGGTCTGGGCTCCTTATTTTTAGTTAGAAATAACTTAGAACGTCTCTTGCATGGAGTTCACTGATGTTAGCAATTTTGTCTTTGCAAACAAGCCGTGCTAGTTAGAGGCAGGTTCTAGATGCTTATACATATGTCTGCTGATGTTAGCAATTTTGTCTTTGCAAACAAGCAAAGAACCTGCTAGAGGCAGGTTCTAGATGCTTATACATATGTCTAGATCCATACACATATGTATCTGGAATATGCATAGAATGTAAACAGAAAGTACAACTTTTATACAGTGAAGGTCTTTTACATATTTCCTGTCACTATAGTTTTTGTGGCTTCTTAAGTTACCGTATTGCGGTGCAGATTATGGCAAATCTTGCAAATTACTGAAAGATACTGAGAGTGCGCCGGAGCTTCTGCAGCACACACCTCGCAGAGTCACAGCTTAATGCTTTCAAGACGGGGGAAGGCTGACCTCAGCCAACAT
>NW_009260676.1:1060821-1082663 GCF_000687185.1 Egretta garzetta
ATTTCTTAGGAGGGTGGCTTCTAGCAGCAGCAGACCTGGCCAGTATCTCTTGCTTTCAGCCAGAGTCTGTAGCACAGCTCCCACACTCCCATAGCATCTTCCTTCTTCTCCACGTTGCGTGGGCACAGCTTAAGTAACTACTAACTGCCCTTTTGGGTAGAGCAGTGCATTTATTTGCATTGCTTGATAATCATATGCCCCTTAAATATCGACTTGTCAATTTAGAGTATTTTGTGGGTTCATATTTTTCATAGACATCTTTACTAGTCCATGGCTCAGGACGTTGTGGTGTCTGTCGGAGGTTGGCACAGGGTTGTGCATGCCCAGGGTTAGCCCCGTTGCACAACTGCTCCTGGATGCTTCAGGTTGCTGACCCTGCAAGATGGAGCCACCTCTCCCAAAACACAGATGCTCCTTAGCTCCTGTTGATGGAGCGGAGATTGCTCGGCATCACGCGGAGGGTCTCAGATCAGCGTGTCGCATGACCCGATCCTCAACGCTTCCGCAAAATTAATGATGCCAAAATTAAAACATGATGTGCCAAACGTTGCTCCCCGCGTACGAGGTCAACCCTGCTGAGTGGGAATTTGTGGAGGCACAAGGTCTTATTCGCTGGCTGATGTTGAGCCGTATGCGGCTCTGCATGTCTAATTTTTAATCTGAGTGATTGATCCGAAGGGGCTGATGTAGGTAGAGCAAGTCGAAAGGGTCGCAGCAGAGTGGGTGAGGCAGGAGGCCGGACTGCAACATTTTTCCACATCGTGAGTTATTCTGTTAAAGTTCTTTTCTGCCTGTGAACCAGAGGATGGTATCTAACATATGGGAATCACTGAGGAAATGTAAATTTAGCTTAAAATATTAAATATTGAAGAGAAAGGGCAGAAAACAAAGAACGAGTCATCGCAAATAGATGGGCAGTACGGTGAGAAAGAGTGAAAAATGGGAGAGAATGCAGCCATTCTCCGAACTCCTGAATTATTGAAAGGCTAATACACCACAAAGACAGTTCACAGCAAAAAGTACCGAAGTGTGCTGTATCCAGATTATATAAAACAAAAGGCCCCAACGAGCCATGCTTGAGGGGGTGTATAATTAAATGGAGAAAGAGCCGAGCGGGAAGACAGAGGTTTGGGGGGCCAGGGCTGCCCGGTGCTGACGGCAGATCACGTAGCCGCGGCAGGCGTCCGGGAGCTGGTGCCAGAGCCAGGGACAAGAGTTTCCTTAGGTCTTACAGCAAATTTGTTTACCAGCTCATGATGGAGAGTCAATTTTTATAGAGGTATGAGGAGGGGAAGCCAGAGTGATTTTTTTTCCTCCAAAGGAAGGAGTCTGAGAGGGGTAGAAGAGAAGAGCATCTATAGGGTGAAAGCGTTTCCATTACCTGTGGCTGAGAATGAAGGTTGCTTTTTGGGCTGCACAACCCAAACCAGACTGTAAACCCGGCAGGTTTTGTCCGCTGATTCAGCAGAGATCAGTGGGAGCTTCACGTGAGGAAGGACTGGTCTGGTGTGGCATCCCAACTCAAAGGTTTCCGTTTCCAGTGGCTTTTCTGCAAATCCACTCTTGCATTGCGTAGTGATCTTTCCTCCAGCAACACTGCGAGTTATGATTTTGTATGTGGCCAAGTAATAAAGTGTTTAAAAAATACATTTGCTGCAAACGAATAATAAAACAGGAATTCAGAGAATTCGGAGACAAGAATGAATTCAAAGATGCGTAGCAGTAATTTGGCAGAGGATTAAATACCCTACTAATAGACTGAATAAGCCACTAAGAAACTAATGAATAAACAGCTATGCGGGTGAACACAGTTGATAATAACTAAGTATGACTCTAGTTGTAATGCTCTGTATTTAGAGGCTTCATATGCTGCTCTTGTCCTACGCCGGTGGAGTTGTTCTGGATCTATTCCTGGGGTAAGAAAAATCGACTCCTATCAAAGGAGGAGAGTTAGGTCAGGTGGTGGGATCCAAGGTGTGTTCAGAGGGGAAGGCATAACGTAGAAATAATTCAGCCTGCAGGGAGGCATTACCACAGTGAAACAGTGAGAGGTGTATGAAATAATCTCCTTAGGGAGCGATAGCAGCAGCATCTCCTGGAGCGTTCGGAAGCCGCCTGGCAAAACACGAAAGGATGGGTTATTCTGGTCGGGAGGAGGACGTTCTGCCTCCCGGCTGGGGCGACCCCGCTACTCAAAGGACTTGGGTCTGTCAGGATTGGGCCTTTGGGGCTTTTAATTTTTTTTTGCGCTGTAATTATGTGCTCTGCTGTCTCCTCTTCCTATGCTGATCTGCAAACCTCTGATAAACGCGTGCGGGACCTCACTGAGCTCTGTTCCGGTTTCCGCAGCCTGGAGAAGCACATGCTGTCGCACAGCGAGGAGAGGGAGTACAAGTGCGACCAGTGCCCCAAAGCGTTCAACTGGAAGTCCAACTTGATACGTCACCAAATGTCGCACGACAGCGGGAAGCACTACGAGTGTGAAAACTGTGCCAAGGTACAGTGAATTTGTAGGCTGCCTGGCGCTTCTTGTGCCGCTGGATGCGCGAGAGCATGGAAGTGGGGATGCCCAGGGCTGGGATGCAGGAGGGTGTAAGGTTTCTGCCGTGCTCCAGCTGGTTTCTCAAGGGTTTACACTTCTCCTTCATAAGCATGTTATTTTTCTATTCTCTTTGATTTGGAAATGGCTGTGGGGTCTGAACTGAGCGCTGATGCAGGATGCTGAGCATCCCTGAGCTCAGGGTTTGGCACCTTGCAAGGACTGGCGGGGTGTAAGAGGACCACCGAGGGGCAAGATACCCCAGGGAAATGAAGGGCATGTGGGTCTCCATCTGCAATATAAATCAAAATAAGAAATAGCGATGGGCTCCAGCTGCACTAAGTGAGTGCAACTATCTCACCCCCAGAGCATCTCTCTATCACTTCCCAGCACCATGCTTGCTGTGCAGATTATTTGTAAAGGATGTGGTGCTCTGCATTAAGATACCCCAGGGAAATGAAGGGCATGTGGGTCTCCATCTGCAATATAAATCAAAATAAGAAATAGCGATGGGCTCCAGCTGCACTAAGTGAGTGCAACTATCTCACCCCCAGAGCATCCAGATTATTTGTAAAGGATGTGGTGCTCTGCATTGCTTTTTACCAGATTCCCAAAGCTTGAGCCTTTTGCATGAGGACTTTTCTTGTTTTTAAGCAGATTTGCTGCAATAGTGGGAATTTCATATTGGGCTGACAGTCGTAAGACACAACCTAGCCCTGGGTCCTAGGACTGTGTCGTGTACAGGATTCCTTGCTGTCACGCACTCAGTTGTCACTATAAAGTATTTCTATTGCAGTAATGCTTAGAGGTTGATAGCAGCCACATTTTGACTTGGTGTCTGTGAAGTCCCTGACCTCAAAAGCAGAATTTCTAAAGGCAGGGGCAAATGCATCTGCTGCAGCAGCTGCAGAGGGGTTAACGGATCCACCAAATACTTGGCTGATCCTGGGAAACTGAGGCCCCGTCCTGCAGGCACAGCTTCCATTGATGCCCATTAGCGAGGCTGCGATGCCGCCACGGTTCTTAATCTTAAATACTCCCAACCAGCTCCAAGGTTTGAATTTTAAAAGACTCTTGTAATAAGTGGCTTCTTCTGCAGTTAAGTTTCTTGGTTAATCAGTACTCATTTCCTAGCAGGTGTTCACGGACCCCAGCAACCTTCAGAGGCATATTCGTTCCCAGCATGTTGGGGCTCGTGCTCACGCTTGTCCAGAGTGCGGCAAAACCTTTGCCACTTCTTCAGGCCTCAAACAGCATAAACACATCCACAGCAGTGTCAAACCTTTTATATGTAAGTCTTCAACTAAACATCTTCGGTTAAGTGTGGTTTGTTTTTTGTTTTTTTTTTTTTCTGTCGAAAAGCAGTGTAATCTGGAAGCAGGAGGTTGTGTTGTGCTCATTTTGAATTTCCCACTGGCTTCACGGGGGCTGTGAGTTACTCAGCGAGCACCGGGTAATGCGTAGTCCAATGCAAAGTGTTATCTTCGTCTGATTTTCCTTTTCAGGCAGACACTGTACGCTGTACAAATGTACCTGTTGTCCCTGGGATATTTTTCCACGCACAGATGCAAGGAGCACGTGGGGAGTGAGACGTAGCAAGAAGGAGCCGTGCCAGGCTGGGCGGCTGCAGCCCCGTTGCTTTGCACCGCCCCAGGCTGGCTGCTCTCCTTCCCGCTCCTCCGCGGAAACCTCAAAAAAGCCATGGTTGGGGCGCACGGGGACTTCGGCAGAGCCAGCAAAGGCTGCTTTGCTTTAGGAGTTAACTTTGGGCCACAGAGTCTCCCCAGCAGATGCCATGACTTTTGCTGGGGTTGGAAAATAAGCCTTAGAGGCAGTGAATTTCAGCCCTCCTTGAGGCTCCTTTGCATGCCCCGAATTTAAGGATTGAGTTGAGCTATTAGATCTTCGCCAACAGCTGCTCCAGCAATAAAATTTGCATCGTATGTGGGCTTGACTCTGTACCCGGCTGTAAATCGGATCCTCAAAGTCTCACGGGTTATGTTTACTGCTGAGCCAGATCCTGCTAGGAGATGGGGAAGCTGGGTGCACAGGAATGTTGCAGGTTGCTTTCTCTCCCTCGCACCAGGGAAGCAGAGGCAGAAAATATTTAAGAATACTGTTCTTGGTAGCGCTGATCTCCACCGTGGTCTTTTCAGGCACCTGCTATGGCTTGAAAGGCACCTTGTGACCACCTCCCCTACTTGTCCATTAAACTGCTTAGTCTTTTACTGCTCTCAACAGTAATTTACCCAAATATCAACACCACACCTGGACAAAGCGACGGCCGCACGCTAAGATAATTCCTCGAGAGGGGGAGCATTGGCTTGAAAGACTCGTTTGTACAAAGTCTGTGTATCTGTTGTTGGGTTAGATAACAATTCAGGTTTGGGCTGCTTCAATGAGAAAAGTGTATAGCTAGATTCAATAATAAATACCAATAATAATTTTTAAACCTGATCACAGGTGAAGCAATTGCACTTTAAGATTATGATTATTAGAAAACAGGAACTTCTGGCCAGGTAGGGAGTCTTCAGACAGTCCTGTTGCAGTCAATGCCCTACATAAAAGTCTAAAAGTGGCACCTCCCGTAAATGAGATAATCTCTCAAACGCTCTTTGTTGCTATTTATTCTGATAAATCAAAACACCAACCGGTATTCTTCAAATGTACATTGCAAGGGATGAAAACCCACTGAGCAACCTATGAATAACAGCCATGTAATTGCAGAACAAAAGGGTTTGGAGACCACATGTTCGGTAGGCTTTGCTGAGCGATGGGAGGGAGGTAGGGTCACCTAAAGGAGATATCTGTTTTCCACCAGAAGGCCACACACCATGATTTACTTGTACCAGTCTGTTTATGGCAACTGTCTCTTATTACAGTACACCGCCCAAGCCCGAGTGAAAACTCACCAACACTAAGGTAATTACTCACTGCCTTCGCAAAATCTCCAGCCTCGCCAAATAGAAACCACATGCCATAATAGACTGAACATATTCACAATAGTACTTACAGTAATTTTTTTAATAAGCAGAAAATATGCAAACTTAACTGCTGGCTAATTTGGGGTCCAGAGACAGTCGCGGTACAGAGCGTGTGTAGGCATGAGATGAATTTTTGCAATTTGGGAGCCAGATTGGGAGTTTGTATTAAACCTGGGGTCTGTAGAGCAATAAAAGCTGCGAGGGGGGAAGCTTCCCTTACAAGTCAGTTGCTTAAAAGTATAGCACTGAGATTTAAAGGGTGTAATAAGGTGTAACAGGAGAAATCAAATGCAACTTCTGTTGCTTTGATATGTGGAAGCAATTAAAGTTGATAACCGGCCCCCATCTACTAAAGTTTAAGCAAAGCTTTACTTGGAAAGAGAAGTCATGTGATGAAAAAGAGGTAGATCTTATAACACAAACTTCTCTGAGGAGTCCTGGCTCCTGGGGATATCCCCGGAGGTCGAGGTGGCACAGTCGATTTACACACCGAGACTCCTGCAAAATCAGCGGGGTTCTCCTCCAAAACCTTGCATGCAGGCTTCAGGGGATGGTCCCCAAGAGTAAGACTGCTCTGGAGAGTAAGAGCTTCGGACCTGGCCTCAAAATTCCTTTGCCAGCCTTGAAAGCCCATGGGTTTAACAGACTGCCTGTTACATGCAAGAGGCACCTTGAGCAAGCAGCACCTCATTAAATAGTTTTACATAACTTTCATGCTCAAAAAGGTAAAGTCCTCAGTACAACTGTTAATTGTTTGATTGAGATTATGATAATAAATATTTGCATATTTTAATGGTATTGCCATTATTGGTTTAATTTGGTTTTAAAACTGAGATAAAATATATTTAGTCAAATGATTAATTTGCATCTTCCTCGATCGTTTATAAGGATATCTCTCACTTGTAAGTGTGT
Organism: Egretta garzetta; assembly: GCF_000687185.1. NCBI lineage: Eukaryota > Metazoa > Chordata > Aves > Pelecaniformes > Ardeidae > Egretta > Egretta garzetta. The sequence continues at coordinate 1,067,257 of NW_009260676.1, forward strand.
GTTTTTGCTTTTCTCTGGAGTAGAATATTTCTCAGTTCTGTTGACTTTGGATATATTCATGGAGAATAACGATTTGATAATGTATCGATGTTCTTTAAGGGAGAACTTCCCAAACCTTAGGAAGACCAAGTCTGTGCCCATACACCCCTTCCCACCCGCTCACCACTCTCGCCTCCCTGAGGGAAGCGTTCCATTTAATGCAGTCATGGGAATAAGAAGCAGGCCCTCAACAATACCTGGTTGAAGATCAAAAGTTCCCAAAACGTGATTTGTTTTTAATTATACATTAGCCTAGTCTTGTGAATGTATGCATGGGAGATTCTTTTAAATGGAAACATATATATGGTCTGATGCTCTGCTGCTGTGTGCCGGGCATAACTCCGTCAGTGTTGGTAAGAGTTACCCTGCTTTACACAAGGGGAGGAGTCAGCCCATAATATCCAAGATGAAACTTCTGCAAACCCATGGATATGTCACTCGAGACACCATTTGGGCCAGTTCAATTTTGATTTTGGTGATCAACCTGCAGGGAGCAGGGGGAGGTTTTTGTGCAGGACTTCAGCAGTGAAGGTAAGGGGCCTGATTCTGAACCATGAAGCATGGAGGTGACTTTGCTTTGGGGGAGCACAAACCTTACACCTGTGATTAAGCTAAAACTGGGCGAAAAGAGCAGAAAAATCAGAGCTTCATACTCCCACAAATAAACAAATAGTTCTATATTAAATAAAAAATAGTTTGATGTTAAATAGGCAAATAAAATATTTTCCAAAAAAAGAAGCAGAAGATGCTTATCAAGAGAAAATCAAGTGTTTGCAAGGAGCTAGACTAATTTATTTTCTCCTGTCTTTTCTTTATTCTTTTCTCTTTTTATCTCTTTTCTTTGCTTCTTTTATTTTCTTTTTCTTTTCCTTTTAATTTTTTTCTCCTCCTCTTCTCTTCTCTTCTCTTCTCTTCTCTTCTCTTCTCTTCTCTTCTCTTCTCTTCTCTTCTCTTCCTTCTTGTCTCCCTTCTCTCTTTCCTTTTCCGTCTTTCTTCTCCTTTCTTTTTTATTTTATATTTTTTTTTCTCTCTTTTCTTTCTTGTCTTTCCTTGTGAATGAAGATATCCAGCAGGAACAGTAACTGATACACAGCAACAAAACATTCTTCCTGAATTACCGCATTGCAAATTTCCTGTGTTTGGGCCCAATTCTGCACTCTTTACCCCACGAATTGTCCCGGGGATGTCAACGGGACGTGAACAGGGAAGAGGGGTGGATCAGGCAGGATCAGGCCCTGGAACAATAGGAGCATTGTTGCTGAGATATGAAGCAGCCTGCTGAAGAGGTAAACAGTTAAGAGATGACAACAAGTGGTCAAGTTTCTCAAGGGCAGAGATTTAGAGGAGCAGGAAGGTTAGCGCGGGCCCCGGTGCGAGTGGAAGTTAGAGGACGTGATTGCAGTTCATGGGAACCGAGGGTGCAGGATGGGATACATTCAATTCAGTTTCCTTTGCAGGCTTAAAATAGAGCCATTGTAAATTATGTCAGTCTGTCTCAAATCATGAAAATGATTGTTAAAAAGGCCTCAGAATACACAATGTGTATTGTTGTGTGGCTTTGATGTGTGAAAGATGAGAGCTTATGATATAACACAAATTAAATAAAAATAAAGGGGCCATATGCTTTTTCCTGGCCGGAAAAAAAAAAAAAAAAAAAAAAAGGATTTATTACAGAGGGATAACACTGCTTACTGATAGTGCTGTTGCCTTGCTTTTAAACAGGGCTGGAGCTGATACTGTTAAAGCAAGGTAGTGCGGAGGTGTGGGCACACTTTAGCCTAATGAAGAGCACAAGCCATAGTGCAGCCTTAGGACTTGCCTGATGCCCCTGCTCGTCCAAAGGATGACAAAAGGGGGCATAAAAAGGCACTGGGGAGCTGAGCATTATCCCCTTTGAAACCACATTTTAACTTGGGGACCTATAATTTGGTGGCTGCCCCAGTTGGCTCCCTAAGGTTTGTAGCAGCCAGAAAATCGGGGACATGCAAAATCCTGTTTGCTTCAGTGACACGATTCACACATCCGAGCGTCTCGCTCTGCACCACCACGACCACTTTCAGCCTCCTGCTTCCGAAAATGGTTGCTGGAAGCCATCCTCTGCCATGCCAAGCGGCGCAGGCTAGGGCAGGCCCATGAGCTCAAGGCTGAGCTCTCCCCTCCACGTTTTTGGGCTTTTTCCCAGTGCTTCTTTTGTGAGGCTGAAGCTATTCTCATCCCAGAGGAGTCCGAAAGGAAATCCATGGAGCTGTTTTTGAGCGTCGGACTCGCAAATAAATACAGCTGTATTCTTAAAGGAAATTGTTGTTGAAATGTAGTGTATTTTTTCCTGTGTGAGAGACAAATAAGCAATATGAAGACTAGTAAAGTTATTAAGATATAGCGTTTAGTTACAGCATCCTAGGCACCTGTAGGGACGCTATGCATTACACGACTAGAAATGGTTTGGACATATGAGAGGGGGTTACTCAGGCTCTAGCCTGGACTTCCATGAGATGAAATTCTTAATTGTAAGTGGAAAAAAATATTGTTTGTTAATAAGGTAAAGCACTTGGAAATACCTGGTTGTCTCCTCCTTCACCTCTTTCATATCCTCGTGCTTTTGCAGACTGAAAGCTCTGTGAGGCAGCTCTGTCTGTCTCCTGTCTGGTCCCGCAAATATTTGAATATTTGTTTTTACGACTAACTTTCCACATGTGAACTGTGATATAAATGGATGTCATTTGAAGACATGGGTGCTCGCTCACACAGGAGCACCATGGGTTCATACAGTGTAACAGCACCGAGCCGCGGCTCTCGGCGGGGCTCTGGGTGCTAACGCAATGTGGAATAATGGTACCGAATATGCAACACTGTGCAATGCAAAAAGCAAATAAGGAAACTTTGTCTTTTAGTGATTTCGGACCTTTTCTGGTTTGTTGGAGTGGGTTTTGGTGTTGCCTTTAGACATTTGTCTGCTTGGATGCCTTGCTTTGGAAGAGTACAATAGGTTTTCCTACATTTGTGCACCCAGACTTCTCCTTACGGCTTCCTGACTGACATTTGGCGGGTGAAAAAGTGGTGTTATTTGCAAAATTTTGGGGGTGGGGGCAATTACCATAAAGCCTGAGATGTGTTGTTGTTGTTGTTTACATACAGGTGAGGTCTGCCATAAATCCTATACTCAGTTTTCAAACCTTTGTCGTCATAAGCGCATGCATGCTGATTGCAGAACCCAAATCAAGTGCAAAGACTGTGGACAAATGTTCAGCACTACGTCTTCCTTAAATAAACACAGGAGATTTTGTGAGGGCAAGAACCATTTTGCAGCAGGAGGATTTTTTGGCCAAGGCATTTCACTTCCTGGAACCCCAGCTATGGATAAAACGTCCATGGTTAATGTGAATCATGCAAATCCGGGCCTTGCTGACTATTTTGGAGCCAATAGGCATCCTGCTGGTCTTACCTTTCCAACAGCTCCTGGATTTTCTTTTAGCTTCCCTGGTCTCTTCCCTTCAGGCTTGTACCACAGGCCACCTTTGCTACCTACTAGTTCTCCTGTTAAAGGACTACCGAGCGCAGATCAGACAAACAAAAGTCAAAGTCCCCTCATGACAAATCCTCAGATACTGCCAGCCACCCAGGATATTTTGAAGGCACTAAATAAGCAACCATCAGTAGGGGAGAATAAGCCAGTGGAGCTTCAACCAGAGAGGTCCTCTGAAGAGAGGCCGCATGAGAAACTCAGTGACCAGTCAGAGAGTAGTGACCTTGACCTTGACGATGTCAGTACCCCCAGTGGCAGTGACCTGGAAACCACCTCGGGCTCTGATCTGGAAAGTGACATTGAAAGTGAGAAAGAGAAATTTAAAGAAAATGGTAAAATGTTCAAAGACAAAGTAAGCTCTCTGCAGAGCCTGGCTTCAATAAATAATAAGAAAGACCACAGCAATCATTCCATTTTCTCACCATCCTTAGAGGAGCAGACTGCGGTGTCAGGAGCGGTGAATGATTCTATAAAGGCTATTGCTTCTATTGCTGAAAAGTACTTTGGTTCAACAGGACTTGTGGGGCTGCAAGACAAAAAAGTCGGAGCCTTACCTTACCCTTCCATGTTTCCCCTCCCATTTTTTCCAGCATTCTCTCAATCAATGTATCCATTTCCTGATAGAGACTTGAGACCGTTACCCTTGAAAGTGGAGCCCCAATCACCCAGTGAAATAAAGAAGATCCCAAAGGGAAGCTCTGAGTCTCCCTTTGACCTCACCATAAAGCGTAAGGAGGAGAAGCCACTTACTCCCATACCCTCAAAGCCAGCAGCCCCCTCTGCAGCAAGCCAGGACCAGCCTCTAGATCTCAGCATGGGCAGCAGAAGCCGAGCCAGCGGCACAAAACAAGCCGAGCCTCGGAAAAACCACGTCTTTGGAGAAAAGAAAGGAGGCGACCTTGAACAAAGGAAAGCATCGGAGTCCTCTTTGCAGCACGCCAGGCCCACCCCGTTCTTTATGGATCCCATTTACAGGTAACGGACTATCTGCTGCCTTTCGGCATCCTTTGGTACAGGCGTTAGGTCTGCCAGGGCCACCTGCCCGCAGGTGCAGGACAACCCCGTTCCCATCCCACCATCCCTGGAGGCATCAGCCCACCACTGGGGCATGGGGTGGCCCCGGCTGCGTGCTGACCTGGGCACGCCGCCTCCAATCCCGGCCGCTCAGAGCACACCCGGGGCCGGTGATGCTGGGGTTAGCGAGCCTCCACGACTGCCCTCGCTGCAGCGAGCCATTAGTTTTTACCTACGCAGCTTGACATGCAGAAGCTGAATGTATTCTCTTACCCAGAAATGAATTGGCCTATTGAATATTTGTATATTGACTGTGTATTTGCCCCAAATCCCTTTTCTTCCAAAATGCTGCCCACGTGCCTTTACTGCCCTCTGCCTTCCCCTGGAAATTGGAGAGCATCTCACCAGGGTGCTGGTTGTACAGCACCTTTTTTTTTTTAGTTCCTCCCGAATTAAGTAGCAGTATCTCATAAGTACAACAAAGAAGCGAATTTGTCCGAAGTTGTATAAAAAGTACAAACCCAGTGATTTCTGCCCTTTTTTTGCACTGATTGGAGCCATGGGTTGATATATCTGGGCATTTCATTAATATAATTGAAGGTGCAGTGTCCTTGCGTGCACAAACCAGTGGGCTGATTAATCTGATCCACCGCATGAAATTGGTGGGAGCCTTGTCGTTGGCTTCGACGGGTGTGTAAGCAGGCACTGTCAGTGAGCTGAGGTTTTAAAAACCAGCAGTAAAATCCTGACCCCTCGATATTTCCCAGTAATGCCGTGGTGGATCTCACTGGGGTCTGGATTTCGCATGAGTCCTGCATACGTCAGCTTTGCCCTTTGCCTTTCTGCTTGTATACCTGTAACCAGCCAAAGTCTTGCATCTAAATTAGTTTAGAGAAATATTAGCCATAAACATACTTGTCTGTAACATAAATGACTGATTTTACAGCCTATTGTTAAAAAAAAAAAAAAAAGTTACTGCCATGTAAATTTGATGTTAATTTATTACTTTATCTAAAAAAGAAATGCTGTGGGCAAAGTTTTTGGAGACTGCTCTCGCATCAGACAACAGGTATGCATTACGAAGAAGCAGGATGTGATGCTATTTACTGAGATGGTTTTATTCGTGCCAGATTGATATCTGTATTAGACCAGAGGTTTTCTTTGCGTCATATTATTTTTAAATGCCTGAAGCAGTGGAAATAATGATCCGTGTCTTATGGTCCTGCATTGCACACCAATGAAATCTGTACAAATTCTGGCAGCGTAGCACGAGGCCGGTTGTTACTGAGCCTTCCTTTGCTATGAGTTACAGCTACGTGTGGACAACAGGATCTGTCCCTTAAACCATACACGTCAGTAACAGAAAAAGCAAAAACCTCAAATTTCCACACTGCTTCTGAATTACCCGCGCTGTGTTTCGCTCCCTAAACGCCCACGTGAGTTGATCGCAGCCTTTGTTGCTGGCCTACCAGATTCCGTGCGTTCCTACAAGCCCGCCTGGCTTGCCCAGCTTGAGCATGGCCATGGGCAAGGAGAGGTTTCCAGGATGGCGGCTGGGATGTCTCAGGTGGGCTGATGAGCAGGGACCCATTGCTCAAGGCTCCCGTTGCCTTGAATTCCTCTCCTCTGAGTGGAGAGCACACTCAATTGCCTTATTTCTTCATAAAAGCGCTCGGTAGTTAGTCATTGGTTCTTATGCTAATTATTACCAGTCTTTTGAAATGGGGTTATTTCCTATGTAAATGGTATAATCTCCCTTTAATGGCCATTCACAGCCCCCAGCCAGCAATGAGTTGTGTGCGGGAATCGAGAGTTGACTGTACTTCCTTATCTCTGACCGTTATCTCTGAGGAACAAATCACTTGATGTATAATTGACTATGTTAAACATGAGTAACTGTATAATTATTAATATCTGAGACTGATTCATCACAAGCAAATCTAATTTTAACATTTACAGAGTAGAGAAAAGAAAGTTAACTGACCCACTGGAAGCTTTAAAAGAGAAATACTTGAGACCTTCCCCGGGATTCTTGTTTCATCCACAAGTAAGTATTTTGGGAATTTTGATGTTGTAAACAAGCCTGCTGATGCTTCAAAGCAGGTGCAGAGAAATGAATGCAGTCTTAGTCATTTTTGGATTTCCTAAACCACACAGTTTTTGCTGCACCATTGTGGTGGAAAAGCGTAAGCATTGTTCTGAGCTTCTTGATGTTTTGCAGATGAAACAACATGTTTTGATTGTAAAGGAAGCCAGATTCAAACTACATGTATGTTTTAGAGCCGTGTTCCTCCAAAACGTAGTGTAGCTACCAACACTTGCAGCTACCCATGTCTTCTTCAGCACTCTCCTGTGCTCTGGGCTGTTGCAGTGGAGTCAATATTGACTACAAGGAGACGATGTAGATTCAGAGTCAGGCCAGCAAAGCTGAGCATTCCAGTTATCAATACTTAAGGACTCCCAGACAAAAGCTAAAACCTTCCACCCAATGTTTTCAAGTCTCATAATGCAAATGCTCCATGTCTTTTAGGTAGCTGTTGTGGGCTACAGCGTGTGCAATGACTTTGTAGGATCCCTGCTCCTCCATGCCTGAAGAAATGCTATATGAGAGGGCTGCTGTCGTGTTTGTAGGACATAATCCTGCTTGTTTGCTGATTAACAAAAATTCAGGAGGGTCTCGCTAAAACGGTGTACAACTGTAATGTGTATGTAGTATAGAAAGAGGACCTGTATGCAAACTATACGTTGCTTTTCTTCAACAGCACTGCACCCTCATTTTGTCTTCCTTCTCCTTGCTTAAGGAGGTTTTCCTAAAAAATTGGGTTAAACCTTACGCCTGAAGTAAAATGCTCTGTGGTATTTGCAAAGTTGAACCCCTTGCTGACTGCAAGCTGTTTCATCCTAATGACCACCCATGTGAGTCTTGTATTTTAAACACACAGCCAGGAGCTGCTGTCTCTGGTTCAGCTTCCTCTGATTCCTGGGCAAACCAATAATCAGGCCAATAATCTGCTACAATTTGGTTGTTTTTTTTTTTTCAATGAAGACCACAGTTATTATGTCCTAAATTGTACGGAATATATTCTGAAATACGGGACTTGTGGAGAACTGGGGAGAGCAGCTGATGGCATATACATCTGTGTATACAGAATCACAAACATAATGGTATTGCATGGGTGGAGAGTGCAGAAAAACGTCCAGTTCCAATGCCTGTAGGAAGTGAAGGGTCTGTTAAGTATTAAAACTATGGAGAATTTATGTAAAGGATTTAATGCAGCTCAGCACCTCTTGCTGAGTTACCTTATTTGCCCAAGTTGCAAAGCCACAAGTAAAAATTCCCATTTCGTAGCAGATAGTCCTAATGCACAAATACGCCAACAGGAGCTCAATCCTCTTCGTGTCCCCTGGTGTGAAACCGGGCAGGTCCCACTCCATCAAATGAGCGATTCGTTAGAGCAGCTAAGGGGCTGTGAAGTAAGAGTAAATTATTTTGGTGAGGGCATTTTGGGTACTGTGTCGATGGAAGAAACGATATTATTTTGCTTAGTGCTCACTAGCTTTTCAGAAGGTCTTACGAAGTTGGATCAAGAGGCTCTGAAGGTTTTGCCACAGGTTGGTCTGATGACGGCAGTAGGTAGCGTGGTCAGCGGGTGGGAAAGGAGGCTGTTTGGGTAAAATGCACCATTAGGAGCTGGTGGTGGTGGGCAGGGAGGGAGTTGGGTACTCGTTGATGTGGCGTTGTATGACTCTGAGTTACGTGGGGAACTGGAGGAGGGTTAATGGGAGTTAGGCAAGGATGCCATAGGCATGCAGGTGAAATGGAGACATCAGGGGTTTTGCCAGTAGCGAGCAGGATGTCGGGATTTCACCCCTCGTGGTTTTTTCACACAGAGTTGGTTAAATCTATTGTTGGAGCCCGAGGAAGGCGCCAGTGTGGTCAGTGGGTCCCTTGGTGTGAGCGGGAGGTGTTGTGTGCCACCTCCCTACTGCGGTGGCAGCCGAGGTGGGGCAGAGCCAGCACCCTCCGGCAGGCAGGAGGGCCAGTTGTGTACCCACCTTGCTGAACCCCTGCACGGGAGCACTCAAATATGCCCCGTTACGCCTTTCTGCCTGCTCCTCCATGTTTCTCATTGTGCAATAGAAAAAAAAAATCCGTGGTAAAGACTGGCTTTCGTCTTATTGAAGCATGGCGCTTAGGGACAGGGTTTAGTGGTGGGATGGCAGGGTTAGGTTAATGGTTGGACTTGATGATCTTAAAGGTCTTTTCCAACCTAAACGATTCTGTGATTCTCTCACTGATGTAGCGGCTAGGGATAACGTCCTTAACTTGGTGTGAGATGGATGGAGACAAAGGTCATGAGTGTAACGTGCACTCTTAATTCATTGTAAAAAAAAAACCCTAAACCACCATCACATGTCCTGTCAAACGAGTAAATGCCAAAATCTGCTTTCTTGCTGATTTTAATAGAAAGGAGTCCCCTGTTTGCAAAGGCAGAATTTGGCTTGGTATTTATGGAGGACTGGGGAACGGCTTGCAGAAAAGCTGTTTTGTTCTTTATAGTCCTGTTCACCCCTGTAAAAGTGCAGGTGTGGATTGCACCTCGAGCTTTAATTTTCTGCTGGCAGGATTTATCGGTGTAAAATCTGAACAAAATTAAGGTTTGTGTCCTACAAGTGTGTGTTCCTGTAAGTGAATTTATTTCTGAAACTTGCCATCTGATGAAGCAAGAATGTATTTTTTTTTGGACTGGATAATAGGACAGCTAACAGATGGATCTTCAAAATAGGTTTCTGAAGTAGATTAAAATCATAAACCCTGCAGTCCTTACCCTGTCCCTGCCTGGGCAAAATTCCTCCCAGTGGCAGTGGCCTGAAAGCTATGAAAATTAGATCATTTAACGGTATTTCACAATAATTTGCCATTACAAGGATTGTATTTTTAGGGAGGGAATACCCCGATGCAACAAATCCTTCAGAATAACATCTTAATTAGTATCTTTAAATAACATTTTAATTAGTAGATTGATTGCAATGAGGGTTCCAACGCAGGAATAATGTGTTGTTTTTGTTTCAATTTTGCTCCCAGTTCCAATTGCCTGATCAAAGAATTTGGGTAAGTTCCTTGCTTATATTTTTGATTTAATCATTGTGAAATAAATTGCATAAGAAAAATATAATATGAAAGATAACTTCCCACTCAATTACAGAGCATGCCACACTTTCCTACAGTGCGTTGTAGCTGTAGCGGATAAATATCCTCTTATGTCAAATTGGCTTTATTTTTACCACCTAATCTTGCCGGTTTTATCTGGTGAAGGCAATGGGAGCTCTACCTGAGTGAAGGTTTCAAAATGCAGGTTTTGTTTATATTTAACTGAAATTGTTCCAAGCCGTTTCCTTCAGAGATTGCAGTGAAATTTTCAGGCTGAAATCTTGTTAGATTGCAATAGTTATAAATATTTAATCTGCATTCGAGACATTAAAATACAGAGCCTCCGAGGACTTCACGTTTCTGTCTCGCATTGACTTCAGCGGGCGTTAGTCAACTTAATAGCTTTGAAGTTTTGAGCTTAATTGCTCGTTGCTGTACGTAAAGCACAAAGAAAACACCCATTTATTTGCCGTGTTTGGGTCAAATTTGTCCTGTGTGTATACTTACATCGTCCACCTTACGTGAACAGGAATGATGCTTGTAGTACTATGGGATAAATTTGAGCTTGCTCTTCTATTTTTGTAAAACTTTATTTTTAATATGTCTAAATTGTTCATGAAGAAAAAAAAAAAGAGCCCCAGCAACTGCTTTTGCAGATGCAACTCAAATAACACCGTGTTTTGCTCTTGCATTGCTGGCTCCTCAGCTGCAGCACTGAACCCATAAATACTTGTCCCAGATTTTTCCCAACCTTTGGGCTTCGGAGGGGAGAGCTGGAGCCAGCCAGCTGTGGCTTGGGTCCTGACTCACTCTCGCTCATCACTCGCAGTGAGACGTGGACTACTTTCACAAGATGAAGCCAGAATTTCACAAAACGAGATCTGGGATCTTTGCGTACCCTTTCCCACGTGCGTCTCTGTATGGGGCTCGTGCGGGAGCCCTCAAAGGCGCTGCTTCAGAAGCAGCGATGGACCTTTGCTTTGCATCCACGTGGCTTTTAATCCCATTTTCTTCCTGCAAAGTAGTGGTTTATGCAGCTGTAAAAGATGCACTAAGATCCTGAGATGCAAAGAGCTAAGCAGGCACTGAAGGACTCCTGCAAGCACCCATAGATGCTGTGTGAGCTCAACGGCTAGGAGGTAGGGTTAGGTGCCAGACAGGTAGAGCGCAAGAGGTGGTTCCCAAATGTTTTGTTTGCAGTAGAGGGCATTCAGTGTAGCACATGAAGGGGCTGTGGTAGGATTTGAGATTTGGCCCGGGCACCCTGAATCCTCTGCTCTCCGAAAAGTGGCTCTGCTTGGGCATATTTGGGAAGTTGAGTAACCCAGTGCAGTCCATTTCTTCTGTCTGCTTTCCTTGACATGGGCTTGGTCCTCAGATTTCCATCATCCTGCTTTTCTTTGTAAGCATACATCTCCTGGCCGTGCTAGCGCTTTGAGCAGCTGCAGCAGAAACAGGTATTTAAACCATCAAGCACCTAGAGCAGGATGCTGATTCATGGACGAATCTTCATCTTGAGAGATTTGAATATGTGACATGAGCCTTTCTATCTCACTTCACAGTAGCGTGTGCCATATATTTCAAGATCATTTTCAGATTGTTTTTCATTGTTTGGCAGGAACCCTACAGTGCAAATCAATGGGCAACACCCTGTCTTGAATGGATTGTGATTTATTTAGTCTGTAGACTCTTTCGTTCCCTTCTGGTCCCATCAAGAGAAGGTTGCTATAAAAAGGTTCAGGCTTCATTTGCAGTAGCTTTATGGAGTATCGCTGTAAATAATTAGAATAATTTTACAAATAAATGAAATTTGCTGAGTGCATTAGCAAAGCTTTTAGCTGGGCTTATTTCAGGACACGATCCGTTCTGTCAGATCAGCTAAATCCTCACCAGCTGCATTCATACAAATAGAGTTATTCTGGAGCTGTGCTGCAGATCAGCAGGAGTTTCTCGCTACTGCTTCATAAAGCTCAGCCACGTGTGATAGGTCTCGTGAACGTGACTGTAGCTCAGCCAAGTTCCATGGCTGGGTGTCCAAATACACGCAGTTTCAAGACAACACATTCACAAATTTAGAGAAAGCCTTATAACTTGAACTGGGGAGGAAAAAATCCTGGGCTTTAGTAGTTGGGTTTTCAAGATTTCTCTAAATAACGCTAGTAAAAATAGAAAGCAAACATTTGAACAATTTTTTTCCCATGAGTTACAGCCATAAAGTCAGTTGTTTTTGCGATAATAGCAATGAAGGAGTCGCGTTTGTAAAACATGAGGTCATGTAATTCATTACATTGTCTGCTAGATTATTTCATATCATCAGGTTATTCTTAAAAAGCAGCAACAACAAACCTTTGCTTTATTTATGCCACTTCTTCTTCTGTTGGTTAATAAATTTTAAGACAAATGTTCAAGGCCCCTGCTGATGATATCTTGCCTGTTGAAATGTTTATAAATACTTGTTTTAGCCGATTATGGTAATGTCTGCATTTTTGAGTCGGAGCTGGGGAATTGCGACTGCATATTAGTTTGCGTCAGTCGGAGGTTAATAGCCTCTCAGGGAGCCGGAGGGAGGGGGGGGGAAGCTGCTTCCTTTTCCAGACATCTGGACGCAGATAGAATCAACAACTCTCATATATGTAAATCAAAAGTTACTGTTCTATATAAAATACTGTCATTCACTGATCTCAGATTAGGAGCAGACATGACTTGTCCATAAGGCAATAGCTGTATGTAAAATACGTAATAGGATCTTCTTGCTCTCCTACCTCCTTGGAGAGCTTTCTCCATGGACACGGCAATTACACTAATCCCCTCCTTCAGGTCAAGTGGTGCCTTCCTCCCCTTGCCCCCTTCAGGGATCGCCGCAGCCCTTGGGTGCTCGGCTGGGGTTCAGACCTCTCCCGAAAGCACTGCCCAGCACTTGAGCCGCACACCTCCCTCCCTGGTGGTCCCCAGGGACCATCCCCAGAGAGATGAGGTGGCCACGAGCACCCACCTAACCCCCAAGGACAGATGCTATCACTAACAGCTTGCTCCAGGAGTTTGGTGGATTGCTGGCTGGGAGCATCTCCATGGTCAACACAACTGTATGGAGGCAAGTCTTGCTTTACCATCAGCAGTAATGGTATTTTGAAGGAGTAAGAGCTACTTTGGTCGTGTTTCAGCTGAAAGAGGGAGTTCCATTGCGGAACAGGGAAAGTCATCCCCTGAGTTAATAATTAGTCAAAAAATAAAAAAACTTGGGAAAAAAAAGGTGAGAATAAATTAGTGATTTTTACAGTCATTGAAGATTGTCAGCGAGTCCACCTAGGGGCGTCACTGGGATCTGAGCTGTGGCATATGTCTGCATATGACAAAGGAGGAAGGGTGACCAGGCAAAAGCAGAGTTTGTGGCCATTTATTGAGAATAGCTAAATCCAAAGCTGACTATGAAGATTTTAGTGAAGATTCACATGAAAGCTGAGTCACCAGGGATTAAAATAGCAATAAAACTCAATGTCAGTGAGTACCCAGTAATACTGAGGGAAAAGTGTGACTCTTCACTCGTGTCATTCAGGAAAAAGATCTTGAAGTCAATAGTTTTATGAAAATATCATCTGAGTGCTTAGCAGAAAGGAATTGCAAACATCATTATGTTATACTGCTTTCAGGTCTTGAATACAGCTGAAGGCCCTCTCAAAAAGGACGTAGTAGAATTAGAAAAGACACAGAAAAGTGCAACAATGATGATCAGAGGTAGGGAACAGATTCCACACAAAATGAGACTTAAGTAGATTTTGATTTTTTCAGCTTGGAAAAGAAATGCCCGAGGGAGCTGTGCCCCAGCTCTATGAGACCATGAATGGTGAGCAGAACCTGAATGAGAAATGGTTATTCATTAGTTTTAACAATACCAAAAAAAAATGAGGGGCACCCAGCTGAATTATCAGGCAAAAGGCTTAGAAGGAACAAAAGCCAGTATCTTTTCACATGCACCTAATTAAATTGGCAAACTCTCCTCGACAAAAATATAAATGGATTCAAAAAGGGTTCAGCCAAATGAATGGGAGCCGCAGCCACCAATGGCCACTCAACACCATGATTGGGATGTGCCCTCCAATTAAGGCTCTTGCACCTCTTGGCAGAAGACACTGGGGAGAAGGTCTGTCCCTTGCCCGCCCTCCTGCGCATCCCCTGGGGCCACTGCTTGATACCGGGGTCCTGGTTTCCCAAAAGCTCATGTCGCAGGTTTTATAATTCCTGCTTGGTTTCGGTGCCTGAGTTAGTCCTCAGCGCAACAGCCCCCAGATTTCATATTGCCCAGTTAAGGTTTTGCAACTGGACTGATGAGTGGGGGCTGTCTCCCTGAATATTAGGTCATGGAGAGTGTTGTGGGTCTGGGATGGCAGTGTTTATGGGCTGTAACAAGCCCATGCTACCCAGGTGCCCATCTTGCAATAGGGAGTTACATCCTGAAGGCCTCGAGCACCAGCACGCTCCAGGGCTTCTTAAGAAAATGCCCCGATTTTGGTTCTCGTGAGCCCTGTCTCCAGCAGATCGTAACTGCTGTAATTATCCTGGCAGCAGTGGGGTGCCACCAACTCGTACCAGCAAAGGCACGGGGCCGAGCGCTTCCTGTTGTTCCTGGTGCACTTCTTGAAAAACATAAATCATACCAGGTGACCACATGGATCCGTCTCTTAAAAACAAAACAAAAAAAAAGCAACAAACACAATAGTAATCCCTATGGCGAGAAACATAATTTTGGAAAGCGAGTAATACTTTAAAATAATTGGAAGTGCTTGTGTTTCCTCTGAGTGAGGGATTTAAGATTAGATGCTGATTTCATACCTATTTTGGGACTGATGTAATCCTGGAGGCAGTGTTGGAGGCAGCACCGAGCTGCGTCGCCGTACATTAGAGAAGAATTGGTCTCAATTTCTCCTCTGCAAAATCCTGGAAATAAGAACTGAAAAAAATAAGCATGACTAAGCCATTTTAAATGTAAAGGGGAAAATAGTTGCTTTAATATATTACTGTAGGGGACCGTGCACATGAGAAATGGCGATCCAAAAATGATTTAAACCCACCAGATAATGAAACTGACTTGAATATTAAATATACATAAATAAAACATTTATTACACTTCTCAATGCCTTATTATTCTTCCCCATAAATATGTGCTATCATAACCCATGCACTGTCTTGTCACTGCTAATCAGCCCGCAGGCCAAAGGTCATTTTTCATTCTAACCATTTCTTTTCCGCAATTGCAAAATAGAAGAATTCTTGCGGGGAACAATTAGAAGGAATTAAAGGCAGCGGCAAGACTATCGTAAAAGCTTTAAGAATCAATTCCGACTAAAGAAAAAGATGAAGTCGTATTAAAAGAAATATATGGTAATGTTGAGTTGTATGGGTTGATAATGACATCTCGGTGCCGAGATAGAATTACCTCTTCTCCCAGCAGCATCATCATTACATATCTCACGCCTGTGATCAGTACGTGTCAAAATCCTTCATATTGACAAATGTGCTGTCCACTTGCATCTGTGGAGAATGTTTTAGCAGCTGAGTGATTATGAATCAAACCCCAGAGCTTACAGCCCCTACTGCCTTGCAATGCTTTCACATTTGTTGCCTGACAAGTAAATGTATCTTGACTTCCCTCTGAGATTTTTTTTTTCTTTTTTTTTTTTTTTT
>NW_009260676.1:1082853-1091321 GCF_000687185.1 Egretta garzetta
TTTTTTTTTTTTTTTTTGCACCGTGTTTGATGAAAGACATTTGGCAAATTGGCAGTGGTACCCTGTACATTGCAATTTGTCCTCAGCATTAGGAATCTGAGCATGAAATGAGAGGGCAGGCTACAGGGTAAAGGGGAAAAAAAAAAAAAAACTAACCCAGAGCCAGAGCTAACCAGCACGTGAATAGTCATTCCAGGAGACAAATGTGCAGTTCTGCCCATTAAAATAAAATTTAGAAAAAGCCCAACAAATACGAAATTCTTCTCATTAAACAAAATTTTAAAATCCCAACAATTGGAGCAGTCTCTTACGGATTTTGAAGGATGGGCTGGAAAGGTGTGCTCAGCTGAGGAGTGTTCAGCATCTTGGCTTTCAGACAATTTCCTCCTCCATTACAGGCAAGGTATTGCGCAGGGCTCATGCTGTGGGCTTCATGCTCTTTAGGTGAGATCTTGGGTTTCTTTGTTTTCATGTGCTTGTGCTGTTATGAAGAGGCAGATGGTTGCTCTCCCCTGTCAGTAGGCTCAGCAGCAGTCGTGAACTCTCCAAGAGATAATGTTTGAGGGTTTGGAGCAGTTTTTCATGGTCAGTTCCAGACACCTTAAAGGAAACCATTCTTCTCCAGAAATTATTCAGTGCCCACACCGTGAAAATTAAAGCCCTTCAAGACAGCTAACCAAGAGCGGAGGCATCTCCATGTGCATAGGGTTTAGAAGCAACTAAAGGCAGAGCAGGACTATTAAGAGGTTTTGAAAAAACAGGAGAGGTACCTAACAGGTAATGTAAACACAGAGCACCAAAACCACCAAAGCTTTATTTCTTATGGATTTATCTCATGGTCTTTGACTGTGGTGGGCAAGAAGACTGGACTGAATGGTTGGATGCGGCTGGGACGTTGATGGAGCCTCTCTGGATCTGACTTACTGCAGCCCTTGGTTGAACTAGGGTGTTCATAAGGTGTCCTCTGCAATATTTGTCCTCTGCAAGTCCTTTAAAAAAAAAACCACAAACAAAAAAACCAAAAAACCTGTAGGGATTCAGTTATTGTTGGGGTCTCCATTTTTTTTTGTTGATTTGGTCAAAAAATGGCCAATGCTTTCAGTAGGTGGGATGCACAGACTCGGGCACGCACTCACAGAGCATGACTGCAAAAACTGGATGTTTATAGAAGCTGAGGCTTAAAAGTAAGAAGAGATGAACACTGGCTAATTTAAGATTTTTGTATGGAAGCTGTTTTCCTTTATAGCACAGAAGTTCTGCTCTGTGCTGGCCTTGCAGAGAAACAGCACCCCGTTATAGCAGTTATGGGCGTTATGCCAAGTGGGACAATGTTGTGGCCACCACCTTGCCTAATGTGCCCCATAATTTTTGTGACTGCAACTCTATGTTTGCTTTTTTTCTTTTTTTTTTCCTTTTTTATTTTCCCTTGGCAATGTATGTTGTTTGTATATTTTGGGTTTCCAGTGAGGGCAGAAAGCCGAAGCAGTATTCACCGTGACGGGTTCTGTGCCATCTTCTGTTGCAGATGTCAGCTATAGAAAACATGGCCGAAAAGCTGGAGAGCTTTAGTGCCCTGAAACCGGAGGCCAACGAGCTGATCCAGTCAGTGCCGTCCATGTTCAACTTCCGTGCACCGCCAAGCACCCTGCCCGAAACCCTGCTGCGGAAGGGCAAGGAACGCTACACCTGCAGGTAGCCCCAAACCCACCCCAGGGTGCCCTCCCAGGCTCCCCAAATCCCCCCGGCTCGGACAGCTTCCAATGAAACACAGGAAGCGTTTTGCTTTGGGGTTCTTATTTATTAAATTACTGATGTTATGAAACAAAGAGTTTGCCCTCTATCATACTGGTTTGATAAATGAGGTGGAAACTATTATATAAACAACTCTTTTTTTTCCAAATTTTCTCATCACTTCCCATATGCACAAGCGGGTTTTCATTATTGATTTTTTTGATCATAAACTACAGGCGTGTTTTTTCTCAGGCTTCTGGTTTTAATATCCAAAGGGATCAGTGATAAAATACATGACTTATTAGGACTTATGTGTACAGACTTAAAAAAAAAATCCAATGAAGATAGTCATTGTGCGTGCAACCAAAATGAATGGGAGCTTTGTCGAGGAGCGCAGAATTAGCTGTGTAGTTTGAAGGCTTATACATCACATTGTGAAAAAATAAATGGGATGTTAAAAGTGAAGGGATGCAATCTTCAAAGTCGTCACGTGGAGCAGCCACCACCCTCATTCACTTAGGAGCGTGCTGTGTGTGCACTGTCCCTGTGCAAAAATGGGCTGAGTGTTATTAATAGAATGTCATTAATAGGGCCTATTATAAACTGAATATTAATATGTTACTGAAATGAGGGGGGAGGGCTCACGATATTATTATTTTTTTGCCATTATTGTTCCTGTGGCGTATTATTGAGTTTGGAGAATGGTTTTTAAATTGCGTTATTTTGGTCTCCATATCATCTCCAGAATGTGCAGGCGTTTGATGCTGGCATATCGGTTTATCTAATCTTTTTGAAAACATGTCACCTTCTTTCAAGACATGTTGTTATAGAAACCTACCTTGATGGATTAGGTCTTTGAGTCTTGTCTGCTCTGATCCTATTCAATGCACAGAATGATGTCACGTTTGCTGACACGTAGAATTGGTTGAAAGGTTTGAAATTTGCTTACATGGAGGCAGAAATCCAAGGCTTTAATAACAGATTCTCTTGGTTCCAAATCTGAATGTGAATCACCTTAGCGAACTTAGAAATTTTGGGTGATCTTTAAAATGGGTATGTTTTCATATATCCCTTGCTTATGCACAAGAAAAGGTTGTTGGTGCCAGGAATTCCAGCCGCATTCTTGTGTGTGTGTCTCAAATCACTTATATTTGCTGGAATGATTTTATTGAAGCGTCATTACGCCAAAGCAATGCCAATAGTACCATATATTAATGATTCAATTTGGGCTATGCGTCTGGGGCAGCTCAGACTGGGATGAAGCCACTGAAGGTTGCGTTGTCTTATCAAACCTTTTCTTATCGCAGATACTGCGGCAAGATTTTCCCGAGATCTGCAAACCTAACACGCCACCTGAGGACTCACACTGGAGAGCAGCCCTATAGGTACCGCGGCCCCTTACCCCCGTGTCCATGGTGTGGCCAAGTGAATAAAGCAAGGCAATGAGCGCTCAGCAGCCTTGCTGGGCCAGCTCCGGCGCTCGCTCCTTGGCGTTGGTGACCCACCATTGCGTTTTGGTCTCAAACAGGGCTTTTTGCACTTGATGCTGATATTCAGCGTCGGAGCTGCGGAGATGGGGAAAGGTTTTGGTCCTAATTACTGAAATTCTTTTGGCTTAGGCAGCCACCCAGGCACCATCTGCAAGTCCTACCTTTGCCTCGCGGGATAGCTGGCACTTCTGAACCAGCATGGTTGAAGTGATTTTCAACAGGGCTCATGGTCATATTCTCCCTTGCATAAATCATTTTATTGTAAGAGCTCTGTGGTGTTATTTGCAGCCTAAGTTTGGGTGTTTCATCAATCATCTGATTTCTGAAAGGTCCCGGTTGCAAAGGCGTTACTATATTTATTTGTTTCCTGCCTAATCTGGCTCCTTTCTGAGGTCTGCTTAACCAAAAACCCATGTGGGCGTACTCTCTTGTTGATAAGAATATGCATGTGATACTGCATCCAGGACAGTCACATGCAGAAATGTGTATGGAAGCTTCACCTTATGGAAAATGAAAGACTAATTTAAATCAACTGGAAGGAAGCCAGTTCGGATTCCAGTAAAACAAATGCACCAATTTCTGTGTTTTATGAGCTGTAAAGAGCAGAGTAAGCTCATTGTTTGTGAGGAAACAATGTTTTTTGCCTCTAGTCTCTTTGGGAAATGAGATTCACATCTAATTTTGTTGAAGAAAGGTCTTGATGCATGTTATGCTCATCCACTACATAAAAGCCACGAGCAATTAGTAGCATAATGAACGATTTCAGCACTAAAAAAAAAAAAAAAAAAAAAAAATTGACATCATTGACAAGTGTAAGAGAAGCACGGGAGAAGTAAAAGATTGAAAAACTAAAGTGGCGAAGACTGTTGGCTGGTCGCCAGCTAGAGAATTTGGAATAGTTATAGTATGACTTAGTAATGGCTTAAAGAGCAATACAGTAAAGGCTTTAGGGACTCCAAATCGCTACAGAGTATGAAAATTGATGCCTCTGGTACCAGAGTGATAGACTAAACTACTCACATTGGCACAGTATTAAAGGTTGGGATTGTTTATTGCTGGTTTTTGCAAGATAACCAAATTTCCTCTGGGATTAGCAATCGAGCAGGCTAATTCCTCAAGAAAAGATTTAATCACACAGTATAATTTAGAATAGGAAAAGAAATAGCCCTTTTTACCTTATTTGAACATTAGAAGAGATCGGTTTCATGTTTTTTCCAGAAGTGTTTAATTGTATTGTATTGGCAGCACATGAAACAATGGAGTTATTGCTCTACTGTTTTCAAACTTCCCAACTTTGCGTGCAACAGTTTTAAAAACATGGGAGTCAGTTACCCCAGCTAATTTGATGCCATTACCTCTGAAATATTATGCTTATTCCTAAAGGTGATATTTCAAATGTAAAGCCTAATGTGAATTAAAGCTAAAAAACCCACCGTACAAGTGACATCTCCATTCCAAGAGCACAGCTCTCCTGTTATTCAGCCTTCTTTCAGGGAGGGGTTTGCCTCAATAGGGACCAAGGAACAGCAGTCGGGTGCTTAGGCTGAGCCCGGAGGGTGCATCATGTCTCTTAGGACAAATCTTACATTTCCAGTTACTAACAAACCCTTTTCTACCCACCTTTTTTTTTGTTTTTTTTAGATGCAAATACTGTGACAGGTCCTTCAGCATATCATCTAACCTGCAGAGACACGTCCGTAACATCCACAATAAAGAGAAGCCATTCAAGTGTCACTTGTGTGACAGGTGTTTTGGTCAACAAACCAATCTTGACAGACATCTAAAAAAGCATGAGAACGGGAACATGTCTGGTATGTATGCCTTTTCCCTCCCCAGCGTGCCCCACGTACCGCCAGCGTTCATACGCAGGGACCTCACGTTCACTTCCAATATTACTGACTGTCGGTAGGCGCGCGTCGCTCTGCGCCGTCTGCTCCGATGAGTGGGTTCTGAGGAAATATGTAAGTGCCTAAGCCCTGCTGACATTTAAAGTGCTTTGAAAATCCCAGCATAAACTCTACCCTTGTATAACTTAATACCGCTGGATGATGTCTTTTCTTTTGGTTTTAATTAAGCCAACTGTCGCATTTTGAGAACAGACTGGGAAAATTGGTTTAATCCCATCTCCGCAATCACTTGGCTCTCAATAGGAGTCCTAGATTTAGAGTCTCAGGGGGCACTCTAAAAGATTTTCTTGGCACCCTCTAAAATATTCCCACTGTCAGGAGCTGAAAAGCGCTAGCTATTACGGAGGTAATGGTGCCTCCCAAGCCCCAGAGCAAATCGGTCACCACACAGCAGCAGCAAAGGCAGCGGCAGGTAGTGGAGATCATCGGTCTGGTTTAGGTATCTGCAGGGTTTAATAAAAACTCTGCAGTCTTTTCAGTCTACGTTTTGCTCCACTGGAAATAACCAGGTACCTGCAGGGAATGCAGAGCTGTCTTTCCCCCGATGCACGGAGAAAGACGTCTGTCACTGGTCTCAGTGCTAATGAACCTGGTTGATTATGTCAATGGCTGCTCCATATTTTAAGCCAATCTGCATAATTAGTAGCTAACATGAAGTTCCATTTGCTAGCTCAGCCATTGGTCTAACACAGTTATTGACTGACAGTCTTGGAGTCGCAAGGGAACAGGAGGGAGACGTTGAATTAGATACTTGGCAAAAGCAATTATAAACCATGGAAATGGCACCCAGCATGCAAGCAGTCATTTTGGCTGGAAACCACCTTCACCCATGGATAATGATACTTCCCTTCTAATTACTGGTTTTGCAGCTGATGGATCACTATGACCACCTTTTCTGGGTCTCACCCGTTGTAGCCATCGTTTCAATTTCAATTTGATTTAAATGATTATTAAATATAGAAAATATAAAGGAGCAGCAACAGAAGTCCTCTATTTTGCTTTAAGGTACTGCAACATCTTCACCTCACTCAGAACTGGAAAGCACAGGGGCAATCCTAGATGACAAGGAAGACTCTTACTTCACAGAAATTAGGAATTTTATTGGAAACAGCAACCACAACAATCAATCCCCCCGAAACTCAGAGGAAAGGTAAGTTGCGACTGCTCTGCCTTCGAAAGGTGCCACTCTTTCTTTTGCAGATTAAACCTGATTTTTCACTTTTGATGGGTTATTTTAGCAATCTGGTTGCTTCAGCATTCACCTCAGTGTCTTACGAAAAGAAACGTGTTCGTTCCCTCGCCGCTGTGCATGAGCATATTCCCAGCGGCAGACGCTGGACAGAAGGTTAATCTAGGAACACATTTCTACGTGTATCAGGAGCTCTGGGTTTCAAGTTCCCATCGTTGATATAAGCCCGTTGGAAAATTCCCTCATTTTACATTCACAGCAGAACAGGTGAATTCGACATCCTGTGGCTAAATGTAGAGAGCCTTATGATTTAAATGCAATTTAAATGTGTAATTAATAAAGTAGACTACGCTCAATTCTTGGATCGAATGAAAGATTCTAACTCAAAGTCCTTTCCCGTAAGTAACTCAATCCCAAGAAAGATGCTGACTAGCAAAAAGCCTGCAAGGCCATGGGTGGGCGTTGGTTGCCCGCGGTGCTCTAGCACGTGAGAGACTTTTTCCTACTAAGATTTATTAAGTATATGAGTGTTTCCATTCTTCTGAACTAATGGGAGAGAGACCACTCATTCTAAATATTTTCAGATAATAAAAACAGAGCGAGGCAGAAAAGGCTGTCGCGTGGATAGGCGCCTCAGCTATGCATAGTTCTTTGAGATTGGGTTTGCATTGTGCATTATTTGCGCTTTTGAATTGGCATTGCTTTATCAGCATCAAAAATTTCCTGACCGCTGGTGACAAACTTCACTGTCTTCTCCATTTCCAGCTGCCTTTGTGAAGGGATGAAAATGGTGGACATACATAACACAATTTCCACAAGAGTATTGGATTAAGTGATTACATGCATATTCAAATTTCATTCCATCTTGATTGGCAATGAGGGCTTGGGATTTTTTCTTTGCACATCTGGTCTCAACATGTCCTCCGACAGGAAGTCAGCAAAGTGAAAAGGTTGCTGGGTTGTGCAGTGTTTCCTTTCTAAATTTGGCACTTCAGACTGCTCTTGATGGATATTTTATCCCTGGCAAATTGCTGCATTTGAAAGCATAATTAGAGAATCTGTTTTCTTAATCACATGGCTTTTGTTACTTTGGTTGTAGTCCATCTCCCTTTCATTTCTAGCAGCCTCAATTGAGCATAACAAGCAAGTTGGCAGCCCAAACTGTGCGCAACAATTTCTTATTTCTGCCTATTTAAGTAAAAGATGATAAAGAGAGATTGCTTGATTATCTAAGAGGGAGGGGTGGCTGCTTCAGCTCTCCTGACTCTGCACAGCCTCAGATTTTATGATACTGTAATATAAACAGACCATTCCCTAGCTTTTTTTGAGTGCGATACTGAACTCGTGACAATCAGCTGGAATTTGCTCAGAAAATGGATGAAACTATTATTTTTAGGAAAATGACGCTATTGTTGTATAAGGCACTGGCTTTCACGTGCGTGTGCTCCGTACAAAAGTATATCTGTGACAACAGCAAGTCAAAGGCTAAATACCAAATAGGCTGCTAGGGCTCATCCTTATCTTGCTCCAACTTTCGGTGTGTTCCATATTGTCCCACACAGTTTGAAGCACGCGGAGTCTAAAGCAAACTGCGGGCGGACAATAAGGTTTCCATTTTTATAACTGTATTCCTGGAAGAGTAAGGACCTTTTGCACAATGAGAACAATAGATGAATCAGGGCCCCCGTGCTACATAACCCAGCGGAGCAGATACGCTGGTAGTGCGGATCCGCGCGGCTCCACCGAGGTCGGCCCTTCTACACTGCTAGTACCTCTGGCCACGCGTTTGTCAACGTGGTGGCGGTGCCGAATTTCTTTAGCTCTCGTTTGATGGGGCGGACACGATGCAGCTGTGGATGCTCAGAATCCTGCAGGGATGAGGCTGTTAGCAAACGAGTCCCTGCTTCAGCGTGGATATGACGTCCTTGATAAAATCCCGCAGGAAGTAGTTAAGAGAGGTCATTGTCTGAAAGCAAAAGAGAACTTAATAACAGCGAGTAGACCAAATCGTTTTCCATGTGTGTATTGCTATAATTACTCATTTAATAAGAGTAAATGCACTTAAAATGCTGTAAGACCTTTCTTTTCATTACTTCTTACCCTTCAAATCAGTCAATAATGTAGTTCAGCATGGAGGCAGTATTGCAGACC
>NW_009260676.1:1091510-1103358 GCF_000687185.1 Egretta garzetta
GTATGTCAGCCCGCTCTTCAGGTCTTCAGCTGACGTCCCTTAGGTTCCCATGTATGTAATCCATACGTTCAGTGAAGTAGTATGGCTTCCAAATGGGTGGTTAGTGTGCAAAATTAATTATGCATGTCATTCTGACGTTAAAATTCTGAACGCAGTATTGGATGTCATTTTTGAAAATGCTGGATCTGATTTTCAGAGTTTCTTGGCCCCTACAGCTTCTGTTAAAATTGTCAACGAGTTGTTTTGCCCAGACTACATACATGATCGGAAATGTGAGATGAAATAACGCATGAGAAAATTTGGAATGGATATCTCAACATACCTCCGCTTGAACGGTAGTTTTAGGCTCCCAGGGTAACAGGAAAATCCCATGTTGATGGCACTGTAACATCCCACTGATTTTTGAGTGGAATTTTCTCCCATACAGCTTAAAGGTCTAAAGCTAACAAGATACAAAATACAGAACTGACTTTATTCTATGGGGACGGATCCTTTTCAGATCTGCCTCCACGAGTCTGCTGGTGAGGAACTTTCATAACTGATCTGTGATTATTGCTTGGGTTTGGTTTGGTACTTCCAGAATGAATGGCAGCCACTTTAAGGATGAAAAAGCCATGGTAGCCAGCCAGAACTCGGATTTGCTGGATGACGAAGAGGCAGAAGATGAAGTCATGATGGACGAAGAAGATGAAGAGAGCGAAATGGCAGGGAAGGCAGTCAAAGAGCCTGTTACGAGTGACATGCACGAGGGGACTCCGGAGGAGGATTACGAGGAAACGAGTACTTTGGACATGAACTGCAAAGCTTCCCCTGGCAGGTTGGTTCCTTCCGAGTATTGGTGAGCCCAATATGTGAAATGAAAACAATAAACCATACAAGAGTGCCAGCACCAAACTGTGGGCCGTGGGAACCGGTCTGAAGTAGCCAGCTTCCCAGTTACGATAGCAACCTGCGCCTGTGTTTGGGTCAATACCAGCCCTGGTTTCAGTCTCTTCATACAATCTGTAGCCCTTCAGAGGAAAAATAACTCTGCTCGGGGAGCTATTGTCAGGTTCTGGGTGAGACAGGAAATGTTCGTGGGAGAGACGTTACCTGCTCCGTAAACCAGCCTGGGTCTCCCGTGATGGTCTTGTGAAAGGCTGCGGAGACACCGGGGGAGAGACAACCTCCCCCTCCCCTGCTCCCGCTGCCCACCCTTTCGGAAAGAAAGGAGAATTTCTTTTATTTCGGGGTCACGGTTCCACAGGGCAAGGTGGTTTATGAATGTAAAAAAGAGGGAAATTACTCAGCCGTGCAGATCTGGGAGGACGGGGGAACGCAGAGAGGATGGTTTCATTGACATTAAAACCTCTGTGGTGTTTTTGTAGGTATAAGGAGGAGGAGTATAATAAGACTGGACTTTCGGCTTTGGACCACATAAGGCACTTCACAGATAGCCTCAAAATGAGGAAAATGGAAGAAAATCAATATAGTGAAGCTGAATTGGCAGCTTTCAATACTTCCCAGCTGCCAGAGGACCTAAAACAACCATTGTACAGGAAATCCAAATCCCAGGTAAAAGCTTAACTCACTTAAAATGGTATTGTCGCCAAATACCCGAAGGATTAAACCGTTAGTGTGTGGCAGGCGAGGGCGTTTCAGCTTCGTCAGACAGGGCTGTGCTCCGCGTCCGCCGACCTCAGCCCGCCCCGACCTCCCCGCTGCGCTCCCACCACACCGGGGCGGGGGGACATGGCGTGATGCTCCGGTCCCTGATTTGCTATTTTTTTCCTATTTTTGCTTTTTTTGTTATTTTTTGCTTTTTTGCTGTTTCTGTTCCTTCCGCTATTTCTGCCAGCCACAGAGAGGCCGTGCTAAGAAATTGTCCCGCTCTACTTCCATACAGCCAGCGTGGTCCCACGGATGCCGTGGAGTTCAGCTGCAGCCTTGCAGGGATGTGACCCAGTCGTCTGGCTGGCTTGGCTTTTTGGTGGTGTTTTTTTTTTTAAAGTCTATTGAATATTACCTCCTCTAGGTCCTCAGCGTGTTTTAAAACCAGCAATGACTGGACTGACATCTTAGTGCTATTTCTTCTTATTTTTTTTTAAATATTAATGGGTCGTTTTAGCCCCTTCAAAAGATTCCCGTTGTACAAATTGCAGAATATGCCTGTAGAAAAGGTCAGGAAAGGAGACTGTGGTATTTGGGGAAATACAGGACCAGCCAAGGGATAATGTGATTCCTCAGGCTCTTGAAAAGAGCCTCTTGTGCCAAGAATCTGAAGGCAAAGGAGACTCTGGGACCTTGTCTACTATCAAAGGTTTCTTAGAGCTTCGTGAAGCCAGATGAAAGCCGAAATGATTATTACTATTAGCGAGTCAAAAGTGTCAGTGAAAAGGTTGACAGTGGCTTTACCTAACGCGCTTTGATATTTTTTAAGTAAGTTGAGAATAGCAGTTGTAGCCTCAGTGATGCCCTAACTGCGTAGGGGTGGCACGGGTCCAAGCTCAGATCCGTGCCGCGGGAGCATGACCTCCTTGTCCTTCTTCTTTCCCCCGTCCAGGCGTATGCGATGATGCTCTCTCTCTCCGACAAGGACTCCCTTCATTCCGCCTCCCACAATTCTCCCAACATGTGGCACAGTATGGCGAGAGCCGCTGCAGAATCCAGCGCCATTCAATCCATCAGTCACGTATGACATTGTGAAGTCTTACCGAGAATGGGACCAAGTCCAAACCAGTAGCATGGCTCTTTCATATATGACTATTTAAAAGACTGCTGAGCAGAATGCCTTATAAATCTGCAGGGTCACTCATTTAAAGTCCGGTGACCTTAAACTGAATAATTTTAAAAAGAAAGAAACTATTTATTCTCAATATTTTGTTTTGCACAGCAAAGGCAGCTGCTGACTTCTGGAGGATCAATGCGACTTAAAAAAAAAAAAAAAAAAGAGTTTCAGTGGATTATGTAAACGAGGGCCGGGAAAAAGTGTCTTCCAGTTCACCCGGCTTCGAGGGGCAGGGGCAAAAGGGTTAAGACTGTATTGATACACACATGGGCACTCCTTTAAAGTAGGAACTGAATTGATTTTCTTTTTGTATAAGATAGTTTGACACAGGATTGGGAACAGTTGCTTTTATGTACAAATCTCTTCCATTAAAGCTTTATGCATTTTAGCCCTTCAAAGAAAGAAAATAGTTCTATCAAATGCACACTATCCCTCGTAAATGTAGAAAGAAGTAACAGGGAATATTTTGTTCTCTCCGTAATTCTTTTGCCTTCTCAACTGCATTGTTAAAAAAAAAAAAGGAAAAACAAGGAAAAAAAAAAAGAAAGAAAAAAAAAAAAGAACTCTGAGAAACCATACATAAAAGAGGCTTGTGTATATTGTAAACTATGAATGTTCACTACTCCAAGAAGCTAAATCATCCAGATAATTCCGTGAAAGCACCGCGTTCATCGACAGCACCACTAGATCAAATCATTATAAGGAGATGTTAATTTTTGACAATCATGTCACTATTTTGTTGTATTGTTTCCTTTCCCCCCTACCCTCTGATTTTTTTCTTTGTGTTGTGTGTACCATGTATTTATTTGTTGGCAGATTGTTTGTTGATTAAAATAGCACTGTTCCTGTAACAAACAGCACTGCTCCCGTCCCCCACTGCGTTACCACGTAAGGCACCCATGTACTTCAAAAACAAAAAAAAAAAAGTGAGGTGAACTGATCTGTGTATATGGGAGTGCAAAACAGTGTTTGAAATTTTCTTACATTCCTCTCTTATTTTATTTTTGCCTTTTAATGAACTAAATAACTAATAGATGCGACTTAGTTTGGGTTTTTTTTTTTTGTAATACAGTAAATTGATTCAATTGTATAAACAGTTATAATTTCTTCATGAAAGCATGATTCTTCTGATTAAAAAACTGTACCCAATATTTTATGCTGGTTGTCTGCGAGCTTGTGTGATGTTATGTTCATGTTAATCCTATTTGTAAGATGAAGTGTTCCAAATTTATGTTTTAAAAAAATTAAATAAATAATGGAAGGTATTCAGTTATTTTTTGGGGGTTTTTTTTGGCCTTTAGTGAGGGACCAGATTTATTTTTCCTTTTGTTTATAATCTCATTTTGAAATAATCGGCAAGTTGAGGTACTTTCTTTAAATGCTTTGTACAATGTAACTGTTATGCATTTCAGTACATTACTATGGGAGGATCAACTTAAAAAAAAAAAAATAAAGGACTACAAAACTGAAGGGATCTTTTTCCTTATTGTCTTGGGTTTGTCTGGGTCAGGGCAAAAATGGCGAATTTTGTCGGCAGTCTGGGGAGCAAAGACTGTGCCTGGGGTCATTAGGATCAGGGTAGCCAAAGGATGGGGCACTGCGAAGCGGCTTGGTCTTGGTCATGCAATTTAGGGCCCGATCCAGAGGCTCTGAATAGACCATTGGAGGGGTTTAGGTCAGTCCTTTAAGCTTCAAAACACAACCTTGGAAGAGAGAACTCTTTCGTTCATTGTACAGGAGGGACTGGTGCAAGGTCAACTTGAATGCTGTTGCGGAGCCTTGAGCTCAGGCAGGTGATGGACCCGCCTGCTGCTCATGGGGACCACACTGGGAAGCAGCGGCTTGGCTGGCTCATAGCAAAACATTGACTGGTATGGTAAAAACCTGTAGGTGAGCAGCTAAATGGGCCTCCAACTGCATGAAATGAGCCTTTAGGCTCTCAAAGGAAAAAAAAAATTAAAAATTTGAGCATGTAATTTGAAATGAGGTCCAACACCCTGCTTCTTCTGGACAAACTGCAGAGCTGTGGGAGGGGGATGTCCAGGAAAAGCCAGTGTTGGCCCAGGCAATGCACGTTTTCCTGCTCTTCCCATCGGCAGAGCGAAAAGGACTGAGCTCCAAAGGGGATGGGTGGGGATGTCCCTGCCTGCCTCCCCTGGCCAAGCTTGATCTTTGCAGCTACGGCACAAGGCTGTCCTTCAGGTTTGTGTGGCTTGAAAGAGTGAGCATGGCACAACAGTTGAGTCTTTTGTCCAGGGGGACCAAGGATTGCTATCACCAGATGCAAATGAGCTGGCATGAGCAAGAAATGAGGGTGTGCGGCGCTGGGAACCAGTAACCCAGGGCAGTTAGTACTGAACTGTGTATTAAATGAAGCACTGTGCCCAGTGGGAAAGGCACATTGAAGGAATCAGGTTTGTGGCAGGTTTGGTTAAATCTGGCTCTACTGAAGCCAAAAGTACCTCCAAAGGTGGAGGCCTTGTCTCCAGGCCAAAGGCAAGGGGTGCTCCTCTCGTCGCTCACCAGAACCTTAAGTTACATTTCAGAATACCCTCTGTGTGGCATTTTTGCCTTCAGCTCACCTATGGTTTGACTTGTTTTATAGTCATCACATAGCAACAGGGGCGTTGGCAGGGATGAACCCAAACCCAGCGAGGACAGGCGTGGGCTGCCTTTGGTTTGCTCTTACAGCTCCTGAGCCTCATGCACAGGTTGATGGCCATCTGAGACCTACAGGCCAGTGGTTTGCATGATGGTCAAGTACATGCAGATAATTGCATAAGTAGGCTATTATCTTCAGTGCAGGTAAAGTCACCGTGAAACTTGGGGTTAGGTTTCTGCCAACTAAAAAGAACAAATAGATTAATCAAGTCGAGTTTTATCTGCAAACAACTTTCCAGATCGTTTTCCCCTTTAATTTGATGCAAATGACAGTTCTTATCAGCTCTGCCCTCACCTGCCCTAGATGAAAGGGGTTTGGGGAGGTGGAGAAAGGGCGGAACAGTTTCTCCTGGGTTTAATGTTCTGGGTTACAGTAGCACACGCCCGTCATATAACTGTCAGGGAAAGTACTCCTTGAGCCGAGCTGTAGGTTAGTTTAACCTGTGCATAACCAGGTCTATTGACCATCAGGGAGCGGCTGCCACCGCCGCATCAACTCCCCAGGCTGATGTTCCCACTGAGAACCTTGAGCTTTGTATTTTCATGTCGAAGTATCTCACCCAGCGGCACTGCTTACGGGGTGCGATGAGCAGAACTGTATCACAAGGGGTCCTTCAACTCCCTGTAGATCCCTTACCATGACCTTGATTTTCATTGCCTTTTCTCAAGGGCAGTTATTCACCCAGAGGAAGAGCTGAAAAGCAAACCCAGATTTGATTAGCCACCTCATCCCCCAAATAAACAAAGAAAACTGCGTAATTTTTGTGTTTGGGTCACACAGTGACCACACAGATGCACTCGTCCAGATGCAAACAGCTTGCTGAGTGAGGACCGATGCTTCTGGCTTTCTGCTACAGTGATATTTGGTGTTTTTTAAAAAAAAAAAGTAATTTTGATACTTTTAAAAAAAAAAAACCCTCCAGCTTGTTTCAGCACCATCCTACTGTTCACCCCACCGTAGTAGTTTTCCATAAGTCAACAACCCATTCCCATGCGATACGGCAGCCTTACTAGACAAAGGAGGTGTGTATTGCCACCTCAATTCCTATCTACAGAATCTAACAAAGCACCAGCATGACAAGATGATTAATCAATATTTCACCCTGGCCCAGATCCTCAGTACCACTGCGGGTCCGAGTCACCGTTCCTGTGTCAGCCCTGCTGTTTTACTCCCTTAATAGCAGCATTTGCGGCGTAATAGGAGGGGAAGTTATTATAAAAACATTTGCGAGGCTGCTTTTGCTCAGCGATTCACTTTGGCCCATTGCTCCATGCATGTCTTGAACTTTAAAACTTTCTGTCAGGTCCCTCTTGCTCAGATGTATGGAGAATTGCTGCAAACTCCTGGATCGGTTCGCCTCACTCTGCTGCCTTCCAGCTATATTAAAAGTCTCATCTGTGGTTTCGCTGGTCAGTCATATAGTGGCACGGAAAAGCGAATTTGTTTTAAAGATGCTTCCAGTAATGATTTAAACAAAACAAAGGCATCCAGCACCAAACAGAAGACCCTCTCTCCATGTCAAAGTCCGTGGACCTTGCCAGGACTCCAGTTATAAGAAAAATGGATTCTGCAGCCTGGCCAAATCTGTGCTCTTTCCCAGCCCATCGACCGGCTGCGCGGGTTTGTGAGTATACCTAGTCTGTGGCTTCCAATAGCCCCAGTAATTCAGCTTTTGTTTCTATACCGAAAATGGTGCCAGCTTTAGGAAAGGCTCAGCTTTACAATCCAGAGTCACTTAATGAAGTCTGGGGAGAGGATGAAGGGGAGAACATCAAATAAAAAGTAAAAAAAAAAAAAAAGTACTGTATTCCTTTCCTTTTCCTTTCCTTCCCCCATTTGCTGCTAGAGGAAAACAATATTCAGCAAAATTTACTGTTTTTCCAGAATTTAGTTTTTTAGTCTGACTAACATTTAAATAATCCCTGAAAAGAGGCCCCACTGCCATGCAGAGATTCAGGAACTCAAGGCACATCTTGCAAGGCTGAAGCTTTTTTTCCCAAAACGATCGCCTAAATTTTGCTTGGGACCGGTTGCCCCCCCGGGCATGACCATAAACCAGAGTGAACACAGATCCCTTCACCGCCGCGTGCTGGAAGCAAAGCCTCCTTTTTTTGATCCAGGAGCGTCTGTATTTTAACAGCAATTGAAGCTATTTATACCTATAAATCCATTTAGGGACATTTGGGGAAACTTTTATTACGGAAGGTGCTGTGGAAATAGAAAAGTAGCCTCATCTAACGTGCCGGGTAGGAGCTTTAGCAGTATCTGCTCCATCTGTCTGAGCAGAGGGTCTGAAAGAAGGCACCTCCAGCAAGCACCCTCCTTTTTCCTGCTTTATTTTAATACTAATTAATTCCAGAAAGGCTAAAGAACCGTGATGAAACGCTAGACTTCTAAGAAAAAGGTTTGCCCGAGAGTCTTAAAGCAGGCCTCCCAGCTTGGGAGGGTCTAGTGGGAGAAGAGGGTTAGTGGTCATTTTGATGCTTAAATTATCAGTAATTAAGAAGTTGATTTTCTGGGATTGAAGAAAATTTTAAACAGCTGCTTCTTTCAGGTCTTTACTCCTCATTTTCATTAGCATGTGCTAAGGCAATCTGGAAAATATATTTAGATCTATATTATGCTATGTCAAGACCTCAGCATCTGTACCTTGGGGCAGATACATGTGAGATAGCCGAGGGTAGATGTGCCAGCATGCACATGTGGAAGTGTTCAATTTGTAATATGATTATAGCCCCAAAACAAAGCCTGCTTGATACCTGTGGCATATTTGTTTCATGGTAAGCGCAGAAAATTCTCAAAAATCGTGTCATGTTTCGCATCACCAGCCAACTCAAACTAGAGAAGTAGCGCTTTAATTCCTGGGGAATCTCTTTCAACAGGCGCGTGTCAGGCCCAATTAAGGTCCAGGCAGCCTGGCGCTAATTGGGTTGAGGTATGCAGCGGTGTAATGTGGTCACTTAGCAAAGCAGCTCCTTTGTCCAGGCCAGCGCCCGCCCTCGCACCAGCCCGTCTCTCTTCTCGAGGGCGGCCGGCGGAGCAACTCCTGCTAGAAAAATTGCCTGGAAGAAGTTACCAAGTGGAATAAGAGTTTTTACTAATGGTGGATAAGAGAGCTTGGGGTGCTCAGCCAGCCGCTCAATGCCTGGCCTCCTGCATTAAAGTTACCATCACGGGAGGCAAAGGTGGTGAGCTGCATCTTCTGCCCACGCAATGCCCGCCACGGCATCAGCATGCTCCCAAGGATGCTCTTGTCTCACCTGCAGGTCTTTCTCTCAAAATAACAAGTTTGGCTTTTTTTTTCCTTGCATCTGAAGTGCTAATGCGCTAGAGTAGAGAAAAAAAAAAAGCAACCATAAGCTGAGACATGAAGATGAATCTAAGCACTCAGCCCCTCCCAAATTTCAGGGGGATTTCAGTGAAAATCCCAGCAATGGACTCAGTTTCAGGTCATCCATGATCAAAACGAAAGTGAAATGTTGGAGGCCAGAGACTAACGGTCTTCACTGAAAACTGAACCTAATTATGGAACCAGGTGTGTTACTGTTCCCAACTTTCATAGAATCATAGAATCATAGAATAGTTTGGGTTGGAGGGGACCTTTAGAGGTCATCCAGTCCAACCCCGCTGCAATGGGCAGAAACATCTTCAACCAGATCAGGTTGCGCAGAGCCCCGTCCAACCTGACCTTGACCAGGGATGGGGCAGCCACCATCTCTCTGGGCAACCTGTGCCGGTGTTTCACCACCCTCATTGTATAAAATGTCTTCCTTCTATCTGGTCTGAATCTGTCCTCTTTTAGTTTAAAGCCATTACCCCTTGTCCTATCGTAACAGGCCCTGTTAAAATGTCTTTCCCCTGCTGCTGCTAGGCCTGTTGGGCATCTGTCTGATGTGGCTTCTCTCGAATTCATCCATACCCTGAGCATGGCCAGGGATCTTCTCTAGCACCCAGCCTCTCCTGGCTCATGTCTTAAAGAAGGATAAACTCCTCGGACCAGCGTGAAGTCCCTGCGTGCTGACACGTGCCTACCCTTCCTAGGGAGGGGGCTCCCCGAGATGTTAAGTCCAGCTGGCTGCAATCACGACCGTGCAATAAAGATTTAGTTCGGAAGGATCCACAGACCCTGTGCTCTCTGTAACCACAAGCCACAGAACACTTTGCAATCCACTGTAACAAAGTAAAGACCTTTATTACATTTAGACTTGATTCCCTGGTACTCTTTTGGAAGCTGTTCTGCTGTTTTTATTACTTAAGAGCTATTAAAACGTTAACCACTGCATGGAGCAACTCACTCCAGCTTTACACGCGTCCATAAAAACTTTGAATGGGAGATCAAGAACAAGATTTTGGACCCAACACTCTGTCAGCTGAGGAACGCCAGAATCAGGTCTGAATGTGTCCCTGTCCTGGCTGAGCACACAGCCCAGGGCGAGCGATGCTGAAGGGCAGGAGCATGAGTTGTAAATGGGTTCTCCCCGTGCATTTCTTCGCTGCTTGTAGGGAAGTACACGGAGTGGGAAGCCACGGTGACCTCTCCTTCCCCCTTGTGTCGGCCGTAAGCCGAGCTCTGCATATGCCACCCTCTATTAGCTTAGGAAGGTGCGAAGTTGGAAGGGACGCCAATGTGGAAGAACTAAGGAGAGGAGGAACAGGGGTCAATCAAAAAAAAAACCAAACCCAAAACACAACAACAACAAAAAAATCTTGAACCAGCCTAAATTTCACAAGGTGCTGGGGGAGAAGAAGCATGGGTGGGTAATCAGCAGGATGGCACAGCGATGTTGGATCAGCTCAGCCACTCCCCCTGCAAAAAAAACCCCTCTGAAGCACGAGCACAAAACCAAAACAACCTGACATGGTGTAATGGAAATGGCACCGGCCAAAAATTTCTATAAGGGAACTCCCTATGTTGCTCCTTCTGTTGCTCAGATACTGGTGGCGTGTGTAATACAGAAGCTAGCTCAAAGCCTTTCATTATTTTCACTTTTTTTTATTATAGAGTCGAAAAATCTGGCTTTCTCAGCTCACTGCTAGTTCCAAAGCATAACTTCCTCCTCCTCCACTCTGCCACTGAATTTTTAATATTTCCTTTTTGGAAAATGTCAGGAGTCTCAGCAGGGTGTGGGTTTCTGCTCTAATACAGCTCTGCCGGGGGTGAGCAAGGCTGGGGTGTCTTAGGGCAACAATTTGCCCTTGGAAAATATATTCTAGCTAGACTCTGCACAGGAAAACAAGGGGAAAAAAAAAAAAAGCATTTTTTCCAAAACCTGAGGAACCAGCCTCATAAATTATCCGTTTATAATATTTCTTCATTTCAGCTGAAACAATGATCCCGGCACATTTTCTTTTAAACTTTGTCTCCCAGTCCAAGTGGCCACCTACTTTGTTGTCCAAATTTCTCGTGCAGTTCGAACCCTACAATGCGTAATCTCAGTAGGGTTATCAGTTATGTCATGCATTATACGGCCTCCAATCAGCGTAGTGGGAAACAACATTTTCATTTAATACCAGGAGAAACAGTGGAAGTCAGCGATTGATACCAACACAATGATGGGAAAAAGTGTCCAGAGGTGCTACTCACATAATCTCACTTTACAACATCTTGAAAATTCAATAGAAAGGACTTTGCTAACAATACCAGAATGACATACCACTGATTATTGTTCCTAAAGCTCTTAACAATAAGAAAGCTCTCTAAATATATCTCAACAAAAAACATATAACAGTTTGTTTCTTCTTTTTTTTTTTTTTTTTTTTTTTTTTCTGGTAAAGCACATAGTATTAGTCAACAATTGCTGTGTGGTGTGAGCCCATTAGGGCTGTCGGCTGGTAATGTTCTGGGAAATGAGCTCTTGAAAGATCTTTTTTTTTTTTTTTTTTTTTTTTTCTTCTTTTTTAAACATGCCTAACAATTGTATCTGAAAACAATCCTGGAAGCATAAAGTATCTGCAAACTGCAAGGACCTACTCTAACTTATTTTCTTAAGACCGAAGAAAGAACTAACTACCCTTGCATTTTATTCACTCGCTTTGAAACGCAGCCGTGAGAAGTTCGTTTTTAGCTCAGAGCAGAAATGAGAACCTTTTTAAGGACCAACTGTTTCTTGTTAAGCCCCTGGTCTCTGCAGGGTTGGGTGAGTTCTCCAAGCGATGCGTGAGCACTTTCCTGGTTAATCTCTCCCCGGCAGCCAGAGTCCCCAGCTCAACATGGCTTTAAGAAAGGGTTAAAACGCAATTAAAGTGAACATTAAATACGCCATGACATTTCCCCCAGAAGGAATGTTGAAATAGGCATATTTACTGCTAACCCCACGCTTCAGAGGTTGGGCTAGCAACCTCTTAGTAGCATCTACTACAGACGAGCCCTGAAAGTAATTCATTGCTCAGCACCCTCCAGGAGCAGCACCCACCTCTGG
>NW_009260676.1:1103368-1107369 GCF_000687185.1 Egretta garzetta
TAACACCCAAGCACACAAATGAAGCCACCTATGGGGGTAAAATCTGTCTCTCGCTTGGCAGCATCAGGCCCATAGCTACGTTTCATTACTACTTTGTTCCACAGCCCTTCTGGTGTGTATGGCCTTCCAGAAATTCATCGGTGAAGATTAAATAATAATTTCAATTCTTTTGGCATTGTTTACATTTCAAAAGCAAACCGAACCCTTCTATGTCGCGCAAACCTTCACTGCGTTTATAGCATTAAAAGGCCAATGAAAGATCCCTAAAAATCATCAACTGAAGTAAACACTGAATCATGTTACAAAGTCAACAACAGAGATTTTTTTAATGAAGTAAATGTGTCGTGCTTCAGGATATCAAGTGAAATATCCACTGGATTTTCTTTTATTACATGCTTTTAATCTCTCTGTTTATTATTGAAGTGGTTAATAAGCAGTTCCTAAAACAGATCCAGAAGGTGTCTTTAGCAGCCCTGACTGTCAGCCCACACCATCAAAATATGTTTTCCACCAGCCCTTTGCAATCCTAGCCTGATTCCACCTTAAACACTTTTTGGAATGATTATTTTTGTTCTCTGAACTTAGACATTAGTTGTATAGATTCAGTTAAGATTTGTTTGCCATCGATATAAACAGCATTTACCGGGTACAAGATATATCAGAAGGAATCATTTTAACTTTCGAAAACATTTTAGGATGATCAAATGAACGGAGCGAGAAAACATTGTGAAAAGCTGACTTGAGCACCGGCCACTTGGCACTGCCTTCCCTGCAGCATCACCACACGGTGGTTGTTATTGTCGGTCAAAAAACCCAAATTTGTTTAGAGAAATAAAGCCATTACATACTCCACTTGGAGATCTTTTTTCCCCCCCTTCCCCACTAAACACTATGGGAGTCCTTCAAAACACCTTCTGGTACACTTTGGGGCACCTGATATTGAACCAACCGTCTGATCTCCACCAGTTGAACATATTTACATAAACCTTTTCATTAAGTATTAAATAATAAGTGTTTATTAAGTATTAAGCAGGATTTTCTTTTCTAAGCATTTCTCTAATATTTAAGTATAGACTTAATTAGCATCATTGCTCTACATGGTAACCTGAATGAAGCATCAGCTAAATTAGGGGGTGACACTCCCAAAGGCAGGACTGGAAATAATCCTGGATTTTGACGTGGTTTCAAATGCAGCTTTGCACATTTTGCTGCTTTTCACTCCTCCCTGATTTTACATACTTACAATACTTATATATAAGTACTGCATAGAATAATAAGCTTTTATATATAAGTACTCCATATAATTGCGTATATACATATGCAATTTAGAGGGAGTGTTTATTGCTCGCCAAAGGGACGGCAGCAACCGCAGTGGCTGTGATGAATCCTGGGAACAAGGAGATGCCTTCAGCTTCCCCTGGGTGCAAGGTGTGGGGGTCCAGGCGCCTGTGCCCGGCTGGGGTGTGTGGCTCCTGCAGCGGGGTCGGCGCAGGCCAATGCGTGGCAGAGCCGGTGGCTGTGGTTGGTGGTGGTGGTGGTTGGTTTTGAAGTCAAGTCATAGGAAGCTGCTTGAATGGCTGGAGCCAGAGCGTCTCTGCAAGGGGCAGCCAAATACAAAAAAAAAGCACACAGGGCTGTATCGGTGTTTAATTACTTTGTTGTTTTTAAAAATGTTATTTTATCCCTGTCGAAAGGCTCCAACTCAACGGTACCGGGGAGCAGAGCTGGTGTTGCCAGCGGCTCCTCACCGGGTGCTAGGTGCCTTTGAGGATGCGGGTAAAGCACCAAATTCCCTCCACAAACCCTTCGGCCATAGGCACTGTCTCCTGCCTCCTCCCAACAGAAAGCTTTCCCAAACCCTGCTCTGGGAGCAAACTGTCTCTCCTCCAAGGGATGGAGCCCTGACTCAGAGACACTCCACAGCAGAAACCGAGGAGCCAAAGCACTTTTGCTGAGGGGATTCACCACGCCACGCGGGGCATCGCCCGTGCCCTGGCCCACTGGGGAGCACACCAGCCCCAGCCTCGCCGCAGCACAGCCCGGGAACGCTTCTAGAGGTTTGCAAGTCCCCAGTGGCTCTGGCAGCAGCAGCGGGATGGGATCAAGCCTCGGAGATCACGGCTCTCAGCTGGGCGCGCTGCCTCGGACCCGTGCCCGTGCTGCAGCCCGAGAGCTGCTCTTACATGCCTGTGAAAATATGTACCCCAGTGACCACACGAGTAAACATGCATCTCGTGAACTACATGATTCATATGTGATCTGAGGTTTTTAGGAGCGGAGGTTTCTGCATTTATTTATTTATTTACTTTTTAATACTATCCAGCATGCTTGAAAGCACTGTCCAGGAACATGAAGCCCCAGTGTAAATGATTTTCCATTACTTATTATTTGTTATGCCTTCTTTTTATAGCTCACCCCAAACCTTACAGCAAAAACTGGCATGAGCTCTTTGAAAACAAAGGTAAGGCCTTGTCTGAGGCTTTAACATCTGCTGGGGGTGCTGCAATTCTCCGCGTGAGCATCAAGACGGTACCCCGGCGGGGACGGCGGTGGGCGATGGACGGGCTGCCCTTGGCTCCCCGCAGACCCCCTCCCCGCGCCTGCTTGTACGCACAACACTGCTTGTCTGTATCAATGTATCTAACATGTGAGAAATAAAGTGTGGAAAACTTATTTCAGCTGCATTTCATGGGCAGACTCTTTGATCAGCCGATGCCTGAGTATTATTCAGCACACAGGAAAATGGACAACTTAGGTAAAGAGCTAGCCGCCGTTAAACGGCTGTCGACGTTGCCAGCAGTCATTAGGCAGCCTTTGGCTTTGAACAAGAATATCGTAAGCCGGGGGAAAAACTCCCCCTTCCCCTGCACCGGGGCAATATTTCACAGCTACCGCCCCGACACAGCGATCCACGGCTGAACCTCGCAGCAACTTGCAACTCAAAACAAGTAGCGAGGGTTTAGTTGACCCTGGCTTGGATTCCGGACTGCAATTTTGTTTAAAGAGTGTAAGGCGAGGAGGGAATCCTGCGAAGGGTTTCTCCTAAGGCTGTCGGTGATTTATTTTCCTTCGTGGAGCGGCGCGAAGCCCTCCCAGCCCTAATTGCCGGGTGCTCTCTCGTGGCTGCTCGGGGAAGTGCTCGTGGTCCCTCCTCCAGCTCAGACCAGACTTGCTTCAAAACAAATTAAAGAAAAGGGCCCGTCACCAACTGGAAGTAACTCTGGGTGATTGCAAAGTCCCCAGAAAGAAGACTCTTTAGAGCCCAGTACCCAAGTGCTGGGCTACCACAGCTCCTTGCTGGGCTGGGGTCGGGGAGCAAATTCAGACTTTTTCCCTAATTATTGCCTGTTTGAGAAGCCAAGAAACAAGCAGGAGCTAAGCCAGGTCTTGCTGGGCAGAGGTTCCAGTGGTGACCTCCTTGTGCCGGCAGCAGGTTCCTCTCCATTTAGCTGGTAGCTACCATAGCAATTTGGAAATTCTGCTTTACCTTTTTTTTCGGGTATGCCAAGTATAAGAAACAGAGTCTAGGTTAGCGTGCGGAGTGTTATACATGAGCCAGACCTGAGCAGTGTGGAAAGGCTGTCTTGATTCATTGCACTCATATGATTTTGGCTGCAGTAAATTCACTCTCCTGCTACAGCATGCAATTTGAGGGTTTATTGAATACTGGCATAAACAGAGGGAATCATCAAAGTCTAGATAATTGCAGGGCTTTTTTGCTTCTGCTGTCATAGCTTTACCAGCTATTGTCTCGCTGCTTGGGAAAGCACGGCCAAATACCTCTCATAATAAATAAGATATTTAAAAAAAGTAAATTTTATTCCTTCTTCTATTTCTTTTCCTTGTGGTAGGACTTACTCTTATGTGTGATTCTTTACAGTCTCCAGGAAGTTTCGGCTTCTTCTCCTGTTTCCCCAGCCCTTTATTCAGCATGGTCGCTGAAAAATATTATACAGGATCCTGTCCTTTTTTTTGTTAGCACCCAAACTCTTGGCCCCTTG
>NW_009260676.1:1107435-1116471 GCF_000687185.1 Egretta garzetta
TTCACCGCAGCGAGCACTGGACCAGCCGCCAGAAGAGTGCCTTCCCTCCTCAGCCTTCGCCTCCCATTTATCTTCCCTGCAATCCCCACATTTCAGTTCCCCCTAAAAATCACCCGGAGCTCACTGGCCCTTTCAGAAAAGACAACTGCTCCATCGGAGTCGAAACCTGAGCTTGCACATATGGTTGAAGTTAAGCTAAGGTCTTCTTCCCAGAAATGCTTGTGAAGTTCTTCTCCAGGCAAGTCTTTTCCAGTAAGATAGTGTCTCCTTGCCTGCTATTTTGCTTAGTCTCGCTTTCTTTTATCTTCCTTGTCGAACTTAAATGTCGCTATTCACTGCTAGCAGATGTGGTTTGGGATTCCTACATTCTTTTATGCCTTTATTTCAGTGCTTTCATCACAGCTTCTCTTTCAGCTAGGTGAATCAAAGGCCTTTCCATAGACCAGTCAATGCAAGCTATACATGATGGCTTGTTTTATTTGGCAATCTTCTCCAGTATGTGATTCATTGTCTGCAGGTGATTCATAGTTAGGAAATTACTTCTGAACCCTGCCAGTGCTTGTGGTTGATTAAAGTTCAGAAGTCCCTGTAGTCTGTTCACCAGTGCTTTTTTGTCAACTCAAATATTTGTGTGCAGTAAAGAACAGTAAAAAGTGGATGTGCTATTGACATGAGCAATTTACTTGAATGTTTGCATCTTTAGAAAGTTCTACCAAAATCTCTAGAACTGGCATGAAACTGTTTCACAATGTCTGACTAAATGAATCACGTTTTACAAATAAATATCTGTCAAATTGTTCAATTACTTGAGATCCAGTCATTAAGCAATAAAATAAAGCAGTAAATAGGAGACATCTGCTGCAAAGTGCTACAGAAACATAAGCATCTTTCTCAAGTTACCTTCTTTGCATTTCGGTATAATGATTCACCAAAAATGTCTTACCCAAGGCAATCAAACGTCAGAAAATTGTCCCCCACATGACAATATTGGCATAGCGTGGTACCTTACCCAAAGCAAACACAGCTTAACTTCTCGGCGGAGGCTATCTAGGAACAAAGAAGGGAAGACTGATCAGCTGACGTGCTGCAGGGTTATTAGGTGAGATCAGATGGTTCAGGATACTGAAACCTTGGAAAAAAAACAGTATTGGAAGTCATTGCTTCTGATCTTGAATTCATTTTTTAAAGATGTAAATGCTGCCCTTCCTTTGAAAGATAATGTTTCCCGTAATGGCCTAGAGAGAAGAACCCAACTTGCTCCTTACATCAGAGATGCCTGTAGGAATAACATTAAAACTCAAGGCATAGATGGCCAAGGGGTTTAAACACCAAGTCTCTAAGGACTGTCTGGTCAAATCCATTGCGGCAGTAACTGAATGCCTAAGTTTGGTAACTTCTAGGCAGTGGCTGCCAGACCGGAGAAGGGATAACATCTCATTTCCATCAGGCACATCTCCACATCAGGTCTGCCACTTTCCCCAGAAGGATGAGGGGCTTTTTGGCAGCATCAGCCTACAGTGTTGACCCGGAAAATGGTAATTCCAAGAATACAAATTAATTAAAATGCCTTTTGGAAAGGCACTCAGATAGCAGAGAATTTAAGGAGCTCTAGCCTCTTCCTTTTGCTTTCGGGCGGCTCAGGCTCATTGCTTCATCTAGAGTGTCAGCTTGCAGAGCACTGCTTGATTCACATTTCTTTGAAAAAAGAAAATATTTTTAAAACTTATCTTGATAGTTATAGAATTTCCTGTGAAAGATACATTTTTCCTGCCAAAAGATTCCTACAATGCTCAAGTAGTATTTCAAAAACGGTAAAGCTGGAATGACACTCGCATATTTTGCTGGTAATGGAGCATAGTAAAAACAGAAATGGAAAGAATACTCAAGTATCCAAAGCTGCATTATCACAGAAGTATCAGCTGCTCTCAGACCTTTCTCTGCATAACGTTTCAGCACCAGCAGCTCTACCTATAACTTGGCTCACAAATTATGTTTAAAATTGGAATTGCATGTATTAAGCCCATACTGAATGAAGGTTTCTGTGTATAATTCAAAATTCTTTTCTAAACAGAAATCCTGTAACTTCTCCGTGCTTCAGGTTGCAAGTTTCTCTGTACATACCTCCACCTCCACTTTTGGGTGGTTTTTACCAAAAGTCAAGGTTTCAAATATCTGTTTAGTTATTTTAGTTACTTTCTACAGCGCTCTCAAGCCGGACACACTCCAGCAAGTGCAGTAGGTGTTTTAAACCTTCTCCCAGTGTGCTTGTTTAGACCAATATTTTTGCTGAGTTCAACTTCTCCTAGGGGAATTTACTTTGGAGAAGAAGTGGTTAAAAAAACCCCACTCCTGGGATTTTGCTGAGTATAATTGGCAGCGATCTACCAAGAACATCGGTACATCATGAAATGCAAAATTGGATTAAAAAAAATAATAAATCCTTAAAACAGGAGGTTAAGACCTCAGTTTTCCATTTCATCCAAGAAACTGCATCCAGTGCAATTTAAACAAAGTCGTTCAACAACTAGGAGCTGAATGCTTGACTTGTAGCCACACTTTAAACCTGTCTCAGAAGACACAGAAATGCTCCCACTTAGGCATGATTTTCCAAAAGCCATCAGCTCCTTTCTGCCGGCTGCCATGTACGTTTGCAAGTCTCGCTGGCTCAGCAAACCTCCAAGTTGGATTTGCCCGCTGAGATTGTCCTACAGCGCTCCTCTTCTATAAAAAACTTCTGCAAGCAACGACAACGAACTTGGCATTTTATTCGTGCGCAGTACTCAGCTTTGAATTCCTGCCTCATTTAGCCAAAGATATTTGGCTTGGTCACTCTTCTTCTTTGATAGCTTAGATATCGGTGCACTTTGCCTTTATGCAACATGTGCTTTTTATTTTAGGCTCTGCAAAAACTATATCATGATGCTAGGGAAAATATATGCCCCTGAAATCCAGCATAAAAAGGATGGTAGTCAACTGAAATTGGTGTCCACCCTTCCATGACAAGTGCATGGACATCTAGCTGATAAATGCATTTATTTCCAGTATTTCTCTATGACTCAGGTGCCAAGAGAAGCAGAAAATTCACCACAAGAGGCAGAAGGGCTTCCATGAGGAGCCATGCCTCTGAGCTTACCTACTCTATTTCTTGACCATCTTTTGAATTAACCCGAAAATATCCAAAACAACAAATGTGTCTTTAAAGCAGGGCTCAAAAGACCAAGCCCACATTCTGATAAAACATAAAACTAGTACGGTTTTGCTTTTTTCCCAAAAGAAAAAAAGCAGTGTTCTTATAAAACACCAGTATTCCTGGTTATGATACAGGGACTCATCACACATGGGGGAGAGAAAGGAGGCAGAAAGATGACTTTCTGAAATGAAACCCCATGACTGCGTGCCACACCCGACTACACACAAGGAGAAGTGAGTGGAACTGCGCATGCAGACAAATGCCGCTAGGGCTGATGTCCATGAGCCTCCTGCTTGCCAGGCCATCAGAAAATGGTGGGGAGACTAATGGCATCAGGAGCTGCCCAGTCCCACGGGCATGGTTTTAGGACATATAGAATAAGCTTAAAGCAAACAGTGAGCATGAAGCACTAACGTGGTGAGACCCTGTCTTGAAAGCCTGGAGAGACTCCTTGGAAACAACAACTCTTCAGAATCATTTACAAATGCTGCCTCATCTGTAAACACAAGAAACATCCTTAATGTAAACAGCATCCCTAGCTCTGAAAGCGCGAGGAGAAATGAACAGGAAGCAAGGCAGCAGAAGGAGGAATAAATCAATGACAGACTTCTATGAAACAAGACATCTTGGTCGTTACGCATATACTCACACACCAAAATCGCTTATTAACTCCACATGGATCAAGCAAACTCTTTGGAAAAAGAGAGCCTAAAGAGATGAGGAACATGAAAGGAGCATCTAGAAACAGATGGGACATAAC
Organism: Egretta garzetta; assembly: GCF_000687185.1. Lineage (NCBI taxonomy): Eukaryota > Metazoa > Chordata > Aves > Pelecaniformes > Ardeidae > Egretta > Egretta garzetta. The sequence goes on from NW_009260676.1 coordinate 1,111,386, forward strand.
GTTTTCAATAAACCCGAACATAGATGGGAATCTCACATAGCAGCAGCTAAACTACCTCGTGCTGTGAGCCCATCAAATTTCACAAGCTTAACAACATTGGACTGAATCTATACATGTGGATGAGAATTTGCAGAGGATAAATCTAGCATGTTATTCGAAGCTGATGAGCTGTGTGGTTCAGCACTAGGGACGCTCCCTCTAGGTTAAATCAAGGTACCCATGTAGCGTCGCTGGAAGCAGCGGCTTCTCAATGTGTTTTGAAATCATTCATCAATGTATCTTGCCTGGTCTATGGTTAATTAACTGGTCCGACAATTGCCTTTCCCATTCTCTAAACTATGACTGGGCCAGAAATTCCTGCTCTGAGCCTGGATCTGGACCTTACTTTTAAATAATTTTTTTTAAAAATCCCCAATGTCTGGTAGTATTCCATAGCTATTATTTGTGTTCTAGGAAGACCAACAGGTCCAAAAATAAGCCCAGAGCCAATATGCTCAGCTCTGTACAAATATAGTGTAGTTCTTGCCTTGAAGAATTTACAGTCAAAATAGACAGAAATGATCAGAAGTTCAAACACAGGTAATTAGCAGTGCAGAGAATAAACCCTAGTTCCTTGATACCCCACATACCTTGATACCCCACATACGCTGCCTGTTCACCCTAGGCCTTCTAATGACTTCTAATGACCACTGGAGGTTGGTTTTTGATCAAGAGCTGCTGCAGTACTAATGAATACAAGTATTCCCCATGATAGAGAAGAAAAGCAGTCTTGATTGCAGAGAGAAAATGCCCCGAGGTGCAATCAGGTTTCCCATTAAAAAGCTTTGTGTATCTTCAGATCTGACAAGACACTAATAGCCACCAATTTAACCTGACACAACAGATAATAAAAATCTATAGCTATCTCTAATATGTAACAGTGCCTACAACTTAATTACCTTAATCACATTTACCCTCACTGTGAGGCCAGCGATTCGTGAGCAATCATTCCACCGACCTCCATCAAGTGCTTGATAAAAAGCACCTTTGAGGAAAACCTGCACTTTACAAGAACACTCTATTAGGCTACAGATTAAGAAAGGAAATTAGTACCTAGGGTCAAATCGCTTTGGTACTATTTACATTGGAAAGGGGCTCCCTGATTTATATCTCTATAAATATTATCTCCTCGCTAGGTGCCGGCTGCCAACGTTGGGCCAGGCCAGACCATGTAGGGTGTAAATCAAGACAGGACATGGTGTGTCCTCTGCGTCTGAGGCTGATGAGTCCACCCGAAGGGCAGGTCCCTATGGGACACCGTGGTGTGATGGGGTGACCTCCCCGGGAGCCATCCCTGGCGATGTGGGTGGAGGTGTAGGCTGTGACACAGGATCCTTCATTTCGGGCTCCAGGAAGTTCGAGGCAGAAATTTGGGCCCAGAAAGGTGCATCAGGGTCACAGAAGGTGGGACACATAGGCGCACACACTTCTATATAGCGGCTCTCCCATTCAGATTGACAGTGCACATGAATTAAGGGATATCCCAGTAATTTGTAAGTGCTCCTTTAAGAAGGAGCAGCAGCCACCTGCCTGACTTGGGGCAGGATTTATTTAGAGGATACCTTACCCTTTTCCCTAAGTCCACACAAATTGGGCTGTGCTCAGGAAGATGGATTTTCTCCAGACTTTATCAGACGTTACCAGCCCTTGCCATGAAGTTCCAAAAAGGGCTCACAGACTAGGTCAGACCTGCTTTTCCATTCTTTCTGTGCCACAAACTCAGTCCCAAGGGGTGAGTGAGAGAGAAGTTTTGTGCTGGGCGCCCCCCTCTTGCTCTGAAAGCTCTTCAGGACCCTCTTGCCACCCTGCATCTTTCCAGGACACAAGGCAATGTCAGTGACTCCATCACTGGTTTTTTTTTGCTGTGATTTCATGCAGTCCTGACCCATTCCACAGGTAAAGGGCGATGCCAAAGCCAAGAGCCCCAGGTTCGAAGCAGAGATAAGCTGCTGCCTTGGGGATTCCCAGCAGAGATGGTGCTTGGGTCACCAAGACACATTCAAGGGTTTTTGTGAAGTGTCTTGATGAAGTCAGCAGAGGCTCTGCGGTGCACAGCCATTTGCAGGAGGTGTTTGGGAGAAAGAACATAAATTGTTTGCTCCCCGTTTCTGAAAAAGGCCTGTGCCAGTTAAAGTCAAGGATATTTTTGACAAAATATGGCACAACAGAAATATTTCAAAGAGGAAATCTGGGTCACTGCATACGGCGTTACTCTCCTACTCCAAGTGTTAGCAGGATGTATGGTAAGGTTATGCCTTCAGCTATTGCTACCACAACTGCTAGTTCTACCCAGTCATTAAATACTGAGTTTTTGGAAGACCTAAGAAGAGCCTTTCATAGTAAATAAATATAAGTATCCTCATTTTACTATTGGAGAAACAGAGAGAGAGCAAAGACTTTAGATCTTCCCGAGAGCTCAGTCTGTGAAATGTCCATACTGGAAAACAGCGATGCTCAGAAAAAAAATGATACAGGATCTAAGAAAGCTTCAACTGTTTTATAGAAACATTTACGCACATCAAAACATTTCATCCCAGCCCACTGCCACTGCAGGTAGCTGCTAATTAAAATCTGGTGTGCTGTGGCTACTGTCTTTAAAACTCTGGCCAGCATATGTTTTCTTTCTTTCTTTTTTTTTTTTTTTTAGCTAATGAGCTTGTCTGGTGATATTTTCAAAATTCAGTTTTATGTTTAAAGATTGAATTTAATAAGCTTGTACGATACATAGATTATAATTTATTATTTAAAAAGTTTCCTGACAAGATGTCTACAAGAAACATGACCCAAACCACACTGCCTTGTAATAATACCTCTTAAAAATTCCTGACCTCCCACTAAACACTCCTGCAGACTTCCCCGCTTCAGTCCTCGCTGAATATCTCATATATGTCCCCTATAACATTACACAGGAGGAAATGAAACGGGAAAGTCATCAGCTCAGACAGACAAACGACAGCAATTATCTAGCACCGAGTTGTTTTCTCTTAGTATTGGCAAAATGCACTTTTTCTGACGGTGAAGGGTGGGAGGCTCACGCAAACAGTTTTGGGTCCCCTGTGATGTTTGATGCATCTTCCCATATGAGGACAGGCTGAAAGAACTGGGTTTGTTCAGCCTAGAGAAAAGGAAGGGGATCTCATCACCACGTACCAGTACCTAAGGGGCAGCTACAAGGATGATGGAGCCTCCCTTTTCACAAGGAGTGACATGGAAAGGACAAGGGGGAATGGACACAAGTTGCTCTTGGGGAGATTCCGACTGGACATGAGAGGGAAAGTTTTCCCAACAAGAGCAGTCAACCATTGGAATAATCTCCCCAGGGGAGGGGTTGACTCTGCCACATTGGACACTTTTATGACTGGACCGGGTGCTGGGCCATCTTGTGTAGACTGTGCTCTTACCTAGAAAGGTTGGACCAGATGATCCTTGAGGTCCCTTCCAACCTGGGATTCTAGGATTCTATGATTCCTTCTTCTTAAAAATGGGCCACAAAGAATATGGTGCACTGGAAAAGGAGAGGTGAGACGGGCTGCTCCTGTGCATACTGTGCATACAGTGAGTAGAGGCATGAGGGGTGCAGGTGTGGGATGTACAGGCATAGGCGTGAGGAACGCCATCCCTCTGCAGTCAGCTCCAGCTCACAGGGGTTTGGTGCTCCCAAACCCACCCTCAGGCTCCACCTGGGCCGATGCTGCCTCCACCCACACCCCAGCAGGGCTTCCCAGGGGCTCCTCCACGCCCCAACCCCACTCCTGCACATCGTGCTCACAGCAACAGAGGTTTTCCCACCAGCGAGCGGTACCCAGGCTGAGGGTTGGGTGTCCTCTCCCACCAGTTTCCACGTGCCTGATGCCCCCTCCCTCCCATGCAAAATGGCTGCCTCCCTCCCCTGCCCACCACCTTGGGGGACTTCACCTGTGGTGTGAATCTCCATAACTGCTGAGCCTTGCCTTCAGGTCTGACTGCAGATCCCTGCTGGGCCAGCCGTAGCCATGGGCCACGACCACCTTTCTGGCATGGCCACTGCCCCTGCATCCCCATGACTGCAGGTGACAACCAGCTTGGGCACGGGGTCGATATGGTATTGACACAGCGATTTGCCAGTTTGCAATTTGTGTCAGTATGGATCTCATATTTGCTGAAAAGCACATGCTTTTCTAGCTGGAGAAGACCTTTTTAAAAATTTTTTAATTTGTTTTTTATTCCTTGTGATAGGGGTTTGTATCTTTAGAAGTGTTACTGTAAGAGAGCTTTTGTGTGAGCTCGGTCCAGAGCATGCCAGCAACTATTCACGATCACTAATAGGTAAAACTATTCCGGGATTTTAAAGCTTTTAACAAGACCTTGTCTAGACTGGTATTTAGTGGCAATACAATTAAATCATACTGCAAAAGAAAAAAAAATTAAAGAGAGATGAAATTATTTTAATTACCTTTTGAAGCCACTTCTCCCCTGTAGAGGTCAGACCTTGATCTGATTTAAATCGGTGCACACCAGGCGTTACTCCACTGACGTAGCAGCACTGTAAAGGTTAAAGGGATCACGGTGTCGGTCTATAAGGCTACCTAAAGCCTGGTCCATAGCTCAGCTAGATTCGCAATAAATTAGGGTGTGGGGTTTTTTTTGGTTTTTCGTGCTACAACCTTTGCCAAAGGAGTCCCACAGCGTGGGGTGGTGACTCTACCTCATGTGAAATGCCTGGGATGCAGACACCAGGCACAAACCTTCCTGGGCTGTATGGATGTGTTTTCCCTGCCTGCTCCCATGGGCATCTCTTCACGCTCACCCTGTCCCACAGACCCATGGAGCGAAGGCCAGCAATGACTTTGCTGAAGGCGGAGAGGAGGCATTTGTGGCTCTTCAGCGTGGCACCAACCCAGGGACAGTTTCAGCTCTGGAACAGGCTCATGATCCCCAGCCCAGAGTGGGCGAGGGCTGGTCAGTATGTACTTCTCCCATATTGTCCCAGTTATGCTGGGGTGGATGTCTCAACGGAGTTGCTTTGCTCCTTGGGCTTTTGCAGACCTCCACATCAGATGCATCTCGG